>NC_142465.1:32440000-32745000 GCF_049115385.1 Moschus berezovskii | reverse complement strand
TATAGAATTTTTATCATATCACAATCTTGATTATCTAAAAATATATAAAGAAAAAGAGACTGGAAAAAAACTCAGCAATATATTAACAAAGTGTTTTCCTCGGGGAAAAACAGTTCATGAGTGAAATACAGTTGGTCCTCATGGATTCGTATTTGCAAATTCATCTACTCTCTGAAATTTATTTAAACCTCAAGATCAACACTTGTGATACTTTCAGAATCACTCTCGGACACATGCCAGCCATGAAGAAAGATTGCTTGACCAGCACTCTCCGAACAAGGTCTAACAAGGCAAGTCTCTGCCTTCCTGTTTTAGCTCTCTTAGTGTAAATATGTCCTGTTTGCCAAGTTTTTACACATTGTTGTGCTTTTCTTTGGTAATTTTGCTACTTAAAATGGCCTCCAAGTACAGTGCTAAAATGCTGTTTGAGAGCAGAAAGTCTGTGATGTGCCTTCCAGAGAAAATACATATGTTAGATAAGCTTCATTCAGGCATGAGTTATAGTGCTGGTGGCTGTGGGTTCAATATGAATGCTGCTGCTGCTGCTAAGTCATTTCAGTCGTGTCCAACTCTGTGCGACCCCACAGACAGCGGCCCACTAGGCTCCTCTGTCCCTGGGATTCTCCAGGCAAGAACACTGGAGTGGGTTGCCATTTCCTTCTCCAATGCATGAAAGTGAAAAGTGAAAGTGAAGTCGCTCAGTCGTGTCTGACTCCTAGCAACCCCACGGACTGCAGCCTACCAGGCTCCTCCGTCCATGGGATCTTCCAGGCAAGAGTACTGGAGTGGGTTGCCATTGCCTTCTCCCAATATGAATGAATCAACAATATATATTAAATAAGATGTCTTTAAACAAATATACAAGAAAGGTTCTATATGGATTGCTTGATGAAAATGTTGGGACCAGAGGCCCCTAGGAACCTAACCCCATGTTTCCCCACGAGCAGTGGGTCAGTATTCACTAATTCAGTGCTTGTGGTGATTTCTAGAACAAAACTGTCATGAACAATGAAAACTGTCTACAACATTTATTGAGTATGCTGGATACTGTGCTGAGTGCTTCTACAGCCAACATCAGTTTAACTCCTACTCACCTCCTTAAGTGCCTCCTGGGTACCAGCCACCACCTGATTAAGCAACCCACAAATATTTGCTTGACATGTAGCAACTACCTGCTGTATCCTGGGTTCAAGGATGGGAAAGAGTGATAGGAAGAGTGATAAGAGAAAGGGAATAATTTAGTTCCAGCCCTGTGGGAGTTTCTGATGTAAGATAAGCTAAGTGACATTAGGTTCTTTCTAGCACTAGCATTTTATGGGTCAGCAGGTTTAGAAGGCCCAGGATACATCAAGAAAAAATCAGATTTCTCTGCAAGGTTCTAGGACATCTTGGTGTAAATGATGGTTAATTTCAGATGAATGGACGCTTAGAGAGAACTCTGGTTTTCAATGCTGGGAAGAGAAGAAATGGAGTTTTTGGAAAAGGGAAGTCTATATTGGCCCATTTCCTTTTAATAGTCTGTAACTGACTGCTAAATGAGTAGTACAAATATCAAATACAAACAACACACTGAGCCCCATTCTTTCTTCAAATCTCAAACTCAGTTTCAGCACCTCCTCAAAGTCTTCCCTGACCATCTATCTGCATATTGCAACCACTTAACTCTTGGAATTCCTAACTGGTCTCCTTAGGTGCTTAGTATGTGCAATTTTATATTGTTCCTTGTTTTCTTAGGCACATTTTGTGTCCTTCCAACTTTTGCAAGTCACTTCGGGGAAAAGACAAGTCACCTATGTCTCTGGATCCCTAACTCTCAGCATAAACTTGTGCATAGAAAGAACTTAATAAAACTTAAAAGGCTTTAGAATAAGAAAGTGATCACATTATGAAGGTAACAGACATACCACATAGACACACACAGGAAAGCAAGTCATGACAGGTTAAGAAAAGGTATTTGCAATGCATATCACTAAAGGATTAATATCCAGAATATACAACAAACCCACCTCATATAAATCAATTTTTTTAGAAAAGTAAACAATCTACATGAAAAATGTGAATAAAGGATAAACATGAAAGTCACAGAACAGGAACCTTAAAAGGTCAATAACATGAACAGATATTCAAGCTAACCAGCCATTGTGGAGATGTAATTAAAACTGCAAAAAATTCCGTTTCATACTCATTTCCTTGGAAAAATTAAGAAGTCTGACAATGTCACATGTAGCAAGAATATGGAGCAATGGGGACTTTAATTCACTGCTGGTGGGCTTTAAACTGGGACAACAGCTTTGGAGAGTAATTTGGCAATGAGATGGCTGGATGGCATCACCAACTCGATGGACGTGAGTTTGAGTGAACTCCGGGAGTTGGTGATAGACAAGGAGGCCTGGCGTGCTGTGATTCATGGTGTCGCAAAGAGTTGCAAAGAGTCGGACGTGACTGAGCAACTGAACTGAACTGAATGTCTCATAAGGCTGAAGGAACCCAAATGTACAGATTCTCTGAGTTAGCAATTCCACTCCCTGTACATCCTAAAGAAACTCTTAATAATATTCATACAAGGAGAAATGTAAAACACATTCATCGCACCGTTATTTGTAATAGCATAAAACTGGAAGGCAATGTCAATGTCCACTAGCAGTTCAGATAAATAGATTGTGAACTAACCACACAGTAACATCCATAACAATTATGAAAAGGAAAGATCAGAGCTAACAACATGTAGCAACAAGGATAAGTAAATCTCAAAAACAATACTAAGAGAACAAAAGAATATATACAATATAATTATAGTTAAATAAAATTCTTAAACATGCAAAATAGTATTTCTGTGTATTCACATATGTGTATAATCAAAGTAAAAAAACACGCATGTGGATAATAAATAGTAAAATTTAAGACAGTGGTTACCCATGGTGGGGGACAGGAAGAGAAGGTGAGTGGGGAAGGGACACTAGGAGATTTAATTATATATATTGATTCCTTTTTTCCTTAAAAATTTTTTATTCATCTGTTTAGTTTTGGCTGCACCCAGTCTTTGCTGCTGCACACAGACTTTCTCTAGTTGTGCAGAAGTGGGGGCTACTCTTCATTGTGGTTTGTGGGCTTCAGTAGTCGTGGCATGTGGTCTTACTTGCTCTGCAGCATGTGGGATCTTCCTGGACCAGGGACTGAACCTGTGTCCCCTTCATTGGCAGGCGGATTCCTATCCACTGAGCCACCAGGGAAACTCATTAGTTGATTTCTTAAATTTGGTGATGGGTATATGGCTATTTGTTGAACTATTCTTTATATCTTTAGTTATTATTGAAGTATTTCATAAAAGAAAAATAATTTATTTAGGGGTGTAGCACAAACAAAAAACAATATTATGTACTTGGACACAAAGGAAAGATCAGGATTTGGGATCAGAGATGAGAGTGCTCAATGTGTTCACACACAGGACAAACCAAACAGAAATGAGTCTCAGAAGCAGCTCACCTTGAGAGTCCCTTCACCACAAAGACTTTGTCGGAATGTTGCTTCTCCAGTTTGCTCATCACCTCATAGAGATTGTGGTTCAGCTGGAGCAAGCAAGAGAGGAGATATTAGCCGCGTGGGAACCTGGGACCAACAAATTCCTTCTCTCCCCAAAATAAAACCTTCCGACCCTAAATGATAAAATTCATCTCTTTTGCACTAGTGTCTCAGCTGTGTCTTAATTTCTGTCTTTTCCATCAGATTGGCAGTTCTCTCAAGGCTAGGTCCTTGATATCTGATGCTGATTTGAGGTTCTAGCTTCTCTCAGGTGACCCAGGGAACAAAAAGTCATTGTAATATCAACTAGGCAAACCATAATTTAGCCAAAGAAACTGTGAAGAGGAACATGTGTGGATATGGATGTGAATATAATTAATACTGTAACAGCAAGGTGTCTTGGAATTGCAAGACTAGAAAAGACCCCATGAGGTCATGTTCCATGGCTGCCCATCACTAAATAGGACTGGTCCTTTCCAAGACCAATGACCTGAGAAACTGAGCTATGTTTAAACACCACCTCCACTCCCCAGCAACAGAAGACAGAGATTGCACAACTTAGTTCCCCATTTCAGCTGTTCCTTCTATAGTCCTAATCTCCTTGGTGCACCTGAAACTCGTTTGGAGACCATTCAGTTGTTAATGAGCAGCACAGTCCATCAAGTGCTATTATTTCACCATGAGAAAAAAGTAAACATCTGTGATGCCAATATGGATATTTAACGAGGTTATGTAAATTAAAGCGACCTTCATATTTATTAGAAAAAACCTCCTAGGTGTCTCAACGGGCTTCTCCTGTGGCTCAGATGGTAAAGAATCTGCCTGCAATGCAGGAGACCCGAGTTCAATCTCTGGGTTGGGAAGATCCTTGGGAGAAGGGAATGGCAACCCACTCCAGTATTCTTGCCTGGAGAATTCCATGGACAGAAGAGCCTGGCAGGCTACAGCCCATGGAGTTGCAAAGAGTTGGACATGACTGAGCGACTAACACTTTCAGGTGTCTAAATTGGCCAGATGTTTCTCACCTTGCTCATTTCCCTGTAGAAGACATCCCTCAGGTTGGAAATGTTTTGGAAGATGGTCACATAACAGCCAATACGACTATCAGAAAGCAAAAGAACAAACACGTACAGGTAAGTGCTGGTAAAGGAAGTCTCCGTTGGAAGTATAAGGTAGATGCATAAGCCAAAGCCAGCCACTGCCGGGCTCCTCATAGAAAAGCACTCCATGGCCTAGACTCAGGATGTTGGGATCTGGATTCGTCAGAGCCAGGACAGAAGTACATTAGACTCTCAGGAGTGGGAAGCTGGGGAGACATGACACCAAAGTAAAACAGATCTCTATGAATGAAGTTCCCCAGTGGCTCAGAGGTAAAGAATGTGCCTGCAATGCAGGAGCCACAGAAGACATGGGTTCAATCCCTGGGGTGGGAACAGCCCCTGGGAAGGGCATGGCAACCCACTCCAGTGTCCTTGCCTGGAGAATCCCATGGACAGAGGAGCCTGGAGGATTAAAATCCATAGGGTTGCAAAGAGTTGAACATGACTAAAGTGACTTAGCACGCGTGAATGAAGTTATCTGATTCAGGCTCTTCAGATACTGAAGTAGACGTGAAAGTGCTTTGAAAAATTTTAGAAGTGATGTATAAGGCATACAACTATAATTATAATAAGTATTCTTTCTCAGTATGTGGGACTTGGATGTCTATGCAGCTGTATGTACATTAATGAAATTCTACTGTAAATGAACTGTGGAAGTTTACATTTAAAGAAACTACTAAATTTCAATTCTTGTTTAAATTAGGAATCATATAATTAATAGTTTAGAATACATGTAGTCTTATAAAGGATCCCTCATTCATAGACTAATATAAAGTGACAATATAAAATACTCTGACTACAACTGCATTAAAGCATATCTTGTACAATGAAAAGAAAATAGGATACAAATAGAACTTCTGATCAGACTCCTCTTCCAGTGTGGGAAATTTATATCTAAAACATTTTTACCTACTGTGAAGCAAAGACATCTTCATTAATGGGAACACTCATCCCATGGTTTATCTTCTATGTGAATCTAGATGTTCACGAATCAAGCTTGTTTAAAACAATACACACTCAAGCATAAAACCAGATACTCCTAGCAGGCATGATGACAGCACTTTACTTGCCAAGATCTCTCCTATCTTGTCTTTAAACCTAGAAAAGCTGGTAGGGCAAAGAATCTCTGAATTGCAGATGAAGAAAGCAAGGTCCAGAGATAAGGTGGTGAGCCTAATAACCCCCAACAAGTGAGGAGCAGTGCTGAAGCTACATTCCATTCTTGGACCAGGGCTCTTTTCAGGAGGCAACAGTTTGGGCTGCCCAGGGCCTGGGATCCAGCCCTCTTCTGAAACTCAGTCATTCAGTTCAGTTCAGTCGCTCAGTCGTGTCCGACTCTCCGCGACCCCATGAATCACAGCACGCCAGGCCTCCCTGTCCATCACCAACTCCCGGAGTACACTCAAACTCATGTCCACAGAGTCGGTGATGCCATCCAGCCATCTCATTCTCCGTCGTCCCCTTCTCCTCCCGCCCCCAACCTTTCCCAGCATCAGAGTCTTTTCCAGTGAGTCAACTCGTCTCATGAGGTGGCCAAAGTATTGGAGTTTCAGCTTTAGCATCAGTCCCTCCAATGAACATCCAGGATTGATCTCCTTTAGAATGGACTGGTTGGATCTCCTTGCAGTATAAGGGACTCTCAAGAGTCTTCTCCAACACCACAGTTCAAAAGCATCGATTCTTCGGCGATCAGCTTTCTTCACAGTCCAACTCTCACATCCATACATGACCACGGGAAAAACCATAGCCTTGACTAGACGGACCTTGGTCGGCAAAGTAATGTCTCTGCTTTTTAATATACTATCAAGGTTGGTCATAACTTTCCTTCCAAGGAGCAAGCGTCTTTTAATTTCATGGCTGCAATCAGCATCTGCAGTGATTTTGGAGCCCCAAAAAACAAAGTCTGACACTGTTTCCACTGTTTTTCCATCTATTTCCCATGAAGTGATGGGACCAGATGCCATGATCTTTGTTTTCTGAATGTTGAGCTTCAAGCCAACCTTTTCACTCTCCTCTTTCACTTTCATCAAGAGGCTTTTGAGTTCCTCTTCACTTTCTGCCATAAGGGTAGTGTCATCTGCATATCTGAGGTTATTGATATTTCTCCCAGCAATCTTGATTCCAGCTTGTGCTTCTTCCACAGAAGCAGAAGATATTAAGAAGAGGTGGCAGGAATACACAGAAGAACTGTACAAAAAAGATCTTCACGACCAAGATAGTCACGATAATGTGATCACTGACCTAGAGCCAGACATCTTGGAATGTGAAGTCAAGTGGGCCTTAGAAAGCATCACTACGAACAAAGCTAGTGGAGGTGATGGAATTCCAGTTGAGCTATTTCAAGTCTTGAAAGATGATGCTGTGAAAGTGCTGCACTCAATATGCCAGCAGATTTGGAAAACTCAGCAGTGGCCACAGGACTGGAAGAGGTCAGTCTTCATTCCAATCCCAAAGAAAGGCAATGCCAAAGAATGCTCAAACTACCGCACAATTGCACTCATCTCACACGCTAGTAAAGTCATGCTCAAAATTCTCCAAGCCAGGCTTCAGCAGTATGTAAACCGTGAACTCCCAGATGTTCAAGCAGGTTTTAGAAAAGGCAGAGGCACCAGAGATCAAATTGCCAACATCCGCTGGATCATGGAGAAAGCAAGAGAGTTTCAGAAAAACATCTATTTCTGCTTCATTGACTATGCCAAAGCCTTTGACTGTGTGGATCACAATAAACTGTGGAACATTCTGAAAGAGATGGGAATCCCAGACCACCTGACCTGCCTCTTGAGAAACCTGTATGCAGGTCAGGAAGCAACAGTTAGAACCGGTCATGGAACAACAGACTGGTTCCAAATAGGAAAAGGTGTACGTCAAGGTTGTATATTGTCACCTTGCTTATTTAACTTATATGCAGAGTACATCATGAGGAACTCAGTCATTACCTGTTATAAAGGACAGGCAGCTCCTCTAGTAGTTCCTGGTTCAGATCTTCAAACACAACCTGGGCTTTGTTGAACTCTTCCTCTGCCTAGGTAGTAAGAGAGACAGACCAATTCCCCTTATTCCTGAACCCAAAGCTAGAGATTGCTTCCTCTCTCTTCTGCATTTTTTCAGGGACTAGGATTACTAGGAAACATGCCTTTCCTTTCCAAGACCTGTGTCCTCCCCAGCCTTGAGTCTGACTATCCTGAGAGCATTGGTGCCAGAGGAAACAGGATTTCCTTCAAGACACTGGAGGCTGAATTTATCATTTCCTAAACCGAACTTGGCTCAACCACCTGCCACCATTGTGGGGAAAGGGAAGGCAGGAAGGTTTTACCAGGGTTTTTTTTTTTTTCCTACCTTGGCTGTTTTGGCCTCGTCTTTCTTCTTGGCATTCTGTACCGCCTCCAGGTGATGTCGGGCACTGTCGTAGTCCACGAGCTTCCGGCCCCGCTTGGCGATTCTTTCCTAACACAGAGTCAAGAGAGAGGACCTTGATGCTCACTTTTAAGTGGCCAGGATGTTGGTAACAGAGTATCAGAGAGGCAGCATTCCTTTCCTATTATCAAATTTTATTGTACTTTCTAACAGGGTTTTGTGCTCAGGGATCTCCCTCATTATCTGGAAAGAATGGGGAATTCTCAGGGGAAGAGAATAGAGGGCAATCCCCCAGAGCACCTGGGAGCCTGCACTGAACTGCAACATATCCTATGACCCTATTAGAAACTTGTTTCTAATCAGCACCTTGAAGAAATGGTCTTGAGAAACCTACTAAATTGAAAGTCAGGAGTTTTGGGGTTTTACTCCCAACACTACCATTTATTCGCCTTGTCACCCAGGGCAAGGCATGCCTCTTTCGGAGCCTCAGTAGCCTCATCTGCCCTGTGTTGTTTAGTTGCTCACTCGTGTCTGACTTTTGTGTCCCCATGGACTGTAGCCTGCCAGGCTCTTCTATCCATAGGACTTCTCAGGCAAGAATTCTGGAGTGGGTTGCCGTTTCCTCTTCCAGGGGATCCTCCCGACCCAGGGATCAAACTCATGTCTCCTGCACTGGCAGATGAATTCTTTACCGCTGAGCCACCAAGGACTGATTTTCTTTAGGATAAACTGGTTGTATCTCCTTGCAGTCCGAGGGATTCTCAAGAGTCTTCTCCAACACCACAGTTCAAAAGCATCAATTCTTCAGTGTTCAGTTTTCTTTATAGTCCAACTTTCACACCCATACATGACTACTGGAAAAACCATAGCTTTGACTAGATGGCCCTTTGTTCACAAAGTAATGTCTCTGCTTTTTAATATGCTATCTAGGTTGGTCATAACTTTTCTTCCAAGGAGCAAGTGTCTTTTAATTTCATGGCTGCAGTCACCATCTGCAGTGATTTTGGAGCCCCCAAAAATAAAGTCTGTCACTGTTTCCACTGTTTCCCCATCTATTTCCCATGAGGTGATGGGACCAGATGCCATCATCTTAGTTTTCTGAATGTTGAGCTTTAAGCCAACTTTTTCACTCTCCACTTTCACTTTCATCAAGAGACTCTTTAGTTCTTCTTCACTTTATGCAATAAGGGTGGTGTCATCTGCATATCCGAGGTTATTGATATATCTCCTAGCAATCTTGATTCCAGCTTGTACTTCAACCAGCCCAGCGTTTCTCCTCATGTACTCTGCACATAAGTTAAAGAAGCAGGGTGACAATATATAGCCTTGACGTACTCCTTTCCCAATTTGGAACCAGTCTGTTGTTCCATGTCTGGTTCTAACTGTTACTTCCTGACCTGCATACAGATTTCTCAGGAGGCAGGTCAGGTGGTCTGGTATTCCCATTTCTTTAAGAATCCTAAAGGATATCCGTCCTGAATATTCATTGGAAGGACTGATGCAGAAGCTGAAACTCCAATACTTTGGCCACCTGATGTGAAGAACTGACTCATTTGAAAAGACTCTGATGCTGGGAAAGATTGAAGGCGGGAGGAAAAGGGGAAAACAGAGGATGAGATGGCTGGATGACATGACTGACTCAATGGACATGAGTTTGCGTAAACTCCAGGAGTTGGTGATGGACAGGGAGGCCTGGTGTGCTGCAGTCCATGGGGTTGCAAAGACTCAGACATGACTGAGCGACTGAACTGAACTGAACTGAGACACCAGGGAAGCCCAGCTGCCCCATAGTGTTATTTTAAAGCTCAAATGCTGAATATAAAGTAGTTTGAAATCCTAAAGCATAATAATGAAAATGGCAAACTATTATGAGCTCTGAGAGGACATTGACTCAGTCTCACACCAACTACACATTACACCAGGGAGAGCAAACCATGGTGATGGCTTTGTCTTGTTCTCTCAACCACAGAACTTGAAAGGATCTTGTGCATTATCTAACCCAACTTCCTATTCAATTCACAAAGCTTATCTGCAATATCCAAGAAAAGAAGTAGTTAGACTTCTGCTTGAACAGAGAACAGACAACTCACTATCTCTCAGTAGATTTCATTTCTTTTTTGGAAAGCTTTAGCTATGAGAAATTTAAGTGAGGCTTCCTTTAATTTCTTCCTATATTAATCTAAAACCAGCACACTGCTCAACAGAGTAGATGTTTAATAAATATGAGTTGAATAAATTAATGAATTCTAATTCTACTTTCTGGAACAGTTTAGAACAGACTGAAGCCCTCTTTTACGTAACAGGCTTTCAAATATTTGAAGATAATTATTATGACTCCTCTAAGTTTTCTCTTCTCTACAATAAATATCTTTAGTCCCACCAGCTGTTTCTCACAACAAAAAGGGATGTTCTGACCTGGATCTAATTCAAAATCAGCCCAAATCTAGTTCACTGAAATCTAAATCTAAATGCAACCTTTACTCTGTCTCTGACCCTTCACCCTAACCTCTGTGTAAACCCTCAACTTTCAGTCTTTTTCCTAACCTACCCAACTTCATTCCTAACCATGGGCTCTAACTCTACTTGTACTTTTAACCAAGTGAAAGTGAAAGAGACAGTCACTCAGTCATGTCCGACTCTTTGTGACTCCCTGGACCAGAGCCTACCAGGTTCTTCTGTCCATGAAATTCTCCAGGCAAGAATACTGGAGTGGATTGCCATTCTCTTCTCCAGGGGATGTTCCCTGGAGATCATGTCTTCTAATGGACCACCCATAACCCATCCTTAATGCTGTAAACTGATTACCTTAATCTCACTGAACTGGGCCACATAGTTTTCCATGGTCCTCAAAGCCTGGTCAGCTAGTTTCTCTTCATAGTCTTCCCAAAGGAGATCATTATTCTGTAGGATAGAGGCAGAGGGCAGTGGTAAGGGCCCTGCTTCTCAACAGCAACTTCACTCCAGGGAAATATCCCAATTCTTCCTGCAACAAACTTCCTTTTGGAGCACCAATATATATATATATATTTTTGGAGGACCAATATTTTTAAAAGATCATTTTGAACTCGGGGGAAAAATCAGATGAAGAGACAGCTCTTCCTCAGGGAACTGCCCTGTAAGAGACTGGACATACATTCTAGGGATTAAGAACAATCTTGGACTCTAGAGTTTGAAGGATAGGGAAGTTTGGAAGCAAATGACTGCATAAAGTTAGTTTTCAAAAACAACCAACTGGGTTTTGTGTAGGTAAAATCTAAGGTTTTCAAGAAAGGAAGATGATAAAAAAAGAGGAATCCACAGATTAGGGGAAACTTGCTTTTACCTTCATAGTTACAGCTCCTTCCTACCACCTACGACCACGACTATACAAATGAACAGTGTGAATTAGCTCCTTTGTTCTCCTGTTTGCTCGGACAGAGGAGCTGGGATGAGGCTGAGATGAGGGTAGGGTGACTGCTGAAGAGCTGTACAGCCCAGAATACTCTTACCGCCACGATGGCCTTCAGCTCTTCATGACCGTCCCACTTGCTGCTGTAGATCTCCTGCAGCGTTTCTGACACTCTCTTTGAACTTTCATGCATCACTGAAAGGAGAGAACTCAGTGCTACTGTAAAGTAGTCTGACGTAATCATATAGGTGACAGGTGAATCAATGGGGCTAATCCAAAAGGGCAAACTCCGTAGGTCTGGGCTATCAGTGAGGGAAGCTGGGTGGGGTTGGATAGGAAAAGTTACTCCTCCTTGGTCCACAAAGTTCCAGGGGTCAGGCACAGGCAAGTGATGAAAAGCCTGAGTATGGCTGGCTTTTTTTCCATCCCCCAGACCTCTTAGTAGCTGCATAAACACCACCTGAATCCCCCTGTGCTCCCTGATACTCACCTTTGACTGCACTGAGGAAGTTCTTCAGGTCCTTGTATAGCTTATGACCTTCTGCCTGAAAGGGAGAAGTGCCTCTGGTGACTAAAGAGATACATCTGGAAAGATGCTCTAGGGGTCAAGGTTGAAAAGTAGGTTAAAAGCAGAAATCAGTCCTGGAATTTCTTCAAACGTTTGCAAATGTTATATACCAGCTTCTATTCTCTTTACCAAGAAGTTGCAGGTGGTCTGCTTTGGGATAAATTTTAAGTTGTGAAATTGCTCCCACTGTACTGGCATGTGTTTTTTCCTCGGTTTTCTCACCAGTGAACGAGAACCCCCACCTAAATTCCTCTGTTGGAATTTAAGGGTGACGCTATCTATGTGACCCTCTGGCTGACTCTGTCCTCTCTGGGTAGATAAACTGCTACCACTTTCTGCAGAAACCAGGCTCCCTTCTTTCTTTGTACTCTGACACAGGCCACTCCTGTCCTTCCCTGCACTTCCTTTTTTCTTTTGGTATTTATGCTTTAATCAACAACACTCTTTACCAGGCGTAATTATATGTAGGTCTTGTGAAAATTTAGGTTCACTGTCATGAGACTAAATTGTGTCACCTCCAGGAAGATTCTGACCAATGTGCGTGCATGTGTGCTTAGTCACTCAGTCGGGTCTGACTCTCTGCGACCCCATGGCCTGTAGCCCACCAGGCTCCTCTGTCCATGGGATTTCCCAGGCAAGAGCACTGGAGTGGGTTGCCATTTCCTTCTGGGGATCTTCCCTACCCAGAGATCAAACTCGCATCTTGTACATCTCCTGCACTGGCAGGCAGACTGTTTACCACGGACCAATGTATAGTTTTTTTTTTTTTTAATTACTTTTTATTGGAGTAAGGTTGATTTACAAGGTTGTGTTCGCACTTCAGTTTTTAATAGCTCTCTTAGAACTTCTGCCCACTGGTCCTAGGCTGGCCTTCTGTATTCAGAGCTAATCTCTCTTGCACACAGCTCTGAAGACGTATTTCACATGGTCTTCTTTTTCATAGGCTTCCTCAATTGTTCCTCATGGTGTTGCCTAAGACCCATTACATCTGGACTCCTTCCTCTGTGTGAATTCTAGTTTCTAGGAATCGAGTGAGAAGGAGTTTTGACCTCAGGCCATCAGCCTTTTGGAGACTGACACACCCAATGATTGGAGTGTAGGACTGAATGGACAGTCCACGTCAAGGGTATTCAACAGGGTCAGGCCTGCAGACCTGCGCAGTGGTCCTCTGTTCAGATGATCTGAGCTAAGAGGCATTTTGCGGTACATCATAAAAATACTTGTGAACATGTTTGCTTGTTTTATTCGCTTATGTTCATTATAGGTAGGCTGTTGAGTATACCTAGAGTATAAAAAATTTATGAGAAAAAAGCTGAAAACTCACAAAATTCTATCTCATAATATAAAAGTTAAAACTGTGGAACTGTTTGTGGGAAAAATCATTATTACTTAATTTCAGCAGCAGAAAAACTAGGTCTACTTGGTCAAGTAAACAAAGGAAGCTAGATGATTATCATTCATCTTCTTGCCTCCAGAGCTCACCTCTAAGCCAGTTCAAACTCTTAACCATACCTCAGGCTAAAAGTCTCTTTCAAGGGGCTGCAAGCCAGGGCTCAAGGGACACAAAGACACAGATAGTCTCAAGGGAATCTGAGGCACCATCAGACGGGTGGGAGAACTGGGATCGTATGTGAGGAACAGCAAACAAGGATCAAGGGAACATCCTGACAGAAGAAGGGTAAGATGCAACAGAGAGGTTAGAATGCATGAAGAATCAGTAAATCATTGAACCTGGTAACTGGAGGTCACGGGTGACCTTGAGAAAGTGCTTGTAATAGCGTGACAGAGACAGATTCAGTTAGCAAAATTCAGAAACAGCATTCACCAGGAAAGATGTCTCACTTCCTCTTTGCTTTGTCATTCACGGAAAAAAGTTTAAACAGTCTAAGACGTACATAATATGTTTTAAACATGGATACGGTAGGTGGGTATAACTTTGAGAGTTTTGAAAATATGATAACCATGCTTTGAAAGAGTTTTGGAGATTTTATATGTTAACAAGGATTTTAATTTCTTTTTTGAAAGGAAATAACATGGACTCAACTTTCTACTTCACCATGAAGATTTGATCTCCAGAATACAAATGTGAGTAATAAAAACTGTTAAACTATCTTGCATAATTTCTACAAATGAAATTCTTAATTTTTTATCCCATTAGATATGGCCTGAAAAACCAGATCAGTAATCAAGGCTACCATGTATGATGATGCAGGTTATATGTATACTATTCAAAACTAAGGGTACTATTTATACCATTGTCCTTAAGACAGGAATGCTTCTACCCTCCACTGCACCTCACAAAAGCCCAACTCCATTTCTGTGTTTTAGATCAAGTGTCTTGGTCAAAGTTCTTCCTGTATGCTCCTGCTCTTTCCTTTGGGGAGATGAAGAGAGAAAGAGACAGACAGACAGAGAGAGTGTGTGCGGTGTTGGTAGTGGGTGCTAGAGACGTGGGACAGGACCAGCGTCATTTTATTTCTTTGACCTGAAATAATATCTCCAGGCTGAATAATCCCAGCATCTTTTTTCTCTCTGGACAGATGGGGCTCTGACAGTCTTAGCCTCCCACTTGTCTGGAAGTCAAAAACTTGTTTCTGCTACCAACTAGCAAGTTATTCTACTTCTCTGGCTTTAATTTCCTCATCTATAAATATCAACTAAGCCTAGCTCTAAATGTTAATTCTGGCTCTAAATATTATAATTTTATCACTTCTGCTCTCTCAGTTCAGTTCAATTGCTCAGCTGTGTCCGACTCTTTGTGACCCCATGGACTGCAGCATGCCAGGCCTCCCTGTCCATCACCAACTCCCGGAGTTTATGCAAACTCATGTCCATTGAGTTGGTGATGCCATCCAACCATCTCATCCTCTGTTGTCACCTTCTCCTCCTGCCTTCAATCTTTCCCAGCCTCTAAATCCTTGCAAAATTCTTGATGTCATCACAAAGAGTCTGAGTTCATCCTTCCTATCCCTTAAACAAACAGTCCCAGCCCTCAGTTAATGAATCACTCACTCTAGAAGCTTGTGCTAAGCACTCAGGTAGACAGAGCTGTGTCCTAACAGACTGGGGTTCTGAGGATGGAGGAGTCCATCCTGGGGTTCCCAACTTGCTGGAGAAAAACAGACTCAGAGAAACACAAACACTCAGCCAAATAAGAGCATCCTCAGCAAGTGTTGACAGTTCTTGATCTAATAGAGGTCCAAGAGGGAAAGATGAAGCTAGATTGTTAGATGTGATTTTAAATTTATTTACTTTTGGCTGGGTCTTTGCTGCTGTGTGCGGGCTTCCTCTAGTTGTGATGAGCAGGGACTGCTCTCTGGTTGTGTTGCTCGGGCTTCTCAATGCAGTGGCTTCTCTTCTTGTGGAACATGGGCTCTAGGCATGTGGGCTCAGTAGTTGTGGCGCACAGGCTTAGTTGCCCAGCAGCACGTGGGATCTTCCTGGATCAGGAATCAAACCTGTGTCCCCTGCATTGGCAGGTGGATTCTTAACTACTGGACCACCAGGGAAGTCCCTAGATGTGATTTTAAAGGCAATGAATTGGAAGCAGCTGTCACTACCAGAAGTAAGAGATAAAAATGCTGCTTGAGGAAAATAATTCTTCCTATATAATACATTTTGAGGAAAGGGAAAGGGGGAAATAAGCAGAGTCCTCAAAGAAAAATTACTTATGAAAATTTGATTATGCACCCAGGCAAGTGTCAAAGCCTTGAAATCTCGCTGGGTAGTCTGGGAGTAATATTTATTTATTAATAAAAAGCTCACCTATAAACTGGTTGCAGGTGAAAGGTAGGGCACATGACCAGCTGGTCCAACTTCTGGAAAACTTCACTCACTTTCAATTTCCTTGAAAGTGAAAGTCGCTCAGTCATGTCCGACTCTTTGCGACCCCATGGACCATACAGTCCATGGAATTCTCCAGGCCAGAATACTGGAGTAGGTAGCCTTTCCCTTCTGCAGGGGATCTTCCCAACCCAGGGACTGAACCCAAGTCTCCCGCATTGTAGGCAGATTCTTTACCAACTGAACTATCAGGGAAGCCCAACTGCCGTAACCTTGTCCTTTTTCCTCCTGTTCATTTTAGACACCCAAGTCCAGCTTCAGACCCGACTGTATATTCACTGTTTTTCTCCCTAAACTGTGAGAGCCTTGAGCACAGGGGTGCTGTATCGTTTGTATGTAGCAAGTACCTATGAAATGGTTGTTAATTAAACTTTCCAAGCATATTCAAACACCAGTTACTGTAGGTGCATCATTCTCTCAGGAGAAATGTTTTCCCTTATTCCTAATCTAACTCCATTTCATCTCTCAAATGTATTTCCCCGCTCAAGTGACAGTTAGTTGGTGGGCTCACACAGGGAATACTGAGGGGGTTGTCCCATCTGATCCTCTTACTCTTCTTGATGGTTCTTCCTTCATCTTCTACCTTTTCTACCCACACATCTGCCATTCCAGGTCCACCCTGTAAGGCAGAGAAAGAACTGAGGGCCAGATGGGCCAAGAGTCAGAAACCTTTCAAAGTATGCTTCCTATCTTGGAGTTGGAAGCAGAGCAGCAGCTGGAGTTGAGAACAGGCCCAGGGAGGCCTCCATGTGAGGTATGGGGGAAAAAAGCAAAAGCTTTAAGTTTGAATCCTAGCTCTGCAGCTCTTAAGTTATGTTCCCTTGATTAGATTACCTCCCTCTCAATCAGATCCTATTTCCCCTTGATGGAGTTAGACTAGATCGGTGGTGGCCAAATGCTGTTCTCCCACTGCTATGTCATAATTACTTAGAAAGCTTAATGTAAAACAGATACTCTAGTTAATGATCACCTATGGCTGTTAATCACCGAAGAATTGATGCTTTTGAACTGTGGTGCTGGAGAAGACTCTTGAGAGTCCCTTGGACTGCAAGGAGATCCAACCAGTCCATTCTAAAGGAGATCAGTCCTGGGTGTTCACTGGAGGGACTGATGCTAAAGCTGAAACTCCAATACTTTGGCCACCTCATGTGAAGAGCTGACTCACTGGAAAAGACTGATGCTGGGAAAGACTGGGGACGGGAGGAGAAGGGGACGACAGAGAGTGAGATGGCTGGATGGCATCACCGACTCGATGGACATGAGTTTGAGTGAACTCTGGGAGTTGGTGATGGACAGGGAGGCCTGGCGTGCTGTGATTCATGGGGTCGCAAAGAGTCGGACAGGACTGAGTGAGTGAACTGAACTGAACTGATGGCTGTTAATATCACACAAAAAAGGACACAATCACACACTGCTGCTGCTGCTGCTAAGTCACTTCAGTCGTGTCCAACTCTGTGTGACCCCACAGACGGCAGCCCACCAGGCTCTGACGTCCCTGGGATTCTCCAGGCAAGAACACTGGAGTGGGTTGCCATTTCCTTCTCCAATGCATGAAAGTGAAAAGTGAAAGTTCGCGACCCCATGGACTGCAGCCCACCAGGCTCCTCCATCCATAGGATTTTCCAGGCAAGAGTACTGGAGTGGGGTGCCATTGCCTTCTCCACAATCACACACTATGTGTCTCCAATGGAAGAATGTAAAACCTATAATAACAAGTATTCTTGCTTCCAACACAAACAAAAACAAAAATCTGAATCTCATCAACTCTCTAAATCTAACTATTAATTTACAGAAAATACAAGAAGGAGAGTAACATGTTAAACAGTATCAGGGAGATTCAATCAGCAAAATTTAGAAACTGCAGGAAAAACAACCTAGTATCATCCATAAATAAACTGCAAAAAGGAGAGATAAGAAACCTACAGATTAAGAGATTTATTAAATATGTCAACAAATTGCTTATTTAAACAAATTATTTTTTAAAAGTGACACAAATCAAGGAGTATGAACACTGCATATTTTATGATATTAAGAAATTACTGATATTTTTTCAGATATTTTTAAGATACTGCTAAAATATGTTTTAAGCCAGATATTTAACCTGAAATATTTTGAAAGATATTTGTATTGTAAAGTGAAAAAGGCAAGTTATAAAACCATATGAATGGAATAATAACACTTTTGTAAACCTATTTATTTGTTGTGGATATATTTAGAGATCTTACACATACACAGCAAAGTAATTGTAAGTATAAAAAAACAGCAGTTGTAGCACGGGACAGTGTGAAACCATTGTTTTTTAATTCTTTTTTTTTCTTAATATACTTTTTTTTTTGGCCATGTGGTTTGTAGGATTTTAGTTCCCCAACTAGGGCTTGAACCTGGGCCTTTGGCTCTGAGACCACTGGACCATCAGGGAATTTCCTCTTGATATTTATAATTTAAATATCTCCAAAAAAATTAAAAAAAACTCATTGTTGTAATGAGTCAATGTTTTATAAAAAAAATATTTTTAGATGTGATAATGATTTTGTGGTGAAATTTTAAGAGTCCTTATCTTTAGAGACTGATAATAAAATTTTTATAGATAAAATATCTAGAATCTGCTTCATGATGATCAAGGATGGGGAAAGTAGGTGGAGATACAGATGAAACAAGATTTCATCTGTATCAACATGAAACAAGAAAGGTTTTTCTTAGTATATATCTGAACTCTTCCATTAAAACAAGTTTAAAAATACAGATTCCCAAGCTCTACTACTGGAGATGCTGTATTTAAAAACATTTCTCAAATGATTCTGACACAGTCAACTACTGAATTAGATTATAACTAATGTGCTTTTAAATTAATTTAAAAGAATTATTTTCCATATAATTCAGTTAACTGATATAGGACAATAAAGAATTTGACCGGTCTTTGGCCCTGGTTTCTGAGAAGTAACTTCTAAATTCTTGGGATTGTCTAAGTTCTTTTTAAGATATTCACGGTGGATCTCTCAGATCATACCTGAGTTTATGCTAAATAAATGACTCAGGATGGTGGCTGGTCAGGCCAGAAATGTGAACCATGTGATTAGGAGGTTGGGGCTTTCAGATAGGTGATATCAGCATGACCTCCAGGGGAAAGGAGAGGAGGGAAGTTAGAGATCAAGTTCAATCACATGGCCTGTGATTCACTATGTAATGAAATCACAATAAAAACTCTAGACATCTGAAGTTTAGGTAAGCTTCCCTGGTTGGTAATCTTATATCAACATGCTGGGAAAGTAAAATGTCTTGAGAACACAGAAGCTTCATGCTTGGGACCCTCCCAGACCTCCCCTTGTGTGTCTCTTCATTTGGCTGGTCCTGGTTTGTACCCTTTATAATAAAACTGTAATTGTAAGGAGAGCACTTTCCTGAGTTCTGTGAGTCATTCCAGTGAATTATGGAAGCTGAGTGGCCAGTCAGTTCAGTTGCTCAGTCATGTCCAACTCTTTGACCCCATGGACTATAGCACGGCAGGCTTCCCTGTCCATCACCAACTCCTGGAGCTAACTCAAACTCATGTCCATTGAGTCAGTAATGCCATCCAACCGTCTCATCCTCTGTTGTCCCCTTCTCCTCCCGCCTTCAATCTTTCCCAGCATCAGGGTCTTTTCAAATGAATCAGCTCTTCGCATCAGGTGGCCAAAGTAGACATCAGTCCTTCCAATGAATATTCAGAACTGATTTCCTTTAGGATAAACTGGTGGGATCTCCTTGCAGTCCAAGGGACTCTCAAGAGTCTTCTCCAACACCACAGTTCAAAAGCATCAATTCTTCAGTACTCAGCTTCTTTATAGTCCAACTCTCATATCCATACATGACTACTAGAAAAACCATAGCTTTGACTAGATGGGCCTTTTTTGGCAAAGTAATGTCTCTGCTTTTGAATATGCTGTCTAGGTTGGTCACAGCTTTTCTTCCAAGGAGCAAGGGTCTTTAAATCTCATGGCTGCAGTCACCATCAGCAGTGATTTTGGAGCCCCCAAAAATAAAGTCAGCCACTGTTTCCATTATTTCCCCATCTATCTGCCATGAAGTGATGGGACTGGATGCCATGATCTTAGTTTACTGAATGTTGAGTTTCAAGCCAACTTTTTCACTCTCCTCTTTCACTTTCATCAAGAGGCTCTTTAGTTCTTCTTCACTTTCTGCCATAAGGGTGGTGTCATCTGCATATCTGAGGTTATTGATATTTCTCCTGGCAATCTTGATTCCAGCTTGTGCTTCATCCAGCACGGCATTTTGCATGATATAATCTGCATATAAATTAAATAAGTAGGGTGACAATATATAGCCTTGACGTACTCCTTTCCCAATTTGGAACCAGTCTGTTGTTTCATGTCCAGTTCTAACTGTTGCTTCTTGACCTGCATACAGATTTCTCAGGAGGCAGGTCAGGTGGTCTGGAATTCCCATCTCTTCAAGAATTTTCCATAGTTTGTTGTGATCCACACAGTCAAAGGCTTTGGCATAGTCAATAAAGCAGATGTTCTTCTGGAATTCTCTAGCTTTTTTCAATGATCCAACGGATGTTGGCAATTTGATCTCTGGCTCTTCTGCCTTTTCTAAACCCAGCTTGAACATCTGGAAGTTCACGGTTCACGTACTGTTGAAGCCTGGCTTGGAGAATTTTGAGCATTGCTTTGCTAGTCTCTGAGATGAGTGCAATTGTGCAGTAGTTTGAACATTCTTTGGCATTGCCTTTCTTTGGGGTTGGAACGAAAACTGACCTTTTCCAGTCCTATGGCCACTGCTGAGTTTTCCAAATTTGCTGGCATAATGAGTGCAGCACTTTCACAGCATCATCTTTTAGGGTTTGAAATAGCTCAACTGGAATTCCATCACTTCCACTAGCTTTATTCGTAGTGATGCTTCCTAAGGCCCACTTGACTTCGCATTCCAGGATGTCTGGCTCTAGGTGAGTGATCATACCCTCAAGGCTATCTGGGTCATGAAAATCTTTTTTGTACAGTTCTTCTGTGTATTCTTGCCACCTCTTCTTAATATCTTCTGCTTCTGTTAGATCCATACCATTTCTGTCCTTAATTGAGCCCATCTTTGCATGAAATGTTCCCTTGGTATCTCTAATTTTCTTGAAGAGATCTCTAGTCTTTCCCATTCTATTGTTTTCCTCTGTTTCTTTGCACTGATCACTGAGGAAGGCTTTCTTATCTCTCCTTCCTATCCTTTGGAACTCTACATTCAAATGGATATATCTTTCCTTTTCTCCTTTGCCTTGAGCTTCTCTTTTCTCAGCTATTTTTAAGGCCTCCTCAGACAACCGTTTTGCCTTTTTGCATTTCTTTTTCTTGGGGATGGTCTTGATCACTGCCTCCAGGTACTCCATCAGAGCGAATCCCTTGAATCTATTTGTCACTTCCACTGTATAATAGTAAGGGATTTGATTTAGGTCATACCTGAATGGTCTAGTGTTTTCCCTACTTTCTTCAATTTCAGTCTGAATTTGGCAATAAGGAGTTCATGATCTGAGGCACAGTCATCTCCCAGTCTTGTTTTTGCTAACTATCTATAGAGCTTCTCCATCTTTGACTGCAAAGAATATAATCAGTCTGATTTTTGTATTGATGATCTGGTGATGTACATGTGTAGAGTCTTCTCTTGTTATGTTGGAAGAGGGTGTTTGCTATGACCAGTGCATTCTCTTGGCAAAACTCTGTTAGCCTTTGACCTGCTTCATTTGTTACTCAAGGTATCTCTTGACTTTCTACTTTTGCACTCCATTCCCCTATAATGAAAAGGATTTCTTTTTTCAGTGTTAGTTCTAGAAGGTCTTATAGTTCTTCACAGAACTGTTCAGCTTCTTCAGCATCACTGGTTGGGGCATAGAGTGGTTTTACTGTAATATTGAATGGTTTGCCTTGGAAACGAACAGAGTGGCTGGTAAGAACCCCCAAATTTGTAACCAGTTGGTCAAAAATGCAAGTGGCCTGGGAACTCTGGAGCTTTGTGGCTGGTGTCTGAAATGAGGTAGTTTGGTGGGGAACTATGCCCTCAACCTGTAATGTTTGGACTAACTCTGGGTATTTAGTGTCAGAACTGCATTGCAATTGGATATTCATTTAAGTTAATAATTCCCTTCTATTATAAAGAGAAGATCACATGCTCCAGGACTGATGTCAGAATTAAATGAGATAAATGTGAGGCCTGGTACACAGAGGTAGAAAGTCAGTATCCCATAGAAGAATAAATCTCTGTACACACTTCTCTCTTTCCTTTTTAATAAAATGAACCATAAATTTATTCTATAATTTTTCTATAATAGGTATTCAATTCTGCAGAAAAATGCAAAAAATATATTGTTACTATTTACATTTGGTTCTATAAACAAACTTGGGGGGAGAAAGAAAACCTTAAGAATTTTTATACAAATTTATAAAAATTTCAAGAATTTTGTTTTCATCATTTCTGAAAGCTATTTATTTTTTTAAGTCTAAAAGCCACTAAATATAGAGGTCGAAAGAGAAGAGAAAAACACTCAAAACAAATTATTTGATAATATTGTAAAATAATTAGCCTCCAATAAAAATAAAAAAAAAAAGAAATAGGAATTCTAGAAGAAAAAAAAAAAGAAAGAAAAAAAAACCAGGTTATTTGAATTTCCCTTTTCCCAAATATCTAAAACGTCACGTATACCATTGTTTTCAGTGTAACATGTGTAACCTAAAAATTCTGACTTCTTTTCACTAGTCTGAAATAGGTTCAGTAGAGATTGTACTGTTGTTGTTCAGTCACTAAATCATGTCTGATTCGTTGCGACCCCATGGACTTCAGCAAGCCAGGCTCCTCTGTCCTCCACTATCTCCCAGATCTTGCTCAAATTCATGAGATTGTATTTGTGAACTACAAATTCTGTTTTCTTCTTGCATAGTAAGAAGTTTAGTATTCTTATAAAACTCCGCATTCGGTTCCAGATTTTTTAAAAAATTTCTTCTTTATGATATTTTCACTCTCCAGTGGATTTTACCAGATGGTATGGGGAAACAGTGGAAACAGTGTCAGACTTTATTTTTGGGGGCTCCAAAATCACTGCAGATGCTGATTGCAGCCAGGAAATTAAGACGCTTACTCCTTGGAAGGAAAGTTGTGACCAACCTAGACAGCATATTAAAAAGCAGAGACATTACTTTGCCAACCAGGGTCCGTCTAGTCAAGGCTATGGTTTTTCCCGTGGTCATGTATGGATATGAGAGTTGGGCTGTGAAGAAAGCTGATCGCCGAAGAATTGATGCTTTTGAACTGTGGTGCTGGAGAAGACTCTTGAGAGTCCCTTGAACTGCAAGGAGATCCAACCAGTCCATTCTAAAGGAGATCAATCCTGGGTGTTCATTGGAAGGACTGATGCTAAAGCTGAAACTCCAATACTTTGGCCACCTCATGTGATGAGTTGACTCACTGGAAAAGAGTCTGATGCTGGGAGGGATTGGGGGTGGGAGGAGACCGGGATGACAGAGAATGAGATGGCTGGATGGCATCACCGACTCAATGGACATGAGTTTGAGTGAACTCCGGGAGTTGGTGATGGGCAGGGAGGCCTGGCGTGCTGTGATTCATGGGGTCACAAAGAGTTGGACACGACTGAGCGACTGAACTGAACTGAAGCTCTCTGCATTCTTGACATCACAATCATTGGATTCCTAGAACTTCTGGATGGAGCCTTCGCCTGAATTGTTAGGTAATCCTCTGAACTAAGGTGGCGCTAGTGGTAAAGAAAAGAAAGAGAGACAGTGAAGTCGCTCAGTTTTGTCTGACTCTTTGGGATCCCATGGACTGTAGTCTACCAGGCTCCTCCATCCATGAGATTTTCCAGGCAAGAGTAGTACTGGAGTGGGTTGCCATTTTCTTCTCCAGGGGATCTTCCTGACTCAGGGATTGAACCCGAACCTACCTGATAATGCAGGAGACCTAAGAGATGTAGGTTCTTTCTCTGGGTCAAGAAGCTCTCCTAGAGAAGTAAATGGCAACCCACTACAGTATTCTTGTCTGGAGATTCCCATGGACAAAGGAGCCTGGTGGGCTATGTCCATAGGGCTGCAAAGAGTCGGACACAACTGAGCAACTGAGCACACATCCCTGAACTATTTACTGGTAACAAGAATCCTGACCAAATACAGAATGAAGATCCTTTTCCTTCAGATCCTATGCTGGGAAGTGCATAGGATCTAACTTTTGTTCTGGTTGAGATGCAGTTTTTTCCATATTGACATTAGAAACTTGAATACATGTGTGTATCCTACACAGTGATCGACCCTTAGTTCTTCATTTTCATGTATAATTAACTTCCATTCAGAAATGCCAGAATGCATTTTTGTTCATTTTTATGTAGCAGGAGATATGTAAAATTTTATGTCATTTTCATAAATGGAAACTTTATTAGATGTTTTCTCATCAAGTCCTTTCAATTCAATAGAAGAAGGGTAGAGAAACACGTTCTGAAAAAAACCCAAAGTTTTGTTCGGTTATTGGGTTTCTTGACATAGGAAACTCTGGTCAAGTACCTGTTCATTATTTTCCATGATGTCTTTCTGAGGTGTATGTTGCAGTTCCAGCTTTTCTTTATATTCAGACTTTTTTGGGACATTGGCAGTTTTTATAGTCAAAAACTAACTTAGATACAATATTATCAACAACTTGATAGTGATTACTCTGTGCAAAGTTTCTGTATTGTTCACTTATAAGATGTACCTCGTGTCATTTACCTTTATAAAAGGCTTTTGGAGTCTACTTGTGCTTGCTTTTTGTGGGCCAGTTCCTACTCTTTTCCCTACATCTCGTACAGAAGTTCTTGATTTCTTGAGTAAATACTTTTTTTTTTCTTTTGTTCCATGTAGTATTTCATGTCATGAGTTTGAAGAATTTTTACTCCCTATGATATTTGGTAATCTATTTGAATGAATAAAATCAGTCACTAGTTTTTTCAACTACTAAAAGAAGAAATCTGTACTTTTCCTTTGAAATTAGGTAACTGAAATCTTTACTGAGAAATTCTTCAACTCACTCTCCCAGATCTTGTCCTTTTGCAATTTTTCAGATATGGTGACAGAAGGTAAGTCAGTGTAAAATACTTTTCCCTATTTTTCTGGTTTGTCATCAGTTTTCAGAGAGTTCAAAGATGGTTGTTCTTTTTTTCATTTTTGACCTGGACTCCACCCTGGAAATGTGCATTGCTATGGATCCTCCTGGCTCTGTAGTTCATGGCAGTCACCTGGCACTCACATGCTGGGTCTGGAGAAGGTGTAACATCCAGCAGCTCTGGAAGCACAGCTTCCCAAGGCCCAGTGACTGGCCAGGTGCCTCTCACCAACCATAGGCCACCAAGTGTTACCCACTTTCTCTTCTTTTTTTTTTTAATGTTACTATATATGAATTATATTTTTTCTTGTTCTAATCACATATGCACTGTAGAATTTTCAGAGTTGGTTGCAGTGCCTTCTTTTCCACTTCTTAATGTAAGTTTTCTACAAAAAATTACCCATAGCATCCAGTGAAGACAGATGCAACAGTGATAGCAGGAGTTTTGCTGATGAGAATGACAGGTAATAGATGGAGGTATTATTTTAGAATAAAAGGCTTTGGTAAGGTACATGTAATGGACCAAGAGGCAACAAGACACAGGGCCACTGCAATGAGAAGATGCTAGGGTAGAAGAGAGGCAGCCTGAGGAAAAGAATATGCCAGAAACTGAAGTGGAAGGCACTTGTTTTGATTTTTGCCCTAGGGAAATCACCATGAGAAAAAAACACTCTCTGTCCCCTACGAACCAGGGTGAGCAGGAACAGGAAAGGTAATTTTCTGTGGTTCCCAAGGGAAGAATAAGCAGCAGGTAGGTTACCCTGTGGCCCTGACTCCTGGGGCTAGATGGGTTAGAAGGGATGCTTGCTGATCTGCAGAACCTGCTGTTGTTCTGCCACTCAGCCCTCATGTCTTCTTTCTTCCTCCAGGCTTCCCTTTCCCACCCTCCAGATTACCTGTTGTTGGTGGAAGTTACTGGCACTTTGTTCAAACCGTTCATCTTTGGTCTCCACAGTTTTCCCCAACTTCTGCAGTACCTGGGAATATAAATCAGAGAGGTGCACACTGTTATAGTCAAGTCTCTCTTATCTGTTGGCCTCATTTGATCCTGGCTTCTCTCAGAGTCTCAGATTCAACTAAAGGGATGTACATATATTAGCCCAACAGAATTAGAAATACAGCGTGTTGCTGAAAAGTCAATTATGTTTTATGGTTCTTCTCAATTTGGGGTATTCAGCAATGTGCTAGAGTATATATAAAGTCCAGAATAAATAAGGTATGAAATTGTTATTTAGAGTGGTTTTCTGTGGGGATGGGGGGAGAGTATTATATTAAAATAAGGATTAATTAGAAGAATGCAAAATGTACATGGCTAAAAACATGAGCTTTGAAGAAATTTTTTCACATGAGACACCCTCTTCCAGCCATAGCAGCAGATTCCTTTAGATAGACATCAGAGAGGTGGGTAGGAGACTCTTTTCTCTGAAGGCCCTTGTAGGAAAACTGAGCAGTCTGATATTATGCATTTGAAACTCAGCTAGAAGTGAGTGCTATCGATAGCTACCTCCTCTCCTCTGGGACCCGGAGAACCAGCCATCATAGTGGTCTCAGTGCTGATGCAAAGGACACAGAAATGGGAAAGATACAGTTTCTCTTCTCCTAGAGGACACTCACTTATAACAAGTAAGAAAGCCCTGACTCTTCTACCTGTAACCCCCAGTTTGGAAAGAGGCACCACCATCCCCCAGGCCCAAGTCAGAATCAGGAGTTTCCCTCAACTACTCCTCTCTCACTTCCTTCATGGAATCCCTCACTATGTCCACCTCTGGAAACCATCCCATGTTTTCTAGTCTCACTGCCATGGCTTTAGTCCAGGGCCTCACTGTTTTTTTTGGCCTGTGACAATAGGCCTATCTTGTTGCTGCTTAAAACCTTCTAATGATTCTCCATTTATCTGCTCAACAAATGTTTTAGTTAAATGTCCACTCTATATCTACAAGTTATAGCTGTAACTCTAGCATACACATGGGTCTCTTGGATCTGACCCTTCATTAAGCCTCAGCTCTTACTCTTCCTTTTTCCTACAGGTCTCTCTCTCACTGATGTTTTTAGTTTTCTAATAAGCCGTACTGTTCTTGTTATAGATGCTATTCCCTCTTTCTGGAATGTTCTTTCTTACCTTATCGTCAGGCAACTATCTAAAATGACCTAATTCATACTCTGTATTCTTTGTGACACTTAATCATATCTATTGCATCTCATTAATCAAGGTAAATCAGTCCCTCCTAAGCACTTACAACTTCTGCACCTATATACATTTCTATTACTGTTGTTCTTTTTTTGTCACACTGTGTGGTTTGTTGGGATCTTAGTTCGCCAACCAGGGATCGAACCCAAGCTCCTTTCAGTGGAAGCATGGAGTCTTAACTTGCTTAACTTGCCTGCTGATTTGCGGAACCTGCTGTTGTTCTACCATTCAGCCCTCATGCCTTCTTTCTTTCTCCAAGCTTCCCTTTCCCACCCTCCAGATTACCTGTTGTTGACCGAAGTTACTGGCACTCTGTTCAAACCGTTTATCTTTGGTTGCCAGTTTTCCCCAGATCACCAGAGAATTCCCCTCTTACTGTTTTATTATTTGCATTTATCTTTGTCTCTTTCTAAACTGTGAGCTCCTTGAGGATTGGACACTTGCCTTACTTATTTATATTTCTCAGTATCCAGCAAATAGATACTTAATACTTATAACAGGAAGGAGAGCGAGACTGATACAGGAGGGGACCAAGAGGTTGGGCCTTGAATTTAAGATTTTGCTAGCCTGGAGTAAAGTAAAAAGGGTGAGGGTATAAAGAGGATTTCAGGCAAAGACAATATCAGCAAAGTCACAGAAGTGTGCAGCTTCACAGCAGTTTTCATGAAATGGCTCAGCATGACTGGTTTAGAGTGTGTTACAGGGAGTGGTGTGAAGGAAACTAGAAGGGAGACTGGAGTCTCACTGTGAAGCACTCTGAATCACATGAAGGAGTGCCCGGGTCTCGGGCTTGAGGCCAGCTCTATGCAGACTCCGACTCAGGTGTCTCCATTCTTAATCCTGGGCTTCTGGAGCTTTCTCTATGGCAGTTGAGCTCAAGGTCTCTGGAGCCAAACTGATATATGCCCATATCTTGGCTTTTCTAATGACTGGCTGTAAGCCTTTGGGCAAATCACTTAAACTCTAGAGCCGCAGTTTGTAGAACTCCTTTCCTCCATTAAGATAATAATATCTCCTGAAGTTGTTGGGAGAATCAAGTGATATTATACACATAACTTGCTTTCACAGTGGTGCCCTATGGTGAGTAGTTAATACAAATCCACTATCATCGTGCTGAGTTCCACTCTATTCCCTATAAATACCTGTCTTTACTTCCTTTTCAGGGCGGCCATCTGTGTTTGTGTCTCTATTCTGCCTCACTTAACACGGGGCAACACGGGGCCCTGGGTGTGCAGAGTCACTCATCTTCCCAAGCTCCACCCTCTCCCCTCAACCAAACACTGTCCTCTACCAGAAAGTTGCAAAACCACCTTGCTTAGTGGTAATAGCAGCTCTCACTTCCTTTCTGCCACCCCTCCCTTCCTCTTCCTGGGGCTTGGTTTTGGTGGGGGGTGGGGGCTGAAAGGAGAGAGGAGTCGATTTAGTCTAGAATCAATGTGACACACCTGGGAACAGACCAATATCCGCAAACCTCAAAAGGCTCAAGGCGAAAAAACTTGGAGGGTGTGGGAATATGTTTGTTGAAGGAATACGCCCACCTTCAGTTCTGAAACTGAAAAGATGAGTATGATCACCGTGAAAACATAACCCAGTGTCTTAGGGCCAAAGTATTTGTTGTCTTAAGCAATAGGACCGTGTCTCAGGGCACTTAAACTACGCTGCAGATGTTCCTCCTCAACTTGAGTTCCTTGAGGAAGGATGATGTATGGGTGCTCCAAAAATGTTTGTTGAAAGAATTAATAATTTTACCTTTGAATCATTTACTAATGATAGCCCATATAATGTTAATCCCTAAAGTCCTGCACTGAGAATTCTGCCCCAATTTGCCTGGCCTAGCAGCTGAGAAGTTGGAATACAGATATTTAAAGAGAAAAGAGCAGGGACAAGAAAAAAAGTAAATGCGGCAAAATGTTAACACTTGGTGAAATAGGTGAAGAATATTCCAATGTTCATTCGCCTATTTTACCTTTTATGTAAGTTGAGTTACAAGTATAAAGCTTAAAAAAAAAAAGCCACTGCAGACATGTTTGGTAGCTACAGTTCCTCACTATGACCCCTCCCTATAATCATTTATTATATTTCAGTTAATTCTGTCAATTGGAGTAATTTGAAGAGGCCTTGGATATTAGATATTATGGAATCCTTATTGTCAAGATATATTCTAAAGTAGGCTCTCCTTTATCCCCTCATATATTTTCCATCTTTTTCTCCCACCAATCCCTGAGCTCCAGCTCAGCAGCATTTCTCCCTAGTTTGCCTAAAAGGATTTCCAGATTCTATACTTTGCTCATGCTGGCATGCCTCAGCTGGAATGCTTTCTCACCACTTGCCTGAGGAACTATTAATCAGACATAATTCTTATCTCAAATACAGCCTTCACTACAAAACCCTGCTCTGTTCGCAAGTCTTCTGAATTCCCATGGATTTATCTCTCAGGTCACTTATTTTACTTAAAAAAAACAAAACAAAAAAACACCTAGATTGTAAGCTTCTAGCAAGCAAGAATGCCTCTTACTCAACTCATCTCTAAGTTCCAGAGATGAGTTATCCAGCCCATATCGTGGACAAAGGGATTTTTCTGTAAATATTGCTGACTATTAAGTGTTCATCACTCAGTTGTGCCTGATTCTTTGTGACCCAATGGACTGCAGCCCACCAGGCTCCTCCGTCCTCAGTCCATGAGATTTTCCAGGCAAGGATACTGGAGTGGGTTGCCATTTCCTTCTCCAGGGGATCTTCCCAACCCAGGGATCAGAAGCACTGCAGGCAGATTCTTTACCGACTGAGCTACAAGGGACTGAACCCTCACAAGTTGACTGAAAGTCAACAGAGAAAAAGACCAACAGAGGAGTGGTAAACAGTGAATGCCCTTTCTTGGGGGGAGATCTGAGAGGCTTGCCACAGAGAAATCACAAACAGGTGGTGAAAGCATTCATGTGAAATGTGAAGATGTAGCATACTGTAAAAACACAATAAAGCCAGACTCATCTTGAATCTGAGAAGGAACTGGAAAATAAAACAAGATGATGCTTCATCTCCAGTGGTTTAACAGTCACCAGACCTTCACTCCCAGCTTTACTCCTGCAAGAACATCAGCAGGAAGTGGGCTGGCACAGCAGGAAGTGGGGAGACACAGATGTTAGAGCGGTTTTTCAGGAACCTTATAGAGAGCAGCCTCAGTCTGGGATCCTAAGGCAGGACACCTGAGTGTCAGTGATAATTCTGCCACTTGCCAATCTCTTTTGAGCCTTATTTCCTCATTTCTAAATTTGGGATACTAACACAAAGCTTAAAGCATTGAAAAGATGAAGTGAGATCATATCATGAGAATGTGGGCTCCACAAAGGGAGAGATTGTGTCCTTCTTATATTCCTGTGCTTTGTCTATAGCAGGCACTTGATATTTGACACATTAATTGTTACACATAACAGTCAACCACGTATAGTAAAATATCAGTGTCCCAGGGAATCCTTTCTTTTGACTGTAAATTTCTCCGTCTTTATTTTGCCTTCAATAACTTCTCAAGACTCAAAAACTCTGACAGGCTGAGCTGAACTCTTTCTCCTAACCCAGGTCATTTCCATCCTATCCAGACAACACCCACTGCCTCTAGGCTACCAGCTGTACTGCTTGAAGTTCAATGTCTGCTTGCCTTTGTGTCTAAGTCTGGGTTCAGAGTATCTCCTTGTTTTCTGCAACAGCCTGGGACTTTCTCAGAGCAGATTCAAGTTTGTTCCTCTCTCTGCCTTCTAGGGGCTCAGACTAAGAAGAACAGAGTGTATCTGGGCAGTTGGGAAGTATCTGACTCTGAGGTTCAAGGAGCCCGCTCCCCTTCTCACTTGAGTGTCCTTACCAAATTGAGTCTCCAAATCACTGAACATCAACTGCATTTTACAGATGCAGAATCTGAAGCCTAGAGCAAGAGCTGTTATTTACCTGAGGCTTCAAGTTCATGCTTTTAAAAAAAAAAAAGAGAGAGAGAAATCTTAAAGCAAGGGCATAGTGATGGGGCTTCCTAGGTGGCACTAGTGGTAAAGAACCCACCTGCCAATGCAGGAGACGTAAGAGATGTGAGGTCGATCCCTGGATCAGGAAGACCTGCTGGAGGAGGGCGTGGCAACCCACTCCAGTATTCTTGCCTGGAGAATCCCAGACAGAGGAGTCTGGCAGGCTACGTCCATAGGGTCGGGAAGACATGACTAAAGCTTACTTATCATGCTCACTAAAGCACGCTGAGCACGCATGCATGCATAGTGTTGATAGGTTGGATGATGATAGAAGGTGAGAGAGGGAGGTAAAACATTACTATTGTTCACAAATTTTTGGCCTTTGGCGATTTCTTTTTGTTTTTCCAACCCACGAGAGTAACCAGCTTTCTCTTCTCTAGTACCTCCTTTTCCTCCACAATGACTTCTAACTAGAGCTTTCCATAGGCTTTGTAACCTTTGGAGAGATTGAAACCATGATCAAGGTGAAGTTAGGTTATGGTGAGGTAACAAAATCTAGCCACACAAAAATCTTTCCCTTTTCCTCTGCTCTTTCACATGACCCAGCTTCCTCAGACAAAGACAGGGGAAACACACACACACATTCCCCCTACCCTTCCATTGTGAGCCTCTTAAAGATAAAGACTAAATCTATATTCCATCAATTCTCCGTTAATAATCCCACTTTGGAGAGCTGGTTGCCTTTCATCCTTCCCAGCACCCAAGCTAGTGCTCTGCTTTTAGAATATGACACAAATATTTAAATTCTTAAGCATATGGTGTTCATTCAAATGCTTCTAAGACCATGAAGTCTTAGAAAACCAAGATTCTCACTCAGGTCCTGGTTCTCTCTCTTCCTCCCATTCTCCTTCTAGCCTATTCATTTCTCCTTACCATCTTACCTACCAGAGTGTTGATGGGTGGAGAGCAGGGATTCAGATTAGAAGCAAAGAAAATACTCTGGACACATACAAACAAAAATGCCAGTGAAATGTGTGGAGAAATGGTCACACCATCTAGGTAAGTGGGCAAGGTACAGATAGACAGTCTACCTCGATGGGGCCGTGCTGTGCTTAGTCACTCTGTCTCAGTCCTGTCCGACTCTTTGCGACCCCATGGACTGCAGCCCACCAAGCTCCTCTGTCCATGGGGATTTTCCAGGCAAGAATATTGGAGTGGGTTGCCATGCCCTCCCTCCAGGGGATCTTCTCAACCCAGGGATCCCGCATAGCAGGGGGATTCTTTACCGTCTGAGCCACCAGGGAAGCCCGATGATGCAGAGCCATTCAAAGCTAATTCAGGACACAGTGCAAAAAGAGGTGCTCCTTGCCCACCCTGAACCAAGTACTCTCCAACGCCAAACGGAGGCACGGGAAGCAGATATGAGTTTCTGCTCACATCAGCTAAAGCAATAGCCTGCGCCCAGGCCGGGTCAGGCACGGAGAGAATCCATCAGAATCTCTTTAGTCCTCGCTGACTCCGGGTCCCACCTAACGGGTGATACTCGCTGCCAGCCCAGCTGGTGAGTGTTGTCTTACGTGGGAAATGACCCTCTTTGAACCTCCAGTTTCATCATCTATGAAAAATACCACTCTCGCTGGGTGGCAAGGACAAAATCTGCTATAGAGCAGTCACCAACGTTTAGTTCCTTTCTTTTCCCTTTTCTGGGTCAGCTTGGGCGTTGTTTAGGTTCCAAGAGAGACAGACGGTGGGAACTGTCTCTCAGCTTCCCCCATCCCTGTCCGAGACTGGGCGAGGCTCTCTGAAGTCTCTCAAATCTGCCTGTTTTCATGGGAACCCCTGCTCGCCTTTCCCGAGGTCAGCCTCTGTGTCCAGCCCAGGTCTCCCGCCCCGAGCATCCCGCACATCCTGCACATCAGGCCTCAGCCTCGGCTCCCAGCCGCCTACCTTCTCTTGGGCTCTGCTGAACTTCTTCTGCACCTGCTTGGCGAAGAGGCCGGCAGCGCCGCCCGCCCGACCCTCGGCCATCCTGCCGGCTCCCCCGGGGGCGGCCTGCCCTGGCCCAGCGCCCTGTGGTTTCTCGAGGCCCCAGAGAGAGGAAGTGCGTTCCCGTCATGCCTCGCATCCGGCCAGGCGGGCTTCGCGCAGGTCACCCCGCCCCGTTGCCGCCTGGGAATCACCCTGGACCGCCTGAGGCCTCGGGTCCCGGGCCGGACGCAGCCGGAGACCTGCGCGACACAGGCGCAGGGCGGCGGCCTAGCCCACGGGAGGCCCAGCTGGCCGCTCCCCTGCGCCCTCCACGGCTGTTCGGCCGGGACATGGCCCAGGGCGTGAGCGAGGGGCCTGCGGACAGTTGTGTGGCTCAGGCTGGGGTTGGGCCTGTTCCCAGGAGTCCGGAGACGCTGGTCTGCCTTCAGGCGGCGCTTCCTCCAGGCCAGCTTCAAACCCTCTACCCCTGAGGTAGAGGAACACCAGCCTCGAAGAGTTTTCAAATCTGGGCCAAGACTCAGTGTTCCCTGAGAGCTAACCAGCTGTAACGATCAGCAAGGGGAAAATAACCAGAACAGGAGGGTAGAAATTTTTGTGATTTCCACTCAGCGAGAGTGTTTTTATGGATATCTGTGCTGCTGCTGCGTCACTTCAGTCGTGTCCGACTCTGCGTGACCCCATAGACAGAAGCCCACCAGGCTCCCCCGTCCCCGGGATTCTCCAGGCAAGAACACTGGAGTGGGTTGCCATTTCCTTCTCCAATGTGTGAAAGTGAAAAGTGAAAGTGAAGTCGCTCAGTCGTGTCCGACCCTTAGCGACCTCACGGACTGCAGCCTACCAGGCTCCTCCATCCATGGGATTTTCTATGCAAGAGTACTGGAGTGGCTTGCCATTGCCTTCTCTGGGATATGTGTGCAGGAGCAACGTACTCCAGTATTCTTGCCTGGGAAATCCTATGGACAGAGGAGCCTGGTGGGATACAGTTCATGGAGAGACAGAGACAGGACTTAGTGACTAAACAACTGGATGACCAAGTAAAATGGACTTTGTGCTTCAGGGTGGAGTTTTTAAAGATGGAAGCCGTCTACTGGAGAGGTTGGCTCTGTCAACTGAGAAAAAAAAAAGCACAATTTAAAAGTTGAGAATTATGTTTTATTTAGCAGACAAAACTGAGGACTTAAGCCTGGTACGCAGCCTCTCAGCTCTGAGAAACTGCTCAGAAGAGGTAAGGGAAGAGCCAATAGGTAATCATCAAAAGATTATAGTTAATTAAAGAAAACCAGGTATCTCAAGTTAAGGAATTTGGCACCCTTCTATTTAGGGGAAGATGCAAGAGTATGGGCTCACTAAAATCATTCCTTGGATATGTATCTCAACTATGTGGAGCCAGTATCCTGCACTTTCTCATCCCTAGTCTCCTCAGGGTACAACAATGAGTGGTGGCTGCAGTGGCTGATGGCCTGAGGGCCAGCATCCTATCTCTTTCCTGAGCTCTCTCAGGGCTCACCATGGGGAGGATGGGGCTGTAATGTGATAACTTGATGACTGCAACATCCTTTGTTTACTGATATGTCAGGCAACATTTTTTCACTCATGACTCTAAACCTAAACTGGTAGGAGGGGTAGGTTGAGCAGAGGACAGGACTCTAAATCTGGCCTGGAAAGAGAGGAGCAGCTGAGCTAGAAGTAGAAATGAAGATTCTTAGAAAGGGAGAGGACCTTATAGAAAAAAGGCCAAAGAATTGGATCTGGAAGCCTGTGCTGGGCATGGGGAGCAAATTTTTCTAGCTGGAGGAACTGGTATAGTGTACTAGATTGAGGTGAAAAATAACATTGTGTAAATTGGATGGAACTGCTGAGATGATAACAGTTGCTTCTGTAGGTAGAAGGTTTCCAAATGGAAGTTGCTCCCTGACCTAATTGAGAAGATAGCTGGAAATTAGGACACTAGGTTTGGAGGAACCATTTACTCAAGGATTTTGCAAGTAAAATTCCCCGGAAGGAGGGAAGGAGGTCAAGATAAACTTCCTAAGGACTGGAGAAGGAAGCTGAAGTCCTGAGACAAAATCAGAAGGCCTTCTCTGCTATCATTTTCCAGATCACTCGCCCAAACAGCTATATTGCACTCAGAATCAACCATGTGACAGGCATTGTTGGGTGTTGGGAAGCCAAGAATGAATTTTTAAAAAGTGATTCTTGACTTAAAGATGCTTAAAGTCTGCAAGTGGAGATCGGTTGTTAATCAGATGATTTTAAAGATGGATACAAAAATTTTGGGTAATAGGTCATTGGGGTTTATTCTGCTATAATGCTAGCTGTGGGGATGATCTAGAAGGGGCAAAGTGAAGAAATGGAAGGACTTGATGTTGGATGGGAAGAAGTGGGGGGGAAGTGGGAGGACAATGGTGCTGTGGGAGCACTGAGAGAGATGGTGATCACCACAGATGTGTCAGTAGTAGAAGGAGGCCAATACCTGGGTCAGTTCACAGCATCCTCATCAATGTAGCCCAGCCCCTGCTTCCTAAAAATCCCTCTTCAGTGCCAATCCCTTGGGAATGGAAATTGGTAGTCACCAAATCATGTAGTATTAGAGCAGGAAAAATCTTTGGAAAGTAACTAGGTTGGGAATCTGAGTAACAGAAAGAGTGACTTGCCCAAGGTTATCCAGTTCCTCTGGCAGGCTACAGCGCATAGGGTTGCATAGAGTCAGACACAACTGAAGCGACTTGGCACAAGCACACACTCCCAGTTGTCAGTAGTAGAACAGAGATGGGAATACAGGTGTCCTGTAAAACCCAGCTTCTTTTTTTTTTTACAAAATATTTATTTAATCAATTTATCTGGCTGCACAAGGTCTTAGTTGTGGCATGCAGGATCTTTTAGTTGCTGCATGTGAACTCTTTTTTTTTTTCTTTTTTGTGTGAACTGTTATTAATAGTGGTATGTGGGATCTAGTTCCCTGACTAGAGACTGAACCTAGGCGCCCTGCATTGGGAGCACAACATCTTAGCCACTGGACCACCAGGGAAATCCCTTGCCCAGCTTCTTTTGCTGTACACACTGTTCTAGAAGCCTCTTCTGACAAAGTAGCCTATAAACTGTGAGACCGGTCTTAGACAGTTTGCTCTAATGTAATGTTAACTCTCCAGATCCCTCTTGTCTGATCCTCAGCAATTGCTATGAAAAACTGTTTCTCATCCCCTTAGCTTTCTCCTTTCAGTTCCCTCTTTGCTTTATCATTGGCCACTCTAACAGACTGAGCCCTGGCCAGGATAGGAAAGGTTTATCAGCTTCCCAGTTCTGTGTTTTTTATAGAACCCCGGATCCAGTTGCCTGTTTTAGTCCAACCATGAAGTGCTGACTCATATTTAGCTTGAGGCCCCATATTATTTTCCCCTCAATCCTTTCCTTTCTTTGTTCTGCATCTTTTTCTCGTTTTTTCAATTATTTTTTCTCTATCTCCTTTCTAATTTGTCACTTTCACTGTCTGGTGGCATCTGACCTACCACCTAATCTTATACTCCTATCTCTAATGTATCCCCACAGTTGTCAGGACTCAGAACTTTGGGGCGAGCACTGTTCTAGGCACTGACGGGAGAACCAAAAGAAGGATGAGCCCCCAATCTACCTGGGAGAGTCATTTTGTCATTCTGGAACATTTTTAAAGCCCTCTGTGCCTCTGAATATAGCAAATATGCATGGGAGGAGGGGCAGACAGGGAGATTAACAGATGGGTAGATCCTAACATAATCCAAAAAGGATAATGTAAGGCCACTTTCATTTGACTTAGTTTGTGAACTGATAGAGATGGCAGCAAATGGAAGAACCAGCCCAGAAATCTGGTGAAATCTAACCCAGGCCCTATAACTGCCTTTCCCCTAGAAGGCTTAATTACAAATAAAAAGACACAGGGTGATATGTATATTCGATTTTATTTGCTTTTCCACATCTGGCTCGATAGTCTGTTAGAATGGTTTTTTCCTTGATGGCCTCAAGTTCTGCTGTCAATCCCAGAATCATCTTGGGAAGGCCGCTGGACTCAGGAAGATGTTCAGTTGCTGGCAATGGCCTGAAGGAAAAACCAGTTATATCCAGTCAGTAACTTCTGCTCACCTTTCTTTTTTCTTCAAGGCTCTTAGTTGAGTATGGCCCTGTACTGGGTTTATGGGGAGGTGTGAGGGTGGGAGGGAGGAAGCAGTTCTTAACTGGGCCAGGACAATTCAATGCTATAGGCACATACTCAGAACTTAGTGGCAGACCTTGAACCAGTTGTAAGTCAAGGTTCATGCCACAAGATTCCAGAATGTGTTTGAAGGCTGGAGGGCACAGATGGGATGGTATGAGGCTCTACCACCAAGTCATTGTAGGTACATTCTCACCTAGCCCTCAAGCATTGTTTAAGGTGGTAAAACCTCTTGCCAAAGGGCAGAGCAGATTCTCATGATGCCTTTAGAAAGAACTGGTGGGGGAGAATGTTAGTGCCTCTTCCTTTGCCTGGAGTGTGCAGGCCTTTCTGAAGCCATTTTCCCCTTGGCCTTGACTTGGACAGCCCTGATAGGCACCTGGTTCAGGTCTGCTGTTGCCACCACCTTACTCTAGTAGTAAACAGTATGGTGAAGCCTGCTTAGTAGGTATGTGAAGAGGAACTCAGGATGGCAACACTATCAGGGGAAAGTTCACTAGAGGGGAAGGGAAAGGGATAAATAAATATTTGAAGGTGATGAGGAAGATGATGGCTTCTCCTGCCCCACTTTTGCTCCCCACCCCAGTCAATGAGTGAATCTCCAGGTTTCTGTATTTCATCCCATCATTTGAGAGGACTCACATTATTTATCCAAGAGATGTAAGCAGAGACCCGGGTGAAGACTGTGGGCTTCTTGGAGACGTTACAGCCCAGGCTGGATACAAAGCTGGTCACACCGTGGACAGCATACTTGCCATTCACCAAGCAGTGAAGGGGGCCCCCAGAATCACCCTGTGGGGAAGAGAAGCAGAGTCCTAAAACTCAAGATCTTTGGATCTTGGGCCTTTGTTTCTGCTTACACCCTACCCACCCACATCTGTTTATAAATCCTGTACTGTATAAAAGCTCCAATTGAAATCCCTACTTCCTTCACATCCCCACTTTCTAAACAACTATAGTACTTCCTTTCTTTTGCAGCACATCTGTCATGTTCAGGCTTGTGTTTTGGTTTCATAATTTGTTTCTAATTCCTACGCTTATCTGTGAGCTTCTTGAGACAGGAACTACATCCTGCTGATATTTTCTGCTCTACAGTGCTAGCCTAGAACTTTGAATGTCTTCAGTTCAATAGCTATTACTGACTTAAATTGAAACTATGGTGGGGGAAATAGGATGTTCTAATGATTTATCTACCCCCAGCATTCAGACCAATGGGTCTAATTAGACAGCATTTAGATAACAGGGTAGGTAGTCAAAACATGTTAAACTACACTGAGGTAAAGAGAAGAGAAAGTGATGTATTGGGTAGTGGTAACGTGCTTGGGCTTAGAATCGGAAGAATCTGAGTTTACAGATTATGACCTTGATGCTCTTTTCCTTACTCAGTTCCCAGATGTCAGTTCTGTGATTCCAGACATAAAATTGGAAGCTATTTCATTGAAGAATCTGACCAGCACAAGAGGGAAGACTTTGAGGTACTATCATTAGTAGTCCTTCAATGAAACGGCTTAGCCAGATCACCTGACAAAGCAGTTCCCTATAGATGAACCCCACCTATGGCTCAGAGGTACCTATCAGCTTGCCACTGTCCTACTCTGAAATAAGAGCAGATGGTCAAGGATGACCAAACATCTGAAGAAAGTGTTAGTCACTCAGTCGTGTCTGACTCTTTGCAACCCCATGGACTGTAGCCCTCCAGGCTCCTCTGTTCATGAGATTCTCCAGGCAAGAATACTGGAGTGGGTTGCCATTCCCTTCTCCCAAGGATCTTCCCCACCCAGGCATCGAACCCGGATCTCCTGAATTGCAGGCAGACTCTTTACCATCTGAGTCACCAGGGAAGAAAGCCTCAATATAAAAATAAAGATCCTGAGTGAAGTAAGTCAGACACAGAAAGACAAATATCATATGATATCACTTATATGTGGAATCTAAAACAGAAGTAGAGTCACAGATGTAGAAAACAAACTTGTGATTATCAGGGGAGGGAGAAATGGGTGGGGAGGGAAAAATAGGGAGATTGGGATTGACATATATACAGTACTATATGTAAAATAGGTAACTAATAAGAACCTTCTATACAGGACAGGGAACTTCTATTCAATATTCTGTAATGGCCCATGTGGGAAAAGAATGAAAAAAAAAAGTGAATATATGTATTACTGATTCTACTTTGTGTATACCTGAAACTCACACAACATTGTAAATTACCTGTACTCCAATAAACTTTTTTTAATTAAAAAAATAAAGATCAAAATAAAGAGAAAGAAATAAACCAAAAATGAAGACAACCAACATTATGCAGGGAGAAGACTATAAACAATAAAATTATATTAGTAGTATATCCATGATATAAGCAGAGCAAGCTATTAGAGCATTCAGAAAACAAAAAGCCTTTGGAAATATGAATATGATAGTAGAAATGAAATATTAGGCTAGGAGGTAAAGTAGACAAACTATATAGAGAGAAAATAAGAAAATAGGAGAACCAGTTTAGGAGGTGGATTGTGAGTAACAGGAATTCTAGAAACGAAAAATGAAAATGGAGGGGAGGAAATCATCAGTAAATAAACATTTTCAGAACCAAAGGTCTGGAGTTTCCAGGATGAAATAACTCACTAACTGTCCCTCAAAATGAATGCAAATAGACCCATACCAAGACACAGAACACTCGGGTCAAGAGAAGATAAAATAGGTCAGTTATAAATTAGTGGAGAGTTTAAGGCTGAACTGGTGATGAGTTGAGTATGTTGTTGGTTGTTGTTCAGTCAATAAGTCTCGTCCAACTCTTTGTGACCCCCTGGACTGCAGCATGCCAGACTTCCCTGTCCTTCACTATCTCCCAAAGTTGGCTCAAACTCGTGTCAATTGAGTTAGTAATGCCATCCAACCATTTCATCCTCTGTTGTCTCCTTCTCCTGCTGCCCTCAATCTTTCCCAGCGTCAGGGTCTTTTCCATTGAGTCAGCTCTTCACATCAGGTGGCCAAAGTATGGGAGTTTCAGCTTCAGCATCAGTCCTTCCAATGAATATTCAGGGTTGATTTCCTTTAGGACTGACTGATTTGATCTCTTTGCTGTCCAGGGGACTCTCAAGTCTTCTCTAGCACCACAATTCAAAAGCATCATTTCTTCAGCACTCAGCCTTCTTTATTGTCCAACTTTCACATCTGTACATGACTATGGGAAAAGCCACAGCTTTGACTATATGGACCTTTGTCAGCAAAATAATGCCTCTGCTTTTTAATATGCCGTCTAGGTTTGTCATAGCTTTTCTTCCAAGGAGCAGGCGTCTTTTGATTTCATGGCTGCAGTCACCATCTGCAGTGATTTTTAAGCACAAGAAAATAAAATCTGCCAGTTTCCATTTTTTCCCCATCTATTTGCCATGAGTATATATTATGCAAATTTTAAAAGACAATTATTAACTCCAGGGAAAACAAAATTATTCAGGGAATAGCATTTTACATAATTATAATAAATACTAAATGCTAATTTAACAAATTATTTAGGGAGGTTGGAGTGGGGATAAGAAAAATTCATGCTTGAGGGGCAAGTATAAATGTGTAAAGGAAGAGAAGTTCCATATTTTGCATAGTGCCTTAAGTGAAAAATTAAGTAGCAATATAAGTATATGCTTTTAGAAAGCTGGAGGTAGACATAAAAGAAATCAACTCAAGAGTTAAAAGTAGTCCCCTCTAGGGAGGGAGAACTCCAGGTCGTAGAAGAAATACAATGACTGTTCTTTCCCACTATCAAGCCTCAGAGTTTTATTTGCCACCTTAAACAAAGTAATCATTCAATGAAAAAAACTTAAAAAAAGAAGAACTAGGGAAAGAGACCAAAAGTTCAAATTGGGGCTAATTTTTTTTTAAAGGAAGTAGCTGTACCCCACCCTAACTATGTTTAGGAAAAGAAGATGGTTATTCTTTTTATAAAAAGGAAGATATATATTCCTTTAGGTTATTATACTCAATACAAAACAGTTTAAATATCTTCCACCTAAATTCTAATAGGGATTTGAAGAATATTTCTAAACTAGAGGAATGGAAGGTAAATGAATTGTGTACCATATTACTGTCTTATGCTGCTGCTGCTGCTGCTAAATCACTTCAGTCGTGTCCGACTCTGTGCGACCCCATAGACAGAAGCCCACCAGGCTCCCCCTTCCCTGGGATTCTCCAGGCAAGAACACCGGAGTGGGTTGCCATTTCCTTCTCCAATGTGTGAAAGTGAAAAGTGAAAGTGAAGTCGCTCAGTCGTGTCCGACCCTCAGTGACCCCACGGACTCCAGTACTCTTGCCTAGAAAATCCCATGGATGGAGGAGCCTGGTGGGCTGCAGTCCGTGGTCAGTTCAGTCAGTCAGTTCAGTCGCTCAGTCGTGTCCGACTCTCCGCGACCCCATGAATCACAGCACGCCAGGCCTCCCTGTCCATCACCAACTCCCGGAGTTCACTCAAACTCATGTCCATCGAGTCGGTGATGCCATCCAGCCATCTCATTCTCCGTCGTCCCCTTCTCCTCCCGCCCCCAACCTTTCCCAGCATCAGAGTCTTTTCCAGTGAGTCAACTCGTCGCATGAGGCAGTCCGTGGGGTCTTATGCTAATTGACCTGAAAAACAAAAGCTCTGTAGTGAAGGAGGATATGGCTGAGGATTTTAGGGCAGAAGGAAGAGCTGGGAGAGAGCTCAGTGGGAATGGTTGGATTGAGGTGAGAGGCGTTTGTTTAGTGAATCCCCTCTGAAAATCTGAAAGCCCCAAAACCAAGACACAATATTTGGGAAATTCCAGTGGGAAGAGACCGTGGAGACACAAATGGCCTCAGAGAATATCTGATTTGCAGTGTCAGCCAGAAGGAAAGTACTCTAGTTTTTCAGAGTTCAAGACTTTGAGAGAGAACAGGGGAAAGTGAATTAAACTCAGAAAGGTTAAATCTTAAGAGGTTATAGGTGAGGCTGGCTGGTGAGGACCTGGAAGAATTTGACTTATGTGTTTGTCTTCATTTATGTATTTATTCACTTAGCTGCACTGGGTCTTAGTTGTGACATGTGGAATCTAGTTCTCTGACCAAGGATCGAGCCCAGAGCCCCCTGTATTCAGAGCGCTGAGCCTTAGCCACTAAACCACCAGGGAAGTCCCGCATCATTTTTTTTTTTTGCCTTAACTTGCAGGTAGGGTTCCCAGGATACAGGACTTTTGCTGCTAAGTCACTTCAGTCGTGTCCGACTCTCTGCGACCCCATGGACTGCAGCCCACCAGGCTCCCCCATCCCTGGAATTCTCCAGGCAAGACCACTGGAGTGGGTTGCCATTTCCTTCTCCAATGCATGAAACTGAAAAGTGAAAGTAAAGGTGCTCAGTAGTGTCTGACTCTTAGCGACCCCATGGACTGCAGCCTACCCAGGCTCCCCCGTCCCTGGGATTCTCCAGGCAAGAGTACTGGAGTGGGGTGCCACTGTAGGACTTTTAAACATGGACAAAAAAATGTTGCCTGCTGTGTCAGTAAACAAAGTGTTGCCTGCTATTCTGGGCAATGAATGTTGCCCACTATCAAGCCACCTGCCCCTGCAGCTGCTCTCCACATCCTGAAGGGATTTCAGGATGGAGAAAAATGATACTGACCCTAGATAGTTACAGTGAATATCAAAGGGCTGATTTCTGTGAGCCCAGACTCTTGCATCTCCCCATACAGAGAAAAGCACTGAAACCATTCACTTGAGATGTCTGTTTCTTGTTCTTAGCAGTAATCTTTGATGGCTGACTCTTTGTTTTTTTCCCAGCAAAATTCTAACATCCCCTGGCTCCTCTCTTACCTCTTTGAAACTATTCCTCTGAGCTGTCTGAGAGGGTGTCTTCCAGGCTATAGTCCTCAGTAAGTTCATCGAATATAACAAAACTCTTAACTTTTAGGTTGCGTGGTTTGGGGTTTTTTTCAGCTGACCCTGGGGAAGTCCTGGGAAAACTGGGATGAGTTGGTCACCTTACTTTCACAGTACTAGGTGCTCACCAAAAAAACCTTTAATTTTTGATTCTACTATTTCAGCCAGCCTACCAGTCTCCTTCTGGCTTCTCTTCCTTCTCCACCTAGCTTAGAGCTTGCATTTGATCTGCAATACTGTCTTTATGTTTCAATAATGCATGAAAACCCAGCCCTGAACTAATCCATTCTCTACTATTCAAACTAGATCTTTGAATGGAATGAATCATTTACCCATATGATTATTGCATGGTCTCTAACCTCAGCCTATCAGCAACATCATGGAGGCCAGTCTTTCTCCATTCATCTTAATTAATCCAAATCCGTACAACCCTCTTACCCCTTCATTTTCCGCATTTAATGTGACTCCCAGTTCATGAGTAAAGAAAAGCAATTACAGAACACCCACCAACTTTCAGCTACTCAGCCTGCACATTCCTTCATGTCCACGCATGTTTCTGTGTCCCTCTTCTATTCCAAGCCAGCTCCACCTATGCTCTTGGTTCATCTCTTCCTTCCCCTCTGGGATCTTGCTGTGCTGTGCTATGCTTAGTCGCTCAGTCGTGTCCAATTCTTTGCAACTCCATGGACTGTGGCCCGCTGCTCTAGCTGTAGGGAATGCCTTATAATTCTCTGTGTGTTCTAGGTGCTTAGCCCGTGTTGTTCTTCATGTTCTTTCTCTCTGAATATTTTTTCCTCTTTTTTCTTGCTTGGCTTTCTGTTTAACCTTCGTGACTCACAACGAACTCTAGCTTCTCAGGGAAGGCAAGTCTTTTCTGACACCAGCAGGTAGAGAGGGGAGTACCTGTTTTTGGGATTCCTGTATCACCTTAAGCATGTCTTTATTATAACACTTAGCCACATTGTAGACGTTCTGTCCTATGTCTGCTCTTTCCATTCCTCCACTAGACTGTGTTAATATTCACCTTTGTATCTTTTGTATTTTTGATATAAAGATGAATGAAACACAGTGCCTAGCATTTAGCAGATAATCAAGAACTTTTATTTGGACTCCATTACCAAATCTGTAAGATGGTGTATTGCTGATTGATCTTGGGTAAATAGATGATTTATACATATATATAATTTTATAATAGTTTATATATATACTATTATAAAGCTATTTAGTGTACTTTTCCCTACCATATTCACCTGTATATATATTGCTATCAATACTACTGGGTCAAAAGGGTGGTGGTAGAGGAGCTATAAGAAAAATTAGGGTCGGGACTTCCCTGGTGGTCCAGTGGCTAAAACTCTGTGCTCCCAGTGTAGGGGGCCTGGGTTTGATCCCTGGTCAGGGAACTAGATCCCACATACTTCAACTGGGAGTTCACATGCCACAACTAAAGATCCCAGACAAAAGATCTCACGTGTTACAACTAAGACCTGGCTCAGTCAAATAAATAAACAGAATATTTAAAAAGAAAAGAAAGAAAAATTGGGGTTGATGGGAGGGAAGCTACCTTATACACAGTCACAACCACCAATCCAGGCCTAGCACTACTGCAGCCATTGAAAATCTAAGGCATAAATAACTTCTAAAGAACACACATATACCAACACAAATGTTAGGCCACGTACAAACTTTTGAGGTGCGGGCATCAGGCAAGCAAGATGAATTTTAAGATTCCTTTCAACTTTAAGATTCCTTGAATACAGACTTACTAGCACAGAATAATTCTCATCCAGACACTAGACTAGAAAGTTGAGTCTGTATATACGGGTGGGAGTAGGTATGGAATAGGAGGTGGGGAAAAGGTAGGGGGTGAGAGGCAAAGAAGAGAGGGAGCTGGGGTGAGACTTCTGACACTCTAAGCCTGTGTTCACCTGGCATCCAGCACGAACTCCGTCTCCTCCAGCGCACACCATGGTGGTCTTCACGGTGGAGCCCCAGTAGGAGGAGCTGGAGCAGGTGGCGTAGTCCACGGAGGGCAGGTAAGCCTGCTGCAGGGTCTGGGCCAGCTGCCCATTGGCTGAACAGCACACACAACTTTAGAGGTCAGCCCCAGATGCTGTGCAGGGAAAACCTTCCGGAGCTTTTGGAAGCCAAACTTTCCCAAGCTCTGATGAAAGCTGAAGTCGGGGTAAGCTCCTTTTCTCTGCCATGTCATAGACCGTCCTCTTGTTTCTCTTTAGGTGAAAGGTACAGGCACCTTCCTTGACTAGTATTCCCAGATTCCAAACCACTAACTCATGACTACTTTAGTTAAGTAATCTAGAATGGTCTTATTGTTAATAACTTATCTGTCTGTCCTGCTTCCTTATACCACAAACCCCATGGAGTAGAACTGGAACTGTGCAGCCTTCTTTCCATTTCTTAAGAGCTTAGTGCAGTTTTCCTTTATCTGATTTTTTTTTTTGGATCCTTACAACAACACTTTCATGTTATATACAGATCAGGAAACTGAACCACAATGACATTAAGTGAACTGAGAGCAAAGCTGGATTAGAAGCATGTCTGTCTCAGCCCCAGGTTTTCCCAGTAGACTGATGCTCACAGCAAGACCTCACCTCTCCTGCAGAGCTCAGATCCTGCCCAGTGGCTCTCAGCCTTCTGCACCAGGCCTGCTGTCTCTACTCTTGTTAACCATCTCTGCTCATAGCCTCTCCCACCTTTCCATGTCATCCAGTGACTTTCCCTTCCAGTAATCCTCCCATGATTGACCAGAAGAGGGCTGAGGCCTCCTCTACCTTGACTTCTTTGGACCTGCAACCACCCCTGGCTCTTTCACTCCAACCCACAACCCGGTGATTTGTCTATGTAGGTAGCATGATGCAGTAGTGACCACCAAAGTGGGAGCCAAGATACCTGTGTTCTGGCCCCAGCTAACTAGTCACGAGGTACTAGGTACCTAGCTAGTACTAACTAGTCATGTGATCTTGAACAAAGTCTTTACTTTCTTTGGGCCTCAGTTTCCTCATATATAAAATGAGAGGCTAGTAAAAAATACTCTCCGAGGTAAGGCCTTATTTTTTTTGTTGCTAAGCATCTGTGAATCTCTGAGTTGACTGTTGCATGGCTTGTTCTTAGGTTGATTTCACTCACCAGTTATTTTATCTCTGGTGGTTCCTCTGGTTCCTGGCCTCCGGCTCTGAACACTTAGGACCACAAAACAAGGGCTGCTGAAGCTCAGCTACCTAATCAGTGTCCATGTGGGGGATGAATGGTGCCAGTGCAGGCGACTTACTCTTAGTCCTGCCCCAGCCTGTGATGTAGCAGGGCGTGTTGTTAGCCAGGATGGTTCCCGACTGTGGCAGAACACCCAGCTGGACATAGCTGTTGAGGGTAGCGCTCTGGGCCAGGCGCAGCACAGCGATGTCGTAACTGCAGGTGGAAAGGAGGCTGCTTGCTCGAGGGACCAGAACTTCCTTCACCTCAGCATAGGGACAGGCCCTCCCTAAGCCTTGTATCCCCACAGGATCGGAAACCAGTGACTTCAAAGAAGGAGGGGACTTGCCAAGCTTTAAACTTGAGGAATTGCACATTTGGAGTCTAGGATATTCTATGTGTAACAGCAGCCCCTGCTGGTGAGGTCTTGGCATGGTCGTTAGCTCTGATTTGCAGCCCCGGGGAGTGAAGCTTAGAAAGGAGTGGAGGGCTGTGATATTGGTAGCAGAGAAGATTTCTCAAATGAGAAAGACATAAAACGCTCTGCAGATATACCCCAGCTACTGGAGCCCATCCCCACTCCCACACTCTATAGACTGGCCACCCTTTTAACTGCTTCCTTTCCAAAAGTTTACAGCTCAGTCTTGCAGAAGTTTTCTTACTGTATGATTCATTTTAGGAAATCCGTTTTTGCTAATGGTGGTGGTATACTGGCTAAGTCCTGTCTGACTCTCACGACCCCATGGACTGTAGCCTGTCAGGCTCCTCTGTCCATGGGATTCTCCAGGCAAGAATCCTGGAGTGGGTTGCCATTTCCTCCTCCAGGGGATCTTCCTGACCCAGGGATGGAACCCAAGTCTCCTGCATTGCAGGCAGATTTTTTACCAACTGAGCTACAAGGAAAGCCCTTTGCTAATGGAGTCTGTGCCATGAAATGAATAATAAATAACAATAGAAACAGGAACATTAAACTCTGCAGAAAAGGAGCTTCACAGGATCCAATGATGCAGATCAGCCCAGATCAAACAAATACCAAAGACCTTCAAATGTTCTCAGGCCCTAGTGTGTGCTCAGTCGTGTCCGACTCTTTGCAACCCCATGGACTGTAGCCCGCCAGGCTCCTCTGTCCATGGGATTTTCCAGGCAAGAATACTGGAGTGGGTTGCCAGTTCCTCTTCCAGGGGATCTTGCTGACCCAGGGATTGAACCCACATCTCCTGTGTCTCCTGTATTGCAGGCAGATTCTTTACCACTTGAGCCACTGGGGAAGCCCCCCAACATCCTAATTCTCAAAGTCCTCCTGGATGAATGTGAAGGAAGCCCAGACCTTGTGGCTGGGCAGCTAGCCCTCCACCTCCCAGCCCTGGGCCAGCCCCACCTTGCCCTACCCTGCAGCCACGTTATTGCTGTTCCAGGATGGGTGCACCACGATCTTCTGCACGCTGATGTACTGCTCTGTGCCATCGTTCTGGCTCAGGTTGTGGTCTCCCAGCACCACACGGAAGGTCATTTGGCTGAAGGAGAGAGGGAACTCCTGAGTGATCCTTTTCTTTTTCCTCTCAGAGAAAAGTTGGGAAGGCATCTTCCCATCTCATTTTTAGGACAGGAACTCATCTTTTCTGGCCCAGACAGAGGGAATATGGAAGACCCTGGGAGATGAAGAAGTAACCAGCCCTCTCATCCCCAATTTGCTAACTTGTGGAAGTGACAAAAACTACCATCAGCTTCATTTCCCCAATATACTAAGTTAAACATCAGAGGCTGAATATCTCATAACTTGGGAGAAGTGTGGTGGGCATAAATGAAAGAATGTCTCAGCCCACAGAGGGATGTTGAGAGGTATATAAACTTTTAGACCAAGAGTTCTTAAAACATGGTCCCTGGATCAGCAGTATCAGTAGAACCTGGAAACTTGCTAGAAATGCCGATTATTAGGACTCAGCCTGGAGTTCTCTATCAGAAACTCTACTGGGTGGGGCCCAGCAATCTGTGCCTTGTAGGTGATTGTGATACATGCTCAAATTTAAGAACCATTGCTCAAGATAAATATGAAAAAACGGTTATTGGTCAGGCATTGACTAGGTACTTAAATATTTATCTACTTAATCCTCACAGTAGTTCTACAAAGTAGGTATTATTATCCCATTTTAGAGATAAGAGAGTAAGAGCTTAGGGAGCTAAGTAAGCCATCCAAGTTCACATAGCTAGAAGAAGGTGGGACTGGATTTGACCGTGAACTTGTCTGATGCCAGGCTTGAACAGTACACAGTTTGTACTTCTCATCTTACTACCTCCCTGCAGGCCCCCAAACACCCTCTTAAGTCTTGTCCTGAGTGGTCCAGGATACATATTCCTCTAGGACCAGATTCTTCCCCTCCCAGGGGCTCAGAAAAGCTGGCTTGTTTTCCTCACCTATCCACACAGTGAGCAGCTGTCATGACCCAGTTCTGTTTGATGAGGGTGCCTCCACAGGTGTGATACCAGGAACTTCCGGACTTGTACTGGAGGGAAATCTAGATGGGGAGAGAAGGATAGACGGATAGGTTGGTGTTTTTTAAAAAAACTTAGTCCCAAACCACGATCTTAAATTCCTGCCGTCCCTCAAAACATCCGCCAACTATCTGGGCTACACATACAGTGCGTTTGGCATCGTTACACTAGGTTTTTGCAAAGGGCCAAGAACCCAGGTCCTTCTACCTCCATTGCCTCTTGGGAAGGAAATGTAGCCATGGAATTGCTCTATCACCTAATTCACAAGCCGAGGTCCCCAGAACTCCCCTCCAGTGTTTTCAAGATACACCCTGACCCTTCATTCAGCAGATGCTTAGAAATACTCCTGGAGCATTCATTTTCATCAGTTCATGCCTCCTCCTTCGGTGGCTCTTATCACACAATAACTCTACTCCTGAAAATGGAGGCGCAAACTTTTGTAAATTGGGTTTAATTCAGAATTAATTGCAGTGGTTCCTCTCAAAGTATGGCTATTCACCAGTCAATTTGCCAGTTTTACACAATTAGAATTGCTTGAATCAAAGCCTAGCCCTATTTTGAAAGTGGAAGCTCTTTAAACAGCCACATGAACAAGGTGCTCTATTTGGGGGCAGGGTGTGTTCAAATGTGTGACACACACTGCATGGAGAGGGCTCTGTGTGTGTGTGTGTGTGTGTGTGAAGGTGTGTTGTATCTGTGTGAGTCTGGCATACAGTCTTGTTAGTGTGGTCAAAGTGGTATCGCTGGGAGTGTACATGAGGTTTGTGTTTGGGTGTGTGCCGGGAAAGTGAGTGTGGTTGGTGTTTTTGTGTTTAGAAAAAAACTCCTAAGCCTGGTCCCATTCATCTTCAACATCTAGAATCCAAGCAGTTGGAGAACTTCCTGTTGATAAGGATATGCACAAATATACATAACAATGTATATCAGGGCACAAGCAACTCTTATTTCATTGGCAGTCTGGGGCTGTGAAGGAACACCCACCTGAGAGGGCCAAGAATTCTTCGAGACCGCAGTCCCTCCAACTACCCGGGCGTTGGTTTCTGGAAAGTCCTGGGTGCTGTGTCCTTTGTGGAGCAGAAGAAAAGTGAGTGATGACTAAGCGTGGGGTCAGCTCAGGGTGGGAGGGCGGGTGGCAGTTGTGCTTTGTCAGCAAACTCACAGTTCCTCCCTAGCAAATGAGGGGCCCAGCTGTGAGTTCTCTGGGTCCCTTTTGAAAGCAGGGAAGTCCAAGTGCCTTCTGCTTCCCTTATGTGTCCCCAGAACTCTGACCCATTTCACACAGCCACCAGGACCCAGTGCCTCAGCCTTGCTCAGGGTCTCTGCCCCTCACCTCACCCCCAGCTGCCCGCACACAGATCTTTAGCTGGATCCCCAGGAGGCAGGGACAGTGGTACACATGCCACGAGGCACCTGCTGAGGATGCTTCCTGTCATCGGGAATGATGCGGAAGCCTGGGGCCTGGAAGAGGCTCCTCTCTGATTCAGGAACCTGTCAGCCAGGGGTTCCTGACCTTTTCTGTCACGAGCTCCAGGAGAGTAAAGTTTTGCTAGACACACAGGCAGAGTCTCCTGCTTGCCCCAGGATAAGACCCGGACTTAGTGAAAGCTTCCAGACCCTCCTACTCAATCTCCCTCCCTGCAGATCTCTGGCCAGATGACCCACTTACCACAAAGGACGAGAGAGGCGAACACCAGCAAGCGCAGCATGTCGCCAGCGAGCCGACCACTGCCCCCTTGCCATGAACCAAGCCCTCTTTGTACTCCTCTTATCAGCAGCTTTGCTGACCTTCTTCCTGCCAACTGACAGGGCTGTGGGTGAAAGGCAGGGGAAATCACAGGTGACATGGAAACACAAATGAAAAGATTTCTTTTCAGGTAAACTAATTTATCTATGATCAAAGAACAAGGCCAGGGCTGAATTAATCATCTGCTTTCAGTTGAAAAGCATCCAACAAACGCTTTACCAGAAATAAGATGGAGACACAGGACTGGCTTTTCCTTTGGGGTGGTCCCCTCCTAACCTGCCACGGCCTCACTGCCCTCAGCGGCACTGTAAGTGCAGAGACCTACCCTGTGGGAGGTGGAGGCAAACAGGGCTGGAGGGTCAGCAGAAAGAAGTAAGAGACAGCAACATCTCTCTGCCCAAAGAGGGAGATGGGTCATGCCCTCAGGACGCAGACAGAGGTATAAATGCAGGGAGACAAAAGCAGAGTAGATGCAGTGGAGAGAATTATTATTTTTTAAAGAACAATACTTCCAAATGTTTATTATTCTTTTTTTTTTAAGGTATGATTGTGGTGGTGATGGTATCAAATTGCTAATGGTATTTAGTTTCCATTGGGTGTATTTTACTTTATGCATTTATTTTTCTCTTTGGCTGCCCCTTGGCATATGGAACTTTCTCAACCAGGGATGGAATCTGTGCCTGCTCCAATGGAACAAGGTGTCTTAGCCACTGGACCACCAGGGAAGTTCAGTGGAGAGACTTCTGATGGAGGATGGTATTAGGAAGCAGTTTAGGGGAGACTCATGGAGAGCAAATGAAAGAGCTCTCAGAGAAGAAGAGTATGGGGTGGGTGAGAAGAGAAAGCCTTCAGGATAGGAAGCTAGTCTTCTGGCTATGAGGGTGGAGGGCAGAGGAGTGGGAGTTTCGGGGCAGATGTGTCCTGCAGGAGATGAGAGGCTCTGCCCATCAGAGTCAGGAGAGGAAGAAGGAGGGAGGTGCAGAATATCTGGTGGTGGGTGGCAAACTCTGGGTTGGGAGGTCCCTGAGTGAGCACTGTGGGTGGAGCTGTGATTTAGGCAGAGAGAAGCCAGGGATGGTGCCACAATGATGTGGCACAGAAGAAGCCACAATGGTGTCATCACTCACCTAGAGCCAGACATCCTGGAATGTGAAGTCAGGTGGGCCTTAGGAAGCATCACTATGAACAAAGCTAGTGGAGGTGATGGAATTCCCACTGAGCTATTTCAAATCCTGAAAGATGATGCTGTGAAAGTGCTGCACTCAATATGCCAGCAAATTTGGAAAACTCAGCAGTGGCCACAGGACTGGAAAAGGTCAGTGTTCATTCCAATCCCAAAGAATGGCAATAGCAAAGAATGTTCAAACTACCGCACAACTGCACTCATCTCACACGCTAGTAAAGTCATGCTCAAAATTCTCCAAGCCAGGCTTCAGCAATACGTGAACCGTGAACTTCCAGATGTTCAAGCTGGATTTAGAAAAAGCAGAGGAACCAGAGATCAAATTGCCAACATCTGTTGGATCATCGAAAAAGCAAGAGAGTTCCAGAAAAACATCTATGCCAAAGCCTTTGACTGTGTGGATCACAATAAACTGTGGAAAATTCTTAAAGATATGGGACTACCAGACCACCTGACTTGCCTCCTGAGAAATCTGTATGCAGGTCAGGAAGCAACAGTTAGAACTGGACATGGAACAACAGACTGGTTCCAAATCAGGAAAGGAGTACCTCAAGTATATTGTCACCCTACTTATTTAACTTATATGCAGAGTATATCATGCAAAATGCCGTGCTGGATGAAGCACAAGCTGGAATCAAGATCGCTGGGAGAAATATCAATAACCTCAGATACACAGATGACACCACCCTTATGGCAGAAAGTGAAGAAGAACTAAAGAGCCTCTTGATGAAAGTGAAAGAGGAGAGTGGAAAAGTTGGCTTAAAGCTCAACATTCAGAAAACCAAGATCATGGCATCTGGTCCCATCACTTCATGGCAGATAGATAGGGAAACAATGGAAACAGTGAGAGATTTTATTTTTGGGGGCTCCAAAATCACTGCAGCCATGAAATTAAAAAACACTTGCTCCTTGGATGAAAAGCTATGACAAACCTAGACAGCTATTAAAAAGCAGAGACATTACTTTGCCAACAAAGGTCTGTCTAGTCAAAGCTATGGTTTTTCTAGTAGTCATGTATGGATGTGAGAGTTGGACCATAAAGCAAGTTGAATGCTGAAGAATTGATGCTTTTGAACTGTGGTGTTCGGAGAAGACTCTTGAGAGTCCCTTGGACTGCAAGGAGATCCAACCAGTCCATCCTAAAGGAAATCAGTCCTGAATATTCATTGGAAGGACTGATGCTGAAGCTCCAATACTTTGGCTACCTGATGCGAAGAGACCCTGATGCTGGGAAAGATTGAAGGCAGGAGGAGAAGGGGATGACAGAGGATGAGATGGTTGGATGGCATCACTGACTCGATGGACATGAGTTTGAGCAAGCTCCGAGAGTTGGTGATGGACAGGGAAGTCTGGCGTGCTGCAGTCTGAAGAGTCAGACACGACTGAGATTGAACTGAACTGAATCCAGGAAGTGGAGGGGCTATTGTACTAAGGGCTGCCTCTCCAGCCCGATCCCCCAGGATTCTGACCTAAAGCAGACCTGGACCCGGGGAAGAGGGCTGAGCTGGCTGGGGAACCCTGGCCTCCTTTGTCATTCTCCTCCCACCTCCCTGCCTCCTCTGGAGAGTAGGGAGATGGCTCTAGCCTCAGGATGAGGAGTCCAAGAGGAGGCTCGAGCCTCCTGAAGGTTACAAACTCCAAAGTGAGCCTTTGAGGGCAGGGTCAATATCACATCCATCTTTGTATTCTTCGGGAAGCCTAATATATATTTGCTTAAAAATTAGACTGTTAAGCACTGCACTTGATACCCTCAATGCCATTGCCTAATCTACACACTAAGCCTCATCTCTCATGCTGGTCAGACTCTTTTCATCCTGACTCTGAGGGTAATGTGTGGAGGAAGGCTTGGCTTTCATTCTGAGGCACTGCATTTTTTCTGAGCAATGCTAGTTCCTTTTGAAATAAACACAGGCACACAAATACATGTACAAAGATGTGGGTTCTAGTAAGTGCTGTACTTAGTCACTCAGTCATGTACAACTCTTTGTGACACCACGGACTGTAACCTACCAGGTTCCTCTGTCCACGGGGATGCTCCAGATAAGAATACTGGAGTGGGTTGCCGTGCCCTCCTCCAGGAGATCTTCCCAACCCAGGGATTGAACCCAGGTCTCCAGCATTGCAGGCAGATTCTTTACCATCTGAGCCTACCGGGGAGGCCTGGGTTCTAGTACAGTTGTCACCCAATTTTGTGTAGTTTGTCATAAACTTTGTCACAAAATTGAGGAAAACCTAAGTATTCATCAATAGAGGAAAGTTAGATAAATTGGGTTTAATCATATTAAGGAATACCATCCAGCTTTTACAAAGAATGAGTTAGGGACTTGCCAGTGGTCCAGTGGCTAAGACTACATGCTCCTAATGGCCCCCCAGTGGAGAGGGCCTGGGCTTGATCCTTGGTTGGGGAACTAGATCCCACATGCCACAACTAAAGATCCTGCATGCTCCAAGGAAGATAGAAGATCCTGTGTGCTACAATTAAGACCCAGTACAGCCAAATAAATAAATATCTAAAAAAATGAAATAAAAAGAATGAGTTAGACTTAAATGACATGATATGAAAAAATGTCCTTGGTATATTAAATGAAGATAACAAGTTTCAAACAATATGGTACTGTGTGTGTGTATATATTTATTGTTGTTATTTTTTGCTAAGTTGTGTCATACTCTTTGCAACCCCATGGAATGCAGCACACCAGGCTCCTTTGTCCTTCACTATCTCCCAGGGTTTGCTCAAATTCATGTCCATTGAGTTGGTATAAACCTTCCGTACCCTGTTATCTACAGTATTACTATTTTTGGCTGCACCTGGCAACCTGCCAGATCTTAGTTCCCTGACCAGGGATCAAACCCATGTCCTCTGCATTGGAATCTTAACCACTGGACTACCAGGGAAGGCCTTTATTTTTGTAATTAAAACTAAGAAACATATCCTAGGACATTTATTCATTTTTAACAATAGCACACATTCTCTTCAAGTGGGAAATAGCTCCCCAGAGGGGACCAGCCATTCAGTGCTAAGGTGAGAGATTTCCAGAGCCAGAGGACAGTAGCACAGGGCTAGCCAGCATCAAGATTTTAAGCAGGATTTAAGATTTTAGTTTCTATTTCTGTTTCATTGACTATGCCAAAGTCTTTGACTGTGTGGATAACAATAAACTGTGGAAAATTCTGAAAGAGATGGGAATCCCAGACCACCTGACCTGCCTCTTGAGAAACCTGTATGCAGGTCAGGAAGCAACAGTTAGAACTGGACATGGAACAACAGACTGGTTCCAAATAGGAAAAGGAGTACGTCAAGGTTGTATATTGTCACCCTGCTTATTTAACTTATATGCAGAGTACGTCATGAGAAACGCTGGGCTGGAAGAAGCACAAGCTGGAATCAAGATTGCCGGGAGAAATAGCAATAACCTCAGATATGTAGATGACACCACCCTTATGGCAGAAAGTGAAGAGGAACTCAAAAGCCTCTTGATGAAAGTGAAAGAAGAGAGTGAAAAGGTTGACTTGAAGCTCAACATTCAGAATTCGAAGATCATGGCATCTGGTCCCATCACTTCATTGGAAATAGATGGGGAAACAGTGGAAACAGTGTCAGACTTTATTTTTTTGGGCTCCAAAATCACTGCAGATGCTGATTGCAGCCATGAAATTAAAAGCCGCTTACTCCTTGGAAGGAAAGTTATGACCAACCTAGATAGCATATTAAAAAGCAGAGACATTACTTTGCCAACCAAGGTCCGTCTAGTCAAGGCTATAGTTTTTCCCGTGGTCATGTATGGATGTGAGAGTTGGACTGTGAAGAAAGCTGATCACCGAAGAATTGATGCTTTTGAACTGTGGTGCTGGAGAAGACTCTTGAGAGTCCCTTGTACTGCAAGGAGATCCAACCAGTCCATTCTAGAGGAGATCAATCCTGGGTGTTCATTGGAAGGACTGATGCTAAAGCTGAAACTGCAATACTTTGGCCACCTCATTCAGTGAGTTGACTCACTGGAAAAGACTCTGATGCTGGGAGGGATTGGGGGCAGGAGGAGAAGGGGATGACAGAGAATGAGATGGCTGGATGGCATCACCGACTCGATGGATATGAGTTTGAGTGAACTCTGGGAGTTGGTGATGGACAGGGAGGCCTGTCATGCTGTGATTCATGGGGTCGCAAAGAGTCGGACATGACTGAGCGACTGAACTGAACTGAAGGTTTTAGTTTAGCCCTGAGAATGGTCACTTTGCCAACAAAGGTCCGTCTAGTCAAGGCTATGGTTTTTCCAGTAGTCATGTATGGCTGTGAGAGTTGGATTGTAAAGAAAGCTGAGCACCAAAGAATCGATGCTTTTGAACTGTGGTGTTGGAGAAGACTCTTGAGAGTCCCTTGGACTACAGGGAGATCCAACCAGTCCATCCTAAAGGAGATCAGTCCTGGGTGTTCACTGGAAGGACTGATATTGAAGCTGAAACTCCAATACTTTGGCCACCTGATGCAAAGAGCTGACTCATTTGAAAAGATCCTGATGCTGGGAAAGATTGAGGGCAGGAGGAGAAGGGGACGACAGAGGTTGAGATGGCTGGATGGCCTCACCGACTCAATGGACATGAATTTGGGTAAACTCTGGGAGTTGGTGATGGACAGGTTGGTCTGGTGTGCTGCAGTCCTTGGGGTTGCAGAGTCTGAGACGATTGAGTGACTGAACTGAACTGAACTGAAAATGGTCAGAGGGGTGGATTTTAATAGCACAGATGTGGGGATAGGTCAAGGCCAGCCTGGGCTAAGGGCAGGCCATGAAGCTGGTTTCTGAGCCCTTCCACCATCCCATTAGTACCCTTTCTCTCTTCTTGAGCACTTCTCTTCCTTGGTCCTCCCTTTACCCCTAAAGCTGCTGCGTCTCTCACTCCTGTGGTTTATCCTTAGCTGACTGCCCCTGGGTGAGGCTCTCCTGCTGTGGAGTCGGGGAGAGGAAACTGAGTATCATGACAGGGCACCTCGGTTGGGCATGCATCATAAGATTGGGCTGCAGAGCTGTTGGCTGATGCTATAGAGAATATGAGGTATATCAAGATAAACGGCAGACAATCTGTGCCTGATAAATATCTGGATGCTTAATGCAACCTAGAGTAGGGCTAAGATTGGAGTTAAGGACTAAGGCTCCTTAGAGCTTACCGAAGTCTTCTCAATAGGGCCCCCACCCATTGTTCTACAGGGCTGACTCCCCCAGTAAACGCAGCAGGCACAGTGCCCGAGGCCCGTAATACTTCTTAGGCCCACAAACATGTCTCAGTCTCTACAATCACCCTGGACTATATTCATCTTAATACCAATGCAGTTGTAAGAAGTATAATTTAATATTTTTTAATGATGGCTCAAGTGCCTAGGGCACATGAAAGCCGAAGTGTGGTACTGACCTTCTGGCTTCTCCCATCCTCTGCGCCCTCACCCTGAGGTCTTCCCGGTTCCCACGTCCACTTGTACTGCTTCCCTCTGCGACTTTTCTGACACGTGAGATCTTTCCTTACTGAGCTCTTCCTACCTGAGGATTCATCCTTTGAGGTCTAAGGTCAAATGTCACCCTCTTTGTGAGGCCTCCTTGATTCCCCTAAATAAAAGGAACTGTTCTAACTCACCTAGTCCAGCTCTGAAAATCTCTAGCTTTGGTATGACTTGTTCACAGCTTTTTTCCCAGCTTGAGCGGGAGTTCCACAGGGGGAAGAGCCTCTTATCTCCTCATGTCTGCCCGTGCTTGACACAGTTGTGTAGGCCAGATTGAAAGCTAGAGGATAGCTAGAGACAAGAGACAGTGGCTGTGAGAGAACTTTTCAGATGTGCGTGATTCTTCACAACTTGAAGCAGCGGATCCTCCAAACAGATCAGCGAAGGGACAAGCCAGAAGAAGAGGAACCCGATGCCAACTTCCTTCACCCATGCCATAAAACCTTTATTTCCATTGGGATCTATGTGCCATTCTCTTCTCTTGCTGGGAAAGAACTTTTCCCTTTCCCCGCTGCTGGCCACTGTTCTTTCTCTTTGGCTGGGCTACCCCATGGGACCTAGATTTCCTGAGTGGGAAGGAGAGGCAGCTGTGGTCCCATGCCACCTTCATGTGGTGATGCCCAAGATGACAGCCCGCTACTCAAAGTAGGAATCCCTCCTGGAAGCAATGAGTCCTCCTTCAGGCAGCTGGGGTTCTCTACTTCAGGCAAAGAGGCCGTGTGCGGTGGGGTCCAACTTGCTGGGAGAAGAGCTGACGTGCACAGCAGGTCTGCTCCACGTGGGGAGTTCACCCGAGAACAGCAGACCAGGCCAGTCACAAAGTCATGCTCCAGGCTACCTGTGAACCCTGCTTCCTCAGACTTCCCAGGGATTTTGTTAGCCTTATCTGGGTCTCAGCCTCTGGGTTGCCAATACCTCCTTGTGTGGCCTAGGGCAAGTAACTTCTCTTATCTGGCTTCGGTTTCGTAATATGAAAATGATAGGCTTAAATTTAAACAAGGATTTTCAAATTGTGCTTGCAGACCTTTGGAAAATCAGGGCCTGGTGGGCACTGCCCTCATCCCGCCTTCATTTTCCTCCATGGCTAATTTGCTTTGGAACTACATTATACGAGGAGCGTTGAGAAAAGGCTCTGGGACGTAAACCTGAGAAATCACTAGGTAGCTCCACAAGGTTTCTTTCAAAATGAACATCACAGGATTCCCAAATGTGGTCTCCCTCATGGTTACCTGGCCCCACTGTTCTAGGCTGTATGGAGACCAGTCAGCCAGAAAGGATGAGAGTGGAGTGAAAACGAGTGGAGAGTTGATGGCTAGGTACTTAGTGTTCTCGAGGCGTGGAGGGAGGAGCCTGGCTTCAAGGCTCGAATTTGAGCCTCAGATTCAGCTCCAGCCACGCACCAGCTGTGGAACACAGCACAGCTCCTTTACATCTCCCTGCCTCAGTTTTCTTGTCTATAAAATGGGCATGGTGATTCCTGTCTTTTTCACAGGACTGTTGTGTACCTGTCAAGCACTGTCAAAGTGCTTCAGGTAAAAACAGCAAGGGAGACCTAGACCTCCCATTCCTCTGATAGATTCGGCAGGTGTCCCAGATGACCAGGGATCCAGGACGTGGCTGCAGAGGCACGTCCCTTGAATTTGTCATTGCTGCCCCGGGTCCTTCCCCAGCTGCCTCCTCTGCTTTAGAGGTCTGTTTCTAGGACAGAAGTAAAGCTCTAGGCCCTGTCTTATGTGTTCTAATGGTCTTGTCCACCAATGTGGAGGAAAGATAACAGGCCCAATGTTGTTGCAAGGAGTAGGAAGGTTCTGCCTTGACTTCCATTGGGTTTGAAATTCATCTTTAAGGCTGACAGGGAAGCTGCTGGTCCAGTTTTCAAACATCAGGTTTCCCCCAGATTCTGTTTCCTGAGAAGATGTGGGAACTCCCACAGTGGGTGATCCGGGCTCTAAATGAAGAGCCAGTGCTGGTGGGGATCACTGGGGTCACAGGTGGCCATGACTGGCTTTTTGTCTTTGGATGTCAGGCAGGTACCAGATCCTGAGTTCCTGATGAGTTGATCCTAAAAGTTGACACAGCAAAACAAAGGGTCAACTTAGGCCTCAGACTTCTGATAGTACTGCTAGGGGGAATGACAGGAGGACAGTAAACCAAAGGGAAGGGAAATCCAGCAAGGTACAGGGGGGATACTTCCACATTCCTTTCCTTGGATGCCAGATACTCTGATGAGATGCATTCCTGAGTTTCCACAGGAATTGGCATTCCTGGGCTGGGTGCCAATTCCCCACCTCCAGCTTTAGCATGAATAACTGCTACACAGGAAGGCAGGACCATGGGCTAACTGAAAAATGCTTTCAGGATGAAATGAAAATGAAATTGGCCATCAGATGGCCAATCTCAAAGACCTGGGCCACTGCAGTCTACCCACACTTTCTGCCTTTGATCATATTCAGACTACTCCCTTCCTTGTAGCCCCAAGGTTAGGCTCCTCTTTTCCTAAGCCCAGGACTAGGGATTGGGGTGGAGTGGGTGTGGAGGCTCATTGGAGGCTGCTAGTTTGAGTCCGATCCTGTAGAAGTTACATCATTCATCCTGAGGCAGGGCAGTATAATGGAAAGAACCCGTGCTTTTGAGTCAGACTTATCTAGGTCTGAACCCTGGGTCTGCCATTTACTAGTGAAGGATCTTGGGCCAGACACAAACTTGCTGAGCTGCTGCTGGTCCATCTCTAGTCATGGGGATACCACCTACTTGGGACAAGCCTCTGGAAGATTAACGAAACCAAAGTACGTGAGTGTACAGCCTTGTGCTTAGCCCACAGAGGCCAGGCGGGAACCATAAGTGACTCTTCAACTTCATCTACTGGGGTTCAGCCTAAAAATACTTGAACTATGAAAGAGCTGGCCCTAGACCATAACCCCACCGCCATCTTTATATCAACCAGAATCAGCCATCACCAAACATTACTTAAGTCCTGTGAACACTGCCTGTGACCAAGCTCACATTCTCCATAGTCTCTACATTGTCTGGATCCATGCCATAGTATCTCAGGAAGAAGATGCAGAAGGAAGGGAGGGGGCAGTTGTGGCCTCAGGTTCTCGATTCTGAGCTTTTGGGACAGCTGACTCACCTGGGTGAATTCCCATTCCTCATCCTTGGGCACTTGGCTATTCTTGCCAGTGAAGTGGCAGCTCCTAAGGCCCAGAGTGCCAGCACTGGCATGTAGACACAGCTGCTTTGCGATGTTGTGGCGAAGGTCTCTCTGGGTTGTGTACTCAAAGTACTAAAACACAAGACAAGAGAAGGTTCTGAGGGACAGGTGGAGAGTTTGCCCGCCACCTCCCAAAGCCAACAGCCCAGAGACACCAATCACAGATGGCCTCTTGGGGAGGAAGTGAGTGGGTGCCAAGATTTCAGTAATTCATGTGCCACTGTATCTGGGTTATACTGGAATAATAGATAATAGTTACTAAATATTTTTTCTTTAGGTAAAAATTTAACTTAGGGAATTTCCTGGCAGTCCGGGGAACTTCCACTGCAGAGGGTATGGGTTCGATCCCTGGTCAGAGAACTAAGATCTTGCAAGCTGCAAGTCTTGATAAAAAAAAAAAAGTAAAAAAAAAATAACTTTGCCTCATTTAAAGCGTTATCTGTGAAATCATGTGTTTGATATGCTGATTTTTTTTTTTTGTTAATAGGTTCAGTTCAGTTCAGTCGCTCAGTCGTGTACAACTCTGCGACCCCATGAACCACAGCACACCAGGCCTCCCTGTCCATCACCAACTCCCGGGGTATATTCAAATTCATGTCCATCGAGTCGGTGATGCCATCCAACCATCTCATCCTCTGTCATCCCCTTCTCCTCCTGCCCTCAATCTTTCCCAGCATCAGGGTCTTTTCAAATGAGTCATCTCTTTGCATCAAGTGGCCAAAGTACTGGAGTTTCAGCTTCAACATCAGTCCTTCCAATGAACACCCAGGACTGATCTCCTTTAGGATGGACTGGTTGGATCTCCCTGTAGTCCAAGGGACTCTCAAGAGTCTTCTCCAACACTATGGTTCAAAAGCATCAATTCTTCGGCCCTCAGCTTTCTTTACAGAAAAAATGCTCACCAGTATACCACCTAAAATCACTGTGCAGGCCAGTGGTACAGGAAATGGCTTCAGAATGACTTTGTCTTCACTTGCATACATTGGCATCCTATTCAGTGTCCCCTGCCACTTTTTCCTTCCTTCAGCTCTGCTTCAAGTGCCTCTTACTTATCAAACACTGGGCATTCAGGGTAGATTGAGGAATTGGGGCCAGGGAGGTTACTAGTTATTCCTCAGGAAAGAGCTGGACATTGTAGCACTGGGGGAAATGGGCCCTTACAGTGGATGCAGGTAACTGTGAGATGTCAGTAGGGAGTTGTTTTGGGGTCACTGATGGGTGGTAGGATCAGAGTGGTAGCTTCTGGGCAGGGGAGGCATTGAAGATAGTTGAACGCAAGGGCTTCCCTGGTGGTCCAGTGATTAAGAATACACTTTGCAACACGTGACACCGGTTTGGTCTTTGATCTGGAAAGATCCCACATGCCTTGGGACACTAAGCCCCTGTGCCACAACTCCTGAGCCTGCGTTCTAGAGCCCGTGAGTCACAATTATTGAGCCCATGTGTCACAACTACTGAAGCCTGAGCACCCTAGAGCCTGTGCTCTGCAGTAAGAAAAGCCACTGAAATGAGAAGCCCAAGCACTGTAACTAGAGAAAGGCTGTGTGCAGCAATGAAGACCCAGAACAGCCAAAAATAAATTTCAAAAGTCAAGTCACAAGTTCGTCACTTAAAAAATATAATAAATGGGCCTCCTGGAAATAGAAAAAAAAAAAAAAAAGTTGAGTGTAGGTGAGGGAAAGGGCTCAGAAAATTTTCCTGGTCACCCTAACACATCACTTAGCAGCTCACATCCTCCAGCATGCTTCCTGCGATAAACAGTCCTCCCCTCCCAGCCCCTCTCTACCAGCCAGCACTGCTGCCCTCGCCTCCCTGGATGCCCTTGATCCACACTTAGGACCTTATCTGTCTGTATCATGCGTTTCCCCTTAGATTGGGGGCTTCCTGAGGGCAGGACTGGTATCTCCTCCTCTTTCTGGATTTCTCCTGCCCTAGTCCTCAGGAAAGGACTATTCTGTGTGGAGGAAGGGGGCGTGTGCAGAGAGGAGATGCCCCAGAAGACAGGCCAGCCAGGGGCCGGGCTGTGTACCTGGTTGCCACCGAGGCCGTGGCAGATGTACAGGATGAGGGGCTTTCCCCCATTGTTGTTCTCTCCCACGTCCAGGCAGTGATCCACGCCGAGGTTCTTGAGCTGCAGGATGGTGAGCAAAGAGGGAACCCAGGGGAACACAGTGAGGGGGTTTTTTGGTTTGTGGTGTGGGGTCCATCTGTAATAAATCTGCATGGCTGCATTCCCCCTCTGTGACCTTCCTCCCCTGCTTATTAACCCAGATGCCTGGAATGAATAGCAAACAAGGTGCAGAACCCAGGGGCTGGGTAAGGGCAGGGTGGGCAACCAGTCAGGTCTCTGGGAGAAGCCCTCAGCCTGTAAGAATGTCCTCCTGAGCAGTGGTTCTCAAAGTGTGATCCCCGACTCTCAGCATGACCTGAGGGCTGGTTAGAAATGCAAATTGTCAGGCCCCATCCCAGTCCTCCTGAATCAACACGCAGCCTTTCTGGTGACTGATGCACGTGAGTGTTTGAGAACCACTGCTTACAGGTTGTTTCCTCCTTATGAAGTTTTCAGCTAGCTCTAGAAGCCCGGGTGGCCTCCAGGTCCCCCTCCTGGATAAACGAGTGTGGAGAGTAAAAATCGATTGTTTCTCATCCAGCTATGGGCTCAGTGGTCCTGAAACTTCTCCCGGGGCTTCTGGGATGATGGGCAGGCATATTTATTCTCAAGACTCACAGCTCCAAAGAAGGTGGGTTTCAGGTCAGGGACAAACATCTCCGGGTAAATGTTTTCCAGGAACCAGGAAAAGTTGCGACAGTTTAGTCGTTCCCTCAGCTGCAGTCGTTCCGAAATGTCACCAAAGGATTTCTGTCAATTAAGGCGGCCCCCAAAGGGTCAGTTTCACCAGCCTTGACCTTCCTGTCTGGGCAGATGTAGCCTAGGGTTTCTGGGACCACTTTACCCCAGAATGGGTCTCATGCTCATTCCTAATCAGTTGGGGTCCCTGGCTTGGCTCCACATCTAATCCCAAACCCCTTGCCTTGGCTTTGGGATCCCCACCCACAGTGCTCCCCATCTCCTGTGAACTCTCAGTTTTCCTCCAGTCTTCAATTCCTGGTTTCTCAGAGCAAAGCCACTCTTCCTGTAAGAGGTTCTCCCTCCAAATCTCATCTCCCTCCCCTTCTAAAAGATGATGGGGCTCTCCAGGTAGGGACAACAAAGCCTGCCCTTCCTCATTCTCTAGCCTCCGAAATAAGAGCCTTGGCTCTAGCTCCCAAGGCCTGAGGGGTAAAGGCACTGGGTGGCGGAGCTGAGGGGGCCTCCATCATCATGAAGCCCTGGATCAGCGTCTGCGATTATGCCCTTGTCTTCATCTGAACATCTCCTGAGCATCCTCCCCTCTCACCTCTCGGGCCATCTGTGCTGCCTGCAGATTTCTCCTGTAGAAAATCTCCTTGTAGCCATCCATCCAGACCTCAGCCAGGCGCACTTGGTTGCGAGCAATGACATTGATGCCCTTGGGGAAGGTGTGGGGGCTCTTGGTACGGAACACGTGGCCGACCACAGAGCAGGGGATAATCTCTAGCTGGCCGCCGCACTGCCACACCTGCCATAAGATGAGACGGGATGGGGTTTTCAGCGGGCGGGTGGGACAACCTACCCCAAGCAACTCTGTTCCATTCCCAGGGTGCCAGACCCCGGGTCGACGAAATCAGGGAAATGCCCCTCTCTCCCCCTGGAAAAAAAGACACTGACTAGGCTGCATCACAGGCCATAGCTACACAATCCCTGGCTCTCTGCTGTGGCTCACTTTGATTTAAGCAAGTGGAAATTTGCAGGGTCCTGAGGGTTACCACCCACTCCAGTACTCTTGCCTGGAAAATCCCATGGGCAGAGGAGCCTGGTAGGCTGCAGTCCATGGGGTCACTAAGAGTCGGACACGACTGAGCGACTTCACTTTCAGTTTTCACTTTCATGCATTGGAGAAGGAAATGGCAACCCACTCCAGTGTTCTTGCCTGGAGAATCCCAGGGACGGGGGAGCCTGGTAGGCTGCCATCTCTGGAGTCGCACAGAGTTGGACATGACTGAAGCGACTTAGCAGCAGCAGCAAGGGTTACCAGGGCCCACTTTGGAGAAGAGACAGATGGCCAAGTTGGCATCCATCTACTTACTCTGAGCTCTGGCGCCACCTGGCTTTTTGACCCAAAAAGGTGATTTTATCAGCTCACTCAAGCATTACTGGAAACTCAGGAACTCTAGCTTCTTCAAATGGAGATGGACTTGTGACCCAATCAAAGCATCAGTTCACTAATTAAAAGCCACCATCAGGTGGTTTATGGCAATCACCTGACCTTTACTACAGTAGCCTCCTTACAGAAAGACTGAACAGAAGTCAGAGGCTCATGAACTAGCCCAGAATCAGAACCCTGGGAATTATGGTGCTAAGTTAGTGACCGTTCTCCATCAGAGGGCTGGTTTAGGACACCCCTTCCACTTGTGTCTTCTCTTTTTGTAGGTTTTAGATTGGGAGGTATGTTGTTATTAATTTTATTTTTATTTACTTAATTGGAGGCTAATTACTTTATAATATTGTAGTGGTTCTGTCATACATTGACATGCATCAGCCATGGGTGTACATGTGTTCCCCGTCTTGAACCTCCCTCCCAGCTCCCTCCCATCCCATCCCTCAGGGTCATCCCAGCACACCAGCCCTGAGCATCCTGTCTCATGCATCAAACCTGGACTGGCGATCTGTTTCACATATGGTAATAATCATGCTTCAGTGCTATTCATACCGCAGCAACAGAAACGCATAATCACAGCCACAGTAACAGCAGTGACATCAGTGAAGTGCTTGTACACGCCAGGCATTGTGACAAGTGACTTCACTGTTGTTACTCAGTTGCTCAGTCGTGTCCGCTCTCCGCAACCCCATGGACCGCAGCACGCCCGGCGTCCCTGTCCTTCACTATCTCCCAGAGCTTGCTCAAACTCATGTCCATTGAGTCGACGATGCCATCCAAATGACTTCATAAGCAAGCTCATTTCCTTGTTAATTACTTTCCCCTGGATGGGGATTTGTGTCGATTTCACCACAAGGAAGCCTTTCTTGCTAACCTAATCCTGATTTGCTTTATTCCTGGAATACCTCAGAGTTCTAGGGTCCACCAGAATTTGGGCCATCACCTTCTCTTACAGTTATGAAGAGCATGCTGAGCATAGGGGAGGGTAACTCCAAAGGCTACCAAGGCATGTGTCCTCTGACCTGCAAAGTGGAGCCTGGTTTTTCCAGAAAAAGGATAGTGACTGCTTACTGACCTGTCCCACCTTCACCCTAACTGTTCCCACAGACATCATGAAAGATGTCACCGGTCCCCAGATGTCCCTCTGAGGGTTCTGCCCAGTCATCTGTTTCCATATGTCCACTCTGAGTCCCGTGGCCCTACTACCATGGATGGGGGTGGGGGCAGAGGAAAGGTGGAGCCATGACGGGGAAAAGCCACCCTTCAAAGTTCACCTCCAGATATGCCAACTCTGCTGCTGCCTAAGAGACAGGGTCTCGGGTCATCCGTACCCCGGGACGTTGCGGTTCCCCCACGAAGCCCTCTTCGCTCTCACCCGGAAGGACATTTCCACGTTCTCCCCTCCCCAGATCTCCATCTGATTATCATAGGTACCGATGTGCTCAAAGTAGGACTTGGAGATGGAGAAGAGGCCACCAGCAAACGTCGGGGATCTGGAGAGACAGAGGGAAAAGCATGTGCATCTTCTGGGAGGAAGGGGGACTGGAGCCCAGCATGGAAAGGGGCAGACTCACCGCAGATGCTTCTAAGACTCCCTCCCCTCCTCCTTTCTTCTCGTCTGGGATGTGCAGCCACTAACTCATTCACTTAGCAAATGTTTATTGAGCTTTTATTCTTTGCCTTCTAGGATCAGGTCCAAGAGAGATGTAAAGATCATGATTGTCTTCTGAAAGGTACTCATGGACTTCCCTGGTGGTCCAGTGGTTAAGAATCCGCCTTGCAATGTAGGGGACACGGATTTGATCCCTGGTCTGGGAAGATTCTACAGGCCTCGGAGAGTCAACGTACCTAGAGCCCGTTGTTTGCAAGACAAGCCACCACAATGAGAAGCCCGCGCACAACAGTGAAGACCCAGCACAGCCAACAGTAAGTAAGTAAATAATAATAAAAGGCACTTATTTACTCAGTCAACTGGATATATTACACACGGGCTAGCTGGGGTTGTGCTATGTATAGTCATACGGAGTAAAGAGACAGATCAGTAAAGAGACAGGGTAGCAGCTGAGAAAAAAGCCACCATCTTTTGCTTTTTGGCAGCAAAGTTCATAAAGCACAGTAGATACTCAGCCATCAGAAGCTCTGTGAAAATGGTTTTGGACACAGGTGTTCCCAGACACAGGGTAGGAAGTGAGGTGAAATTAAACTCAATTCGGACTAGTGGGAGCATTTGGAGATTACAAAAAGATTGTGGCTTTCAGACAAAGGCAGGGAGGCACGGAAGCACATTTAGATAAACTGACAAAACATCAAGAACTTAGATACCAGCAGAGGGGCTGAGCTATGGGTTGAAGGCAGGGGTGGGAGCTGGGGAGACAGGAGTGCACGCATGTCACTCACTGTTGGTCTCTGTGCCGGGCCAGGCTGGCTTGGATGGGGCTTTGCTGCCCTCAGTGGCGGCTCCATGCAGTACAGCCAAGCAGAAACCTCTGTAAGCCCAGGACCAGTCAAGGTGTTTCAGACACAGCAGGGCCTCGATCAGTATTCACTGGCTGACTAGTCAAGGCAACCATACAGGAGCCTGAAGTTGGTGTTACCCTACCACTGTTGTTGCCCTGAGGTCCGCTCATGTAGCCACCTTCTGGAAGGAATTTCGGTTGGGAAACCCTCAAGCTCAGGCAGGCTTTTTGTCCCTGGCTTTGGCTTCTCCTAGGGGTTCTAAGCCAGCCCAAGTAAGGCCAAGGAAGGCTCAGAGAGTCCTGGGACCCTATGAGCATTTTGGAACTAACCGGCTGCTTCTTGAGGGTCTCCTGGACCTAAGTCTATCTCTTGGCTTTTTTCTTTTTAATATTTATTTACTTATTTAGACTGCACCAGGTCTTAGTTGAGGCATGCAGGATCTTTAGTGCAGCATATGGGAGCTAGTTCCCTGACCAGGGATCAAACCCAGGTCCCTGCATTTGGAGCTCAGAATCTTAACCACTGGACCACCAGGGAAGTCCCTGTCTCTTGGCTTTGGGAGGTCCCTCTGACTAAGAAGCCACTGACAAATTATCTCTGAGGATAAACTACATGGGGAACGTCACTACAGACCCACAACCAACAGGCAACCTCTGGAAACTCTCTGTATTTCCTGGTCTGCTTCCTGGGGTCCCCTCGGTCCTCACCTCTCCTCTTAATCTCCTGTTAACTTTGGGAGTGGAGGAAGGGAGGGTGCTGCCTGCGGGTCTCCTGGCAGGTACCAGGCAAAGTGCCTGAGGCAAGCAAGCACACTACCAGGGCATTCGGACCAGGGAGCAGACTCATTCCTCAAACACTGGAGCTTTGTCTTCCAGCCGTATGGTCCTTGGACATCGGAGCAGTGATGGGTGGGGGCCAGGTGCCCTGTCCCTGACTGTGCCACTGTGTGCCTGGCCCCCAGCTTGGGGGGAGGGGGTTTTGTTGCCGTACATCCCAAACAAAAGACATCTATGAATCAAGCAGAGAGTCAATAGGGAGTTCCAATTGCTTTTCTCTCTCCTGTCTTCTCCTTTCCTTTCTGCCCCTTCTGCTGCTGCTTCTCTTCCTTCTAAAGAAGACAGAGCAGCTGGCTGCTCCAGATCCATGGGATTCCTTCCTGCAGCCTCTCTATTGAGGCTCTGGGCAGCATTTCTTAGGATCTGGGAACGTGGAAGGGGAGAAAGTCTTCCCTCCCAACTCTGCTCACTATATCCCTAACCTCTGCTTTCCCACACCCCTGGTATATGTTTGGTTGACCCTTCAGTTTCCTGGCCAGTATAGAAAAACAGTGGTACAGATAATCCAGAAGCAATGGATACTCTAAAAGTCACTCCTCAACTCAGTCTGGTTGATATGTCTGTAGTCTCTAACAGCACCCACAGGCAGTCTGAGAGGGAGGAGCAGGGTGGGTGTGTTGGGAGAAGGCAAGCCCAGCCGGGCACCAAACGATGGATAAACGTTCAAGCGCCTGCCGTCTAGCTCAGGGGCTGGCAGACTGTGGACTGGAGTAGGTTGCCACTTCCTGCTCCAGGGATTGAACCTGCATCTCTTGCATCTCCTGCACTGGCAGGCAGATTCTTTACCACTGCGCCACCTGCGAAGCCACAGCTGGCAAAACCTAAAATACGTGCTATCTGGCCCTTTCCTGAAAAAGTTCAGGACAACTGCAACACGTTGCCACATCGCAGAACATTCGTCTATCTTCCTTTAAGACGTTCTCAGTCTTTTCAAAGATGGCCACTTGGCTGCACACATCACCACCCCCTCCACTTATTATAATGGCTGTTTTACAATGGTCTCTACCTACTATCTCTCTGTAAGCGGCAGTCATGTCCTTTCTACCTGTTCAGTTCAGTTCAGTCACTCAGTTATGTCCGACTCTCCACGATCCCATGAATCACAGCACGCCAGGCCTCCCTGTCCATCACCAACTCCCGGAGTTCACTCAAACGCATGTCCACAGAGTCGGTGATGCCATCCAGCCATCTCATTCTCTGTCGTCCCCTTCTCCTCCTGCCCCCAACCTTTCCCAGCATCAGAGTCTTTTCCAGTGAGTCAACTCGTCGCATGAGGTGGCCAAAGTATTGGAGTTTCAGCTTTAGCATCAGTCCTTCCAATGAACACCCAGGACTGATCTCCTTTAGAATGGACTGGCTGGATCTCCTTGTAGGGAAGAATTAATAAGACAAAGTACAGAAAGCCCTGAACGCAGGGCCTGGCACAAGGATGGTGGAGAGTGAGGGCCAATTGTTACGGTACTAGGCAGGATAGCACCATGGTGGGGAGACAGGCTTGTGGCCAAACTGGTGGGATGGGCATTCTTGCTCCCCCAGTTTCCAGGGTGGTATAGTCTGGGGCCAACTGTTAACTACCAGGAACCTCAGTGTTCTCATCTGCAAAACAGGTTAATCATAGTACCTACCTCAAGGGGATGATGACTAAATATGCTAAGCACTTCACACAACACCTAATAAATGCTGACCTGAAATGGCCCAGGCGCCTGTGACTGCAGAGGCCAGGCTGGCGGCCCTCCAGGCTACGGTACTTACTTGATGGGGTACGTCTCATCCTTGCGCCTCTGCTTCTCTCGTGCAGGCAGAACCTCCCAGCCGAAGGTCAGGCTCCAGTCAAAGTTGCCCCGACTCTGGACTCGGCCCCTCTGGACGGGCTTGGAGAACTCAAAAGTGTTCAGGTCAATGGTGACAATGTTTGGGCTCACCACCACCGTCTCGTCCTCGGCAATGCGAGCCAGGAGGGGCTCTAGCCAGCCATGGAAGCACTCACCTGCAGGCCGGGGCCAGGTGACTGCAGTCAGTATGCTGCCCCCTGGCCAGCCTGCACCCCCAGGCCAGTGGGGAGCCCCAGGAGGACAAGTCCACTCCCCAGTGGTAGGCAGGAAAACAAGAGCAAGCTCCACAGCCACAGAGACAGACAGAGATCTCCCAGGACCCGCCTACACCTGCCCCTCCTCCTGCTGCTGCTGCTGCTAAGTCACTTCAGTCGTATCCGACTCTGTGTGACCCCATAGACGGAAGCCCACCGGGCTCCCCCATCCCTGGGATTCTCCAGGCAAGAACACTGGAGTGGGTTGCCATTTCCTTCTCCAATGTGTGAAAGTGAAAAGTGAAAGTGAAGTCGCTCAGTCGTGTCCGACCCTTAGCGACCCCACGGACTGCAGCCCACCAGGCTCCTCCATCCATGGGATTTTCCAGGCAAGAGTACTGGAGTGGCTTGCCATTGCCTTCTCCGGCCCCTCCTCCTAGAGAGGTGGAAATGGCTTTGGAGGGGAGAAAAGAGGTTTCAGGGGAGTAACATGGAGGCTCCAAAGGCACAGGGAGGCCACAGAAGGCTGTCTTCAGGGTCTGCAGTCTAGCCACTCAGTTGACTCTCCCCACCCGAGTGTGGGTCTCATGTGGGGGTGCCCCTCTCCCTGGGGTCTCTGCACCTCATGCTTCAGGTCGAGCTGCAGAATAATCACCCCTTGGGGATTTCTGATGAACCGCAGAGATGATTTGGCTCCTGGAGGGATGATTTTGTGGGTGAGTATGGCTGGCATCCTGATCCCACTTGATAAAGGAGAAGACTGAGGCCCAGTTAGTGGCAGGGTCAGAACACAAATCCAGGTCTTCTGACTCCAAGTCCACAGCTTCTCAGAATATGTATCACTGCTTTTCAGGGAACACTGTTTTCCCCCTGACAACAGCAAAGGAAGTGTGTTGTTTGGGGGCAAGAAGAAGGCCTTCCTGGCTCCATGTGAAAGGGCCACACCGAACAGCGCCCAGAGGTAACAGGAGCCTGTCCGAGAGGTTGAGCTCAGAATGCGTACAGAGCAGGGGAGCGGGGAGGGGAGTGTCTGGGCTCCAGAACACACTCCCAGCAACTGCAGGGTCACCACACTTTTAGGCTTTAGTTTTAGTGGTTTTAGGCTGTGCGTGCCTCCTGATAACCATCCTAGGGAATGGGGTGAGAAAAGGGTAGAAGAATCTGGGGAGTCCCAAGCCTGCTTCACTCCTGGGACAGCAGAGCAGGCAGAGGCCTGGGTGATGCGGGGGTCCCAGCTTTTCCTTCTGCCAGGGAGGGAAGGGGGGCAGAGCCGGGCCGGCTCCCTTTACTCACAGTGGGCATCCAGGAAGGTGAGCACCTCCGCCTGGGCCACGCTGGCTCCCAGCAGCCGGGCGGTGATCAGCCCCTTCCTCTCCCGCTGCCGCACCACGCGCACCACCTGCAACTGTTTCACGTACCGCTCCAGGGGCTCCTTCAAGTACTCTGGAAGGCACGGGGTCACCGCTCAACACCGTGTCACAAACCTATTCCCCACTGCACTGCCCAGGTGGCACGAGTGGTAAAGAACTCGCCTGCCAATGCAGGAGACCTAAGAGACGTGGGCTCCATCCCTGGGTCGGGAAGATCCCCTGGAGGAGAGCATGGCAACCCACTCCAGTATTCTTGCCTGGAGAATCCCATGGACAGAGGAGCCTGGCGGGCTGCAATCCATAGGGTCGCACAGAATCGGACACAACCGAAGCGACTTGGTGGTGGTTGAGTCGCTAAGTCACGTCCAACTCGTGCAACACCATGGACTGTAGCCTGCCTGGCTCCTCTGTCCATGGGATTCTCCAGGCAAGAATACTGGAGTGGGTTGCCATTTCCTTCTCCAGGAGATCTTCCCAACCCAGGAATTGAACTGGGTCTCCTGCACTGCAGGCAGATTCTTTACTAACTGAGCTACAAGGGAAGCACACATAATCTGTGGGCACCAATTCCGGGAACTCTCAGGCCTCCAGCAGGCCTGCATTTTAACCCTCTCTCACACCTACTGTGCTGAGCAACTTCACCGAAGCCCACGGTGGGGGTGGGGGTGGGTGGAGGAGGTCCCCACAGCACCCGGCCACCTTGCCAGGACACTCCACTGGCTCCGCAGTGCCCACCCTGTGTCTGTGTACCGGGGCGACTTCTCTGATGTCAGAGACAGGACCTCAGAGCTGTGTTTCTTTGGTTTCAAATCAAGTATAAACTTCTGATGATGGCTCTCGGATGCTTCTTTTGGCCTCAGCTCCCTCTCAGCTCCCGATTTTCAGAGCTGTGTCTCAGGCCTCCCCTCCTTTCCACCCAGGGTTTGGCAGTCATTTCTCTGTGTCTGAGTCCCTGTCTCCCAGGCTCTTCAGGGCAAGTCTGACAGGTAGAGCATACACAAGTGTTCATTTCTGGCTTCTAGGGCAGCAGCAAGAAGCCTTACTCTAATCCTCTTTATTACCTCCTCTGCATGTGGAATTCTTTAGGAAGATGAAATGATGCAGAACAGCTTTTAAATTAAATTTAAAAACCAGGTACCCAGTGCCTGCATAGCCAGGCACAGCAGTGAGCCTGTCTGCCCAGGGAGCAGGCGACTGCAGGGTGGGTGATGAAGGAACCACCAGAGGTGGCGCAGGGCTGGGGGAGACTGCAGGAGGGGCCAATGCCCGAATTGGAGAGGGGATGTGGAAAGCTCTTTGAAGGGTGGGGTATCTGATGAGATCTCCAGTTCATTCTGAGAGGGGGCTCACTTCAGGACCCTTGTTAATCAGTCAGAAACCCTCAGAGCATTAAAAATAGCCCTAGGGACTTCCTTGGTGGTCCAGTGGCTAAGACTCTGCACTCCCAATGCAGGGAGCCCAGGTTCAATTCCTGGTCGGGGAACTAGACCCCACCTGCCACAAGAAGATGGATCTTGTGTGCCACAACTAAGTCCCCGTGCAGCCAAATAAACAAATAATAAAAAATAAAATACACTTACTCAAGATTTAAAATATATACATAGTTTTACAAAATAACCCTATTCTGAAGCAATCCATCTTGGAACACAGTCCAAATCGTAGTGATGATTCATTAACTGTTGTTTCGGTTTATCTGTGCCGCTGCTCTGTCCCCCACTGTGCAGAATGGATGGCCTGTGGCTTCAGAAGTGGTGGTGCGGGGCAGGAGTGAAGGCTGACTGCGTCCTTTCTCTCTTGAGGGGTGTGGGGTCAGCCCAGTGCTTAGGCCTTGCTCCCACCGTCGTATCATGCAAACTGGGGGCTGTTTTTGTGCAGGTGCAATTGATCTCTCCCTCTCTGCTTCTTACTTTTGGCAGTGCCATGTGGCATGTGGGATCTTGGTTCTCTGACCAGGAACTGAAACAGGGTCCTCGGCAGTGGAAGCAAGAAGTCTTAACCACTGGACCACCTGGGAAGTCCCTCTCTCTCCTTGGAAACACACACACACACACTGTGTCCAAATACTGGATCACCTACTACATGACAGTCATGGGACCAGGTGCTTCCATGCTGACTTTCTTATTTAATCTTCTCTGTGAAGATTAAAGAGCTTCCCACGGAGCTCAGTGGTAAAGAATTCGCCTGCCAAGGCAGGAGCCCCAGGAGATGCAGGTTTGACCCCTGGGTTGGGAAGATCCCCTGGAGAAGGAAATGACAACTTACTCCAGTATTTGTGCCTGGAGAATCCCCATGGACAGAGAAGCCTGCTGGGCTACAGTCCATGAGGTCACCAAGAGTCTGACATGACAGCAACTGAGCACCCATGTGAAGATTAAAATGCTATGAAATAGGGAGTATTGTCCCTGGGGTTTATGAGTCAAAATTAGCCTCATTTGTCAGCTTCAGCCCAGCACTCACTTAAGGTATACCTGTGAACACTAGTGCCAGGTGCCAGCCACTGTCCCAGGCAGGGCGGGACCAGGTCTGGGTCCTGCCTGCTCAGAGCTCCTAGGCTCATCCTCCAAGCACAGGGGCCAGCGTGGGCTCTAACAGGAAGGTGGGAGGAACTCTGCGCGGGAGCCTGCCTTCTCAGCGTGGCTGACGTTTCCCCTGAGAACATCACTGTGCTCACAGGAAGTTCATGGTGATGGAGCGAACCCGGAGACAGAACATCAGAGGAAGTGGGTTTTGTGGTAAGGGCCCGCCCCGCACTGAGCCGTGACTGTCAGGGGCCTGAGCTCTCCAGAGCCCTTCTCCCACCCCTTCTCTCCAATCCCGGCGGCTAGGCGGGACCTGGGAATTCTGAGCTTGAGCCTCAGGCTCTCTGAAGGGGGTGAGACAACACTCCTGAGTAATGCCCCTCCTTGGACCCACTGGACAGACACCCCAGAGCGGAGTGCAGCAGAGCTGAGCATGGAGACACAGACAGGCCCATCCATTCTCTCTTACGGTCCCCAGGTGAGAGCCTCCTCATTTCGGTTCATTCCGTACAATCAAAGTCTACAAGACTCCTGTGACCTCCCTTATATACGCCTTACTCAGTCCCTTGTGTGAAATACCATCTATACGCAGATGCCCCTGGGCCTTTTTTCCTGGCCTTAAATCTTCACTTGGATGTCTAACAAACCACAAAACTGGATTTCTCTGGAGGTTCAGTGGTTAAGACTCTGCACTTCCACTGAAGGAGGCACAGGTTTGATCCCTGCTTGGGGAAGATCCTGCATGCCTCGTGGCCAAATAAAAACAAAACAAAACAAAAACCCCCACAAACCCAATACGCCTGAAATGGAACCCCAGATTTCTTCCCCACCTGCCCTCCCAGCCTCCCCTGTGTACCATTATCCCAGCTGCTCTAACCTAGGAATTGTGCTGAACTCTCCCCCTTTTCCCACTCCCCACAATCGGTCCATCAGCAATAAGGCCAGTATTCCATCCCCATTGCACCTCAGCAATAATGTCTTATCTCCTGACCTCTATTCTATACCCTCCCCTTCCCAGTCTACTCTTTTTTTTGTTTTTTCAATTTTGATTTTTTTGTTCATCACAGATTTTTTTTGTTGTTGTTGTCAGTTTTTATTTTTATTTGTTTGGCCATGTTGCGAGGCATGTGGTATCTTAGTTCCCCAATCAGGGATTGAACCCATGCCCCCTGCAGTGGAAGAACATAGTCTTAACCACTGGACCACCAGGGAAGTGCCCCCAGTCTCCTCTTGACACAGGACCCACAGTGAATTCTCTCTTAAAACCATAAATCAGATCATGTCACTATAGTGGTTCAAAATTTCACTTAAAAAAGTGAATCCAAGACTTCACTGGTGATTCAGTGGTAAAGAAACCACCTGCCGATGCAGGAGAGACAGGTTCGATCCCTTATCCTGGAAGATCCCACATGCCTTGAAGCAACTGAGCCCATGGGCCACAACCATTGAGCCTGTGCTTTAGACCCTGGGAAGTGCAGCTGCTGAGTCCATGTGCTGCAGCTACTGAAGCCTGAGTGCCCTAGAGCCTGTGCTCTGCAGCAAGAGAAGCCATGGCAACGAGAAGCCTGTGCACCACAATCAGAGTGCAGCCTCCTACTCTCCATAAGCAGAGAAAAGCCTGTGCAGCAATGAAGACCCAGCACAGCCATAAAAAAAAAAAAAAGAATCCAGAGACTTCCCTGGTGGTCCAGTGGTTAAGACTCCATCTCCCAGTGCAGGGGTCATGGGTTCAATCCTTGGTCTGGGAACTAAGGTCCCACATGCTTCAGGGTGCCACCAAAATTTAAAAAAAAAAAAATTTAATCTAAACAGTATGATAGCTCCTCAAAAAATTAAACAAAGAACTACCATATGATACAGCAATTCCATTTCTGGGTATTTAATAAAATAATAGAGATCAGGGACTCAGACAAATATTTGTACACCCATGCGGATAGCATATTTTGGCTATTATTCACAATAGCCAAAAATGTGGCAACAATCCAAATCTCCATGGGTGAATGAATGAATAAAAAATGCGAACTGTGCTAACAATGACACGCGTGTGTGCTCTGTGCGTGCTCAGCCGCTTCAGTCGTGTCTGACTCTTTGAGACCCCATGGACTGTAGCCCACCAGGATCCTCTGTCTATGAGATTCTCCAGGCAAGAATACTGGAGTGGATTTGTCATGCCTTTGTCCAGTCTTAAAAAGGAAGCAAATTCTGACACATCACAACATGGATGAACCTTGAAGATGTTATGCTTAGTGAAATAAGCCAGACACGAAAGGTCACAAACTGCATGATTCCACTTATACAAGACATCGACAGTAGTCAAATTCCTAGCCCGAAAGTGGAATGGGGGTTGCCAAAGGCTGGGGTGCTGGGAATAGGGAGTTCTTGTTTAATGGGTGCAGAGTTTCAGTTTGGGAAGATGAAAGAGTTCTGGCGATGGTTTTACAACAATGAGAATGTATTTAATGCCACTGAATGGCACACTTAAAAATGGTTGAGATGGTAAATTTTATGTATATTTTACCACACACCACCTAAAAATGCCAACACTGACTGCTGCTTACAAAGGTCTTGTGATTCAGCTCTGTTCACCTCTGTAAGCTCAGCTCGCACCAGTGCTGTTTCTGCCTCCTTGCTCACATCTCTGCAGTCATCCTGGTCTTATTTCTGCTCAGCTCTCTGGGGCCCTGGTAAGTGTCTGAATTCCTCCCCGTCATTTAGTGAATTCTCTGCCTCAGCCTCCCCACCTGGGGCAGGGCAGGGCTTTGGACAAGGGGAGGCCCTGTTGGGAGCACAGTGGATTGACAGGCTTGGGAAGGCCAGTTTTTGGGAGCTCGTGAAACATGCCAGATCAAGGGTGGACCTTGGATGCTGACCTGGCCATGTAGGAGGGAAGCCTGTGCCTGGGGAAGGACTGTGAGATAGGAAAAGAAAAAGGTCTTCAGCCTGGCTCCAGATCTCTTTCCGATACCTGCCCCCCAGTATCAAATGCCTGTACACTTGTGCTCAAACCACGCTGCTGGGCACCTGGACAGGAGGACAGAAAGCATGGACATTGAATTTCAGCACAGACACAGCCCTCATGTGTGTGTAATGAGAGCCAGTTAATCTGATCAAAAAGTCAGTCGTGTGGGGAACTTTATCCCACCATGGCTGCAGAGATTACCGTGGATCTGAGGATATTTTTTTTTCTTTTCCGAAAGTCTCTATAAAGTCTCAAAGCCCTCAAGGTAGGGTGGTTTATCCTGGGGTCCACAAATTCCCTGAAATCACACACACAAATGTGGCTGTGTGCACCCTTGTGGCAGCTGTGAGCTATTCTAGGGAGTGCCTGCGTCCTTAGTTACTTCAGCCGTGTCTGACTCTTTGGGACCCCATGGACTGCAGCCCTTCAGGATCCACTGTTCATGGGATTTACCAGACAAGAATACTGGAGTCGGTGGCCATGCCCTCCTCCAGAGGATTTTCCCAACCCAGGGATCAAACCCGCATCCCCCGTGACTCTTGCATGGCAGGAAGATTCCTTACCTACTGAGTCACCTGGGAAGCCCTCTAGAGAGAAGGACATAGCTTTTAACAGATTGTCAAAGGAGGCCAGGACCCAGGAAAATAAGAACGGCTGGTTCTGGTTTTTCAGACAGGTGATTCTGAGATGCTGGACTCAGCTCTATGAGACAGTCCAGGGCAACAAGGGAGAGGCCACCAGAAGGAATGGGAACATGTCTGGTGGCCTGAGAGGGGCAGGCTATTTGGAGCAGCTACTGCCAAGTCCCCCTAATAGGCACAGGCCACTCTGCCCTTTTGAAACTGCCCATGCCAGCCTGGCACTATGTCATTGGCTGGCCTGGTCCAAGGAGTCACCCAGCTGGGCAGTGTGCCTTTTACTTACACAATTCTGAGTGACAAGCTGAGACAGTTTAGAAAACTCCACCACATGTGATTCAAGGGGAGAAATTTCTGAGGGACGAGCCACTCAGGGTTGTGGGAATAAGGGTTACAAGAGAGCCCAGTTTGAGCTGAAGGGCGACGGATACACTGGTTCCCGTTCCTTACAACCATTCTATTGGTCCTAAGACTCCCTGGAAGCCACTTCCGAGTCCTAACCCTCTCTGCCAGACTCTCTGCCCCTCCCTTTCCACAAGCTCATCTCTGCTCCCTGTCCACAAGACCCTTTCACGCATCTCTGATATTTTCTGCCCTTCCCAGGAAAGTGGGGGCTCCCAGAGGAAATGGGCTCACAGAGCCCATACTCAGCGCCTTCTCCCTCTGTTCTTCCTGGCTCTAGTCCTCTTTCCCAGAGGGCAGGAGGGGGCTGGGAGAGGGGAAGGGGGTGTCAGCAGCTGGGCCGCCAGAGGAACCCCTATGGTTCCTGCCCTCAGTATGGGAGCACGGGCACAGGAAGCCAAACTGGGAGAGCCCAGACCCCACTTGCCACCTGGGAGGAAGGCACAGCTCCTAGAGGGCCCCAGTCTACTGCTGCAAGGGTCCTACAGTGCTTTTCTAGTAGTTCTGGCCCCGGTGTCCCATGCTTGAGTGACTGTAAGGACTTCCTTTCTGGACTCAGGTCCTCGGCTTCTCTTCCTGACAATCACCCTCCCCAAAGCTGCCACCTTTCTGAGATGAGGTCACTCTCCAGCTTAAGCACCTTCAATGATTCATTTTTCTTCCTCCCAAATAAATACTTTTAGCACCGTGTGGATTTCATTCAGGCTTCCCAGGAGGCACTCGTGGTAAAGAACCTGCCTGCCAATGCCGGAGACGTAAGAGACACAGGTTCGATCCCTGGGTTGGGAAGATCCCCTGGAGAAGGGCACGGCAACCCACTCCAGTATTCTTGCCTGGAGAATCCTATGGACAGAGGAGCCTGGCGGGCCACAGTCCATGAGGTTGCAAAGAGTTGGACATGACTGAAGCGACTTAGCATGCATGCATGCAAGGATTTCATTCAACGTCTTCTTTAGTGTCATTTCCCACAGCACAAATACCAATGTCTCTCGAGCTCTGCTGATGCTGTTTTCTCTTCTGGGGCTGCCCTGAAACATCTCTTGTCTCCCTGGACACTCAGGCTTTCAGGTGCAGCTCTAATCCAATGTGGACATCTCAGCCAGGCCACACAGAAATAACATCTCCCACACTGCACTGCTCCCATACAAAGAATAAAATGAAACCAATGCATATGGAGCTCTTTCTGGAAACTAAGTACTCCACAGCACATGAACGATCTCATTTAGCATCTATCTCTGATCCCTTGTCCACCTTGCAAGGGAGTCAATTATCTTCATTTTTAGAAGAAGGGACTGAAGGACTTCCCTGGTGGTCCAGTGGTTAAGACTCCACACTCCAAATGCAGGGGTCCTAGGTTTGATCCCTGATCAGGGAACTAGATCCCACACGCTGCAACTAAAGATCTGCACGCCACAACTAAGAGCTGACACAGGCAAATAAATAAATATTTGAAAAAAAAAAAAAGTGAGGATGGAAGTTCAGAGAGGCTAAGTATCTTGCCCAAGGTCACAGAGCTAGGAAAAGTCAGAGCTAGGATTTGAGTTCCTGGGTGTTGGACGCTCAAGTCCATGTCCTCTCGGGTCTGCTAGGGTGTGTTCCAGGTCACACCACTGCGGCTGGTGCTGTAAGCAGTCATCTGACCATGAGGGCTGTTAGCTACTCGAGACAAGATCTGTCTAATTTGTCATTTGTCATGTCATTTCCTGTGCCTAAGGCAGCACCAGGCGCAAATAACTCAGCAGATGTTTGTGGAAATGCTTTGAACTGTGGAAATTTAGTGAGCAAACTCACTTGCCTATTACTAACTACAGCGAAAAGCTTCTGAGATGGAATCTTTAAGAGCAAAAGAATGGTCCAGGGAAACAGAGGGGAGGGCCCGTCCCCACCTTCTGCATTTCTGAATTGGGGTTGGGCTTGGCAGCTCTAAGTGAAGCCTTGAGGCCAGAACAGCTAAGCTTTTGGAGCTTTAGGGGTCAGATGCAAATCAAGTTCAGGAATGTGGCTTACCTGCCCCCTAGCACCCACCTGCCTTCTTCCTGCTCCTGACCTTTATGATAAGCTGTGATGCCACACAACAGGCCACGAGGCAGTGTCTGCTCCCTTGGGAGCACCGGCAGGCCCTCCTTCCCAGAGTACCAGGGGAGACCCCAGGCCCCTCCTCGGGGGCCCCCTAGCCTCACCGTCTGTGCTGGCATCATCTACCAGAATGATCTCCTTCAGCAGGACGGCAGGGGTGGTGTGCAGGACGCTGTACACCGTCCGCAGCAGTGTGGACCAGGCCTCGTTGTGGAACACAATGATGACACTGGTGGCAGGCAGTGGGGGGCAGCGTCGGAACTTCTGGTCGACACACCTGCAAAAACGAAAGTACAGATACAGTTCTCCCGGTCCCCGGGAGTTCCGGGGCGGGGAGGGCTCTGTCCACAGATTCCTCTGCTCCTCGGAATCCCCAGCCTACATGCCCCTTTGGAGCTGGGAATAGCAGTGTGCTTCTTCCAGCGTATTCACTGTTTGCCACCTCTCTGAGCCTCTGCACAGGTGCTAACCCACCCACTCCAAAACCTGTCTCCCAGGACTTTCCTGGTGGTCCGGTGGCTAAGACTCTGCACTCCCAGTGCAGGAGGCCTGGGTTCAATCCCTTGTCGGGGAACTAGATTGCACATGCTGCAGCTAAGAGTTTGCATGTCATAACTGAAATATCCTTCATGCCACAACTAAGATCAAAGATCCTGTGTATAGCAACTAAGATCCAGCATGGCAAAAAACAAACAATCCCCTCAAAAAACCCCAAAACCTATTTCCCCTAACTGAGGTCCTAGAGGAAAAGTAACAAAGGGCAACTCTGACATCTGGAAAATGTGACTACAAATTCTACATTCAGTGAGAGGGAAAGGCTTTACTCTTTACAATGAACGGTTCCACTAGAACCCATTTCCTCATGAATTCCCTATAATCTGATACTATTATCACAAACACTTTCCTGTGACTTTTCTCTGTCCTCATCCACTCCAACCACTCTGGGGCACTAGGCTGCACTGCCTCCCTCCCTGACACACCATCACAGGTGGGGGTGGGAATGTGTCAATGCTGGATCTCAAGGAATTGTGCAGCCTGGAAGGGATTGGGGGCAGGAGGAGAAGGGGACGACAGAGGATGAGATGGCTGGATGGCATCACCGACTCGATGGACATGAGTTTGAGTGAACTCTGGGAGTTGGTGATAGACAGGGAGGCCTGGCGTGCTGTGATTCACGGGGTTGCGGAGAGTTGGACACGACTGAGCGACTGAACTGAACACCCTTGCTTTCTTTTTAAAAAGTACTTATTTATTTATTTGACTGCACTGGGTCTAAGGTGCAACATGCAGGATCTTTAACCTTAGTTGTGGAATGTGGGATCTAGTTCCCTGATCAGGGATTGAACCCGGTCCCTCTGCCTTGGGAGCGGGGAGTCTCAGCCACTAGACCACCAGGGAAGTCTCTAAAGGCCCTTTTTAAACTCCCTCTGCTGGTCAGAGAGATTTCTCAGGGGCCCTCCAGAGAAGACTCCCAGACCTCTTCCACTGGCTGCCCTCCCCTGTGAGGAGTCCTGGTAACTCAGGGTGGCTCCATGTTCTAGGCCTGTAATACTTGGTCCAAGTCTGAGGAACTCCAGGTTCATAGCCCTAAAGAATCATGAACCTGAGAATGGAAACTGCCATGTGTGGGCATGAATGCTCAGTCGCATCCTAGTCATTGCAACCCCGTGGACTGTCTAGCCCACCTCTGTCGATGGGGTTCTCCAGGGAAGAATACTGGAGTGGGTTTCCATTTCCTCCTCCAGCAGATCTTCTTGACCCAAGGAGGGAACCCAGGCCTCCCGCATCTCTTGCATTGCAGGCAGATTCTTTTTAGCTGAGCCACTGGGGAAATCCCTAACTGCCATGTGAGAAAAGGCCAAAAACGTTATCCCTCTTGAGCTGGGAATGACAAAGTCTACATGAGAAAGACACAAAACCTTTGACAGGAGGCCAGTAAGAACACAGACGGAAGTGGCTATAGCTCAAAGATCTAAGAGCTGGTTCACTGCCCAGGACTGAAAGTACAAACAGGTTCAAATAATTGGTTGGAATGAGTTCATGGCCCTATGAGTCTTCACTGAAAGAAACCAGGAGGTGAGCAGTAATCCTGACCACCAGGGCCGCTTTCGGGAAATGTCCTGACTCAGCAGCAAAGTCCTGCATTCTCCAGCCTCTCAGCAGAGGGCAAGGCCCCCGACTCTGCGGGCTGCAGTCAGGCACTGCTAGTCACCCCTTGGCCTGCTGTGGTTTCCGTCAGGAGCTCCTTTTTCTGTATCCTGTCACCTTCACAATTGTTTTTCACTTCACAGGTCTCCCTGAGACTCTGGCCTGACCATGATGCCCTTGAATCCCAACCCCTGGGATAACAACAATGGCTCAGGAAAAGTACTGAGGGCTTAGAGGAAAGCCTTGCCCCCATTCTAAAATCCCTGTCAGGGACATCCCTGGTGGTCCAGTGGTTAAGAATTTACCTTCCAATGCAGGGGATGCAGGTTTGATCCCTGGTTGGGGAACTAAGATCCCACATGCCTTGGGGCAACCAAGCTCGTATGCCACAACTGCTGAGCTGGAGCGCTGCAACAAAGACCCGACGCGGCCAAATAAACAAATAAATATTGATGTAAAATAAAATCCATGTTAGCCCTTTACACTGGCTGTGGATGTACCAGCCACGCCTTTGGCAGAATCCTGGCCTCACCCCGGGATGTGGTGCTACTTACTCGGGGGGTCGGGTGTCCGGCCCCAGGGCCCTCTGCAGGGAGATGCGGTCACTGGCAAAGGCATTGAAGCAGTGCTTCTTATAGCCCTCTTCCTTTTCCTGGGTCTCCTGGGGCGTCCACTCTTTCTTCTGAAATGCTTTCCCATCTGCCCCAGGGCCATTGGGGTCCTGTGGCGGCCGTTCCCAGAATGGCTTCAGCTCAGCTGGGGTGTAGAAACCTGGGAGGCAGGACTGGTTGGTGGAGGCCAGTGTCTGCTGGGGCTCCGGAGCCCTGATCTGGAACTTGGGCATAGAGTCCCTGAGGTTGTGCATGGCCCCCAGCATGAGGTCCAGGACGTGGCCCTTCTGGCTCACCAAGGACCTCAACCATGGCTTCTCTGTGGCCTGCTCCCTGCCACTTACGTCCCTCTGCAGGATGAAGAGAAAGAGCACGAAGGCGCTGCCCGCCATGACCAGGCGCACGGCCATGTGGCGTCTGCGGAGCAGCCTCATCCTCTGGAACCGACGGGGACCCTGGCTGAGTCAGCTCTGACTGTTGCGCCTGGCCCTGGAAACAGTGTGAGGTGTCGTGGTGGCCACACCCTGGGGCCTCGGCCTGCGAAGGGGAATGAGAGAGAGAAATGAGCCAGGGCAGGTGGAGGAAGGCAGTCAGGGGATGTGCGGGTTCCCGTCCAGGCTCAGCTGCTGAATGGTGACACCACCTTAGTCCAGCCATGGTACTTGTCTGCACCTAAACTGTCTCCATCCAGATAATAAGGAAAATGGACCCTGTTCCTTTTCTGCCCTAAGATTCTGACACTCATGGATCTAGAAAAACTGGAACATTGAAACGCTACATGAAGAAATTTAATCAACTTTAAAAATTTAATTAGTTTTTGAAACAATTTGGCATTTTCTAGAAAAATTTAAAATGTTCACACCCTATGATCCCTGCAATTCCTCTCCTGGTTTTATATCTCAGATAAACATATGCCCAAAGGCATGCACAAGAAAATTTCTAGTAGTACCCACAAAAAAGGCAAAAATTAGAAATAATCCAAATGTCTATCAGCGTTATAATGAATAAACAGTGGGAAATATCCACAGCACATGGACTGCACAACCGTGACAAAGAATGTACCACTTCTACATGCCACAACACAGATGCAAAGTTTCTGAAGAGGGAGGAAAGACATGGGAATAAAGGCACATGGGGGGACTTCAAAATAAGCTTTTTTTAAAAAAGTGAATGGCGGCTTCTGGCAGCACTGCTATTCTTTATACCCTATGCACATTTTATCAATATTTTCTGTATCTACTCATATTTAATTAAAAACATTAAAAACAATTTTAAAATCTAAGATTCTAATGACAGCACCTTCCAGGCAGGACCATGGCCCCGAGCATCTACCCTCACGTATGTGGTACCAGGCTCAGAGGAAGAGTGTTTGCAAAACTTTCTGTAGACAGTTCTGCAAGTATAAGGCTCATGGGGTAAGCACTAGATGCTGGTGGCCACAGACCTGTGCTCAAATTCTACATCTGCAGCTTCTAACAATAATAGCACCTACCTCCTAGAGTTGTTTGTTGTAAGGATGAAGTTCAATAAAGTAATTCCTGGAAGAGCTTAGCAGTCTCTGCACCCAGTCAATGCTCAAAAAGTGTTAGTTTTTATCAGTAGCAGCTGTGTAACCCTCAGGCACATGACTTAATCTCTCTAAGCCTCAACTTCCTCATCTATAAAGTGAGGGTAACTAATACCTAACCCACAGTGGGTGTGAGGATTAAATCAGAAATAATGTATATAAAATACTTAGCCGAGTGTCTGGTATAGCCCAAGCCCTCAATTAGTTCTATGATTGTTGTTAATAAATTGCTGCTCAGTTTCCTGGCAATTATCCTCAGGCACCTGGTCTTTGGCCAAAGCTACACTCATTACTCTGTCTTACAAGGAACTTCAGTTGAGTTGTGTTGTTAAACACACAAGCTGCTGCCTATGAAGAAGCCCGGTGTTTGGAGTCACTTGGATCTACTTGGGGCACATGTGGCTGTCATGATGTCAAGTGGGAACAGGGGTAACTTTGGGCAGGGGGGGAGATGTTCTCTTTTAAAACCTCAGATTCATGCATATAGCAAACAGACACTAAGTATCTGCTGTGCATGCTGCTGCTGCTGCTGCTAAGTCGCTTCAGTCGTGTCCGACTCTGTGCGACCCCATAGACGGCCGCCCACCAGGCTCCCCCGTCCCTAGGATTCTCCAGGCAAGAATACTGGAGTGGGTTGCCATTTCCTTCTCCAATTCATGAAAGTAAAAAGTGAAAGTGAAGTCGTTCAGTCGTGTCTGACTCTTAGCGACCCCATGGACTGTAGGCTACCAGGCTCCTCCGTCCATGGGATTTTCCAGGCAAGAGTACTGGAGTGGGGTGCCATATAGGAAGCTGAAATTGTGCACCTACTGTGAACAGCAAACATGAAGCAAGCACCTTTGTGTGTAGCTAGCACATTGAATTTCTGCCTGCATATAGCCACATACTGAATGCCTACCATATACATAGCAAGCATGTGCTGAGTGCCTACTGTATACAACAAAAATACCTAAGCACCTACTTCTCACAAATATGTTGAGTATCTACTGTATAGAGAAATTATTTTAAGTGCCTGCTATATATAAACATGTTGAGTGCTTTTTGTAAAAAAAAAAAGAAAAGATTCAGCAGCAGCATCAAAAATCGAATAAGATTAAATCTTTTTGAGCATCTATTTTATATTAGGTATTGCCTGGGAGATAGAGGAGATTGTTGATCCTGCCAGTATTGAGTGAATTCCTGCTTTATGCCAGGTACTCTGCCAGATGGTGGCTAGCCAGAAGGTGAGCAAGCTACACTGCGGGGAGGACCATGTGAAGCCCTGCTTTTGACAAAGGACTATGTGCAAAAGGAGCTGTTTCTCCCCTAAGTCTGGTGACCTCCCCGACCTTGCCAGCCACACTTCTGGTAATGGTCTCCTACACAGATAGCCCAGCATTCAAGGAGAGTACAGTCACTTGGGGGAGTCAAATTATAAGCTGGCACCCAGCCTGAGAGAGGCATCCTTAGGGGCAGAGGGAGAGAAGATGCAGTAAACTCATTGAGTGGAGGAGGGTGATGTTTGTGAAGTCCCTCTGGAGAGAAACTTGGACTGAGTAGGAGTTGGCTGGTGACGTGAGCACATTTCAGGCAGAGGGAACAATATATAGAAAGCCCAAGATGCAGAAGACCCTGGAGAAGGCAATGGCAAGCCACTCCAGTACTCTTGCCTAGAAAATCGCATGGACGGGGGAGCCTGGTGAGCTGCAGTCCATGGGTTCGCTACTAGTCGGACACGACTGAGCGACTTCACTTTCACTTTTCACTTTTACACATTGGAGAAGGAAATGGCAACCCACTCCAGTGTTCTTGCCTGGAGAATCCCAGGGACGGCGGGGCCTGGTGGGCTGCCGTCTATGGGGTCGCACAGAGTCGGACACGACTGAAGTGACTTGGCGGCAGCAGCAGCAGATGCAGAAGACAGCATGATCCATCAAAGAACTCCAAGGAATTTGGTTTGGTGGGAGAATGAAGCCTGATGAGAGTAGCAGGTGATGGGTCTGGAGAGGTGGCTTGAAACCAAGTCATCAAAGCAAAGAGTTTGCCCTTGACCCGAGGTATGGGAAGCAGTAAAGATTAGTGGGAGCCCAACATTATAAGAAGAGTGGTGTGATAGCTGGTGGAGGGTGTCTGGGAGATGCACCTGACTGGCAGCTGGATGACCAGTTAAGAGGAAGTAGGGGGGTCTGACCCAAGATAGCAGCGGTGCGGATGAGGAGGGAGGGTGTGGTGCTAGGGGGAACTTCCTTGGGTGATGAGGTGGGACAGTTCATCCTAGCTGGGACACAGAGGGACACAGAGAGGTGTGAGACCACCTCTTTCCCCACGAGATTTTAAAATCTAGTTGGAGTGCTACCAAGAACTGGTAGCACGGTAGGGAGCACCGGTCCCAGGAGGGAATAGGAGCAAGAAAAAAATCTGTTTCTAAATACCCTTTTGCACTTTGAACCCTGACAACATTATCTACTCAAAAAGTAATACAATTTGAACTGAGTAAGAGCACATGCAAGGAGAGTACCCTGCGGGCTTGAAGAAGGCTTCAAGGAAGAAATGGAGATTCAATATAGAGATGGTGTCCTGTCTAGGGGTTGCTCGGCTGGTTGATGCCTGAACTTGACATGTCATCAATTCTGCAACTGCCCCAGCTAAGCACAGACTGAGCGCCGCAGAATGGGGAAGTGTTTGCTACAACAGTGTTGAACCATCTGAATGTGGCATCTCCCCTGACACTGTCTGTCTACCTTCCGCTCCAACAAGAAAGAGGGAGCACAGTTAGAAACAAGGGCATGGTACAGGCATAACCTGGGAGTTACTGTGCAGTCAGTTCCAGACCACGGCAAGAAAGTGGGTCACACAATTTTTTAGTATCCCAGGACATAGAAAAGCTATGCTTATACCATACTGTAGTCTACTAAGTGTGCAATAGCATTATGTCAAAAAAAAAAAAGTACATACTTTAATGAAAAAATAACACTTCCAGGAAAATTTCAGCGATAGATTTGCTGGATACAGGGATGCCACAAACCTTCTATTTGTAAAAAACACAGTATCTGTGAAGCAAGACGAAGTAAAGCACAATAAAATGACATCTGCCTACAAAACTTAGTTATCAAATGCTGCCAAGGGCTTAAGACTCACCTCCTCCAGGAAGGCCTCCTTGACTGACTCACTCAGAATCACCCAGGTCACTCCAACTCCCTTGTCTTGGCATCGCAGTGTGATTCACCTTTGTTCCTTTGTTCCCTCCTAAAAAGAGACTTGGGGGTAAACTGAGCTCTTCCCAGGCATCTGCTCTCTCGATCCAGCCTGGCTGTCTAAGGCTCTCTCTCTGGTGCCTGCAGTTCCTCAAGGTACTAACCACATCCTGAAATGAAACAAGACACCTGTGATTAGCCTTGGCAGTAAGGGACTCTGGTTTGTTTGCTTGGCCTGCAGGCGATGGGAAAGAGTCTCTTCGAAGGGACACAAAATCCAGTGTAAGTCAGAAGACTTTGGCTTTAAGGATTCCTGCTCTCTGTGTGGGAGACGATTACCAGAAGTGTGGCTGGCAAGGTCGGGGAGGTCACCAGATTTGGGGGAGAAACTGCCCTTATTGCACACAGTCCTCTGTCAAGAGCAGGGCTTCACATGGTCCTCCCTGCAGTGTAGCTCGCTCACCTTCTGACTGGCCAGCAGGTCCACTGGCAAGTATGCCCAAAGCCCTCAACCACTCATTCCCTCCTGCTGCTGCTAAACTTTCATGCCCAACTCTTTTTCCTCCAGCCACGCTTGGGATTGCAAAACATCAGACCATCTTGATTTTAGTACTGAGATGATACCAGAAATCCTCTTATTCTGGGAACATTTCCTAGACTGAACAAATTGGACTTGTTTTCCTGGCCTCACCAGTCAGAATATAAATTTACCTTTTGTCACTGGTATAAGGGAACTGAGGCTTCACCCCGTCCAATGTCTATCAAACCGTTGATTGCAACTCATTATAGGATTGTGAAATACATTTAAAGTGTTGCAAATCAGCATGGAAAAAAATTATTTAAAACATCAGACTAGACTAGAGCAAAAAAAAGAACACAATTACATCACAGGTAATATGGGTAAGTATTGTTTTGTTAAAATTTCATTTTGGTTATTACATATACATATATAGAGTAAGTGTACCAAAAGTCCTAGTACAGTCTTATGCTTTAATAACTTTGGAAGTATAAATGCCACAGGCTTACAAAGAACATCATTTGAAAGTTTAAATTTCTTTCACCTCATTTCTATGAATTTTGAATAATAAATTATTATTTTAATGTCTGTCTCCATCCATTGAAGATGATAAACATTTCCTGATACAAAATTAAAATGAAAAATTGTTATTCAGAATTCACATAGGTGAAAGGAATCACATTTTCAAATGATGTTTTTTGTTAGTTTGTAGAATTCATATCTCTTAGGTGATTAGTGTAAAGTTTTCCTAAAGGGAATTCCCTGGTGTTCCAGTGGTTAGGACTCAGCGCTTTCACTGCTGTGGCCAGGGTTCAATCCCTGGTTGGAGAACTAAGATCCCACACAACAAAGTTTTCCCGAGACTTTTGAAATACCCTGTGACATATAAGAGGATGCTAAGTTTTCATGTAAAATGTCCCCCTTCCAACCTCACCCATTCCCCATCCCCTTGCCTCTCCTCCCACCACCTTCCCCAGGTCCAGTAAAAAAGCCAGTGATACAGTCTAATCCCTCCATTTTACATCCTAGTTTCCTCCGAGAAACCTTCCTAGGTCTCTTGCAGAATCTATATCTCTAGTCTCACCCCCTTGTGTGTGTGCTAAGTCTCTCCAGTCCTGTCTGACTCTATGCGACCCCATGGACTGTAGCCCGCCAGGCTCCTCTGCCCGTGGAATTCTCCAGGCAAGAATACTGGAGAGAGTTGCCCGTGCCCTCCTCCAGGGGATCTTCCCGACCCAGGGATCGAACCCGAGTCGCTTATGTTTCACATCTTATGAACCCACATCTCTCAGGTCTCCTGCATTGGCAAGTGGGTGCTTTACCACTAGTGCCACCTGGGAAGCCCGTCACCCCCTCAGCAAACTGTTTACATTTCTACTTTGATCTTTTCACAGTCTCTCCTCTCTCACACCTTTGTGACCAGAGAGGGCAGGTTGTTTTCAGCTTTTTGTCGCTTGCAAAATTCCAGCACAAAGTCTGCATGTAGCAGGTACTCCAAAAACTCTTGTTAAATGAGATGAGGCCAAGAGGGTTAACATGACCCATACAAAGTCACAAAGGTGAGCCCTGGCTTCACTAAATGATGTTTTGAATGTGTTTGTGCTTGTGAGTTACACGATAGTCTGTTGCTACACACCAGTGAGCCACTTAGACGAGGTTTCGTCTGAGTCCAGTGCTCTGATTTGACAGCGAGGCCAGTTTGGTTAGGTAACTTCTCTTGTGTCACACAGCTCATGACTCCTGGGAGCAGATGCCCATCTCTCAACTCTCAGGCACTGCTCTGTTCCCACCATTTTACCTTCCCCTTGGAGGTCACCTGAGGAGTTTGGGTACTAGGTTTCGGTCTCCTGAGCCTGGAGCAGGGCTATTGTCCAGAAACTCCTGATTTCACTCATAGACGCCCCGCTTCCAACCTCTACCCATCCCCCACCCCCTCCCCTCTCATCCCACCCCCTCCCCCAGGTTTGCCCTCCTCCACTTCTCACCTAGGACCACAAACGCTTTAAAGATGCCACAAAAGTAGTTCCCAGGTGAAGTATTGGCTTTAGTGAGAACCAGGGTCAGCTACCCCGGAACACACACTTGCTGGCCAGGTGGCCTATTTATAACAAAGTTTCTTTCTGTTTATCTAGGGAGCCTCACCTCCTAGAGACGTGGCAGCCAGGAAGTTAGCAGTGGCAACACCACCAACAGGGATGTTTGCTCAAGTTAGTCAGGCTATCGTTCAATTACAGGTTTCTTGAAAAGTGATGACTGTCACCACTCTCACTAGCAGCAGCTGTGTGACAGAGCTAACGCCACGGTGGGGGGCGGGCAGGTCCACTTTAAGCTACTGGTTGTGGGGAGGGGGCCAAGAGGCTGTTTTGGACAAATAATTCTCCCTTTTTTCTCCTGGGCAGCACTTTCTCAGTTATCAAAACCAACCCAACCTGCATTTCACTTCCTCTGTTCTCATGCTGTGAACAAAGTAGCAAATTATCTCCTCCAAACCCCTCCTCCCACCTCTGACCTTTTTGATTACAGAATGCTGGTAGGTTTTCACTTTTCCCCATAATTACACCTTCAAAACACTTCAGCTTTCCCCGGCAACACTAGAGTTGCAGTAATTGGCTTTATTTTCCCAGAAAACTCACTGAAAGTTATTTCAGTGGTAAGTCTATCAAGTTTTCTCCTGGGCTGATCTAGGTTCATCTTTTGTCTGCATACCATTTTAAGCTTTAGTTGCCCATACACAGATTTTTCCGTTGAAAAAAACCCCAGTTGAACTTGACTCAAGCTGTGTACGTACAATAGGCTTGGCACATAGCAGGTGCTCAGCAAATGTTTTTTGATCTAGTCCAAGTTTGTAAAGTTACTGAAAAATCAAAATAATACAGGACCAAGCAGGAAGTTCACCAGCTCACAGGTTTTTGTTACTAGAGGATCTCCAGGTCCTGCCAGGTTGGGCAGAGATATGTAACCATTTCAGACTGAGCCTTGAGATCCTCAGAACCTAGGGATGAAGAACCCTAGGTGGGCGTGGGCTGGGATTCCCTAACCACTTAGGAACCCTGGTGACAGTTAGGTTGGGTTTGAGAGAAAGCCGGCATGAGGGGCAGGGGAGGAAAAAAAAAAAACTTGAATTGAGTCTTATCATCCATCAACTGGCAGAGGGAGAGGGACGGATGGGGGTGTTAACAGAAGGGGTATTCCTGAAGGCTTGTGCCCATCTTCAGACTGAGGGGCCGGTGATGGGAGAGGACAGAACGGAAGCCTTCCCTTCTCTCTTCAGTGTCCGGTGCGCTCCTGGCTGTAGGGCTTCCACCCAGGGCCGCTGGATACTCGATGTGCCACACCCTGAACTCAGGGCCTGTGGCCTGCCCCCCAAGCTGGCCAGCCTTCCCAATTTTCCCATTGTGGCCAGCAGCGTCGAAACCCTGGAAACTACTCTTGCCCCTACTCTACTCCCAGGCATGGAGTTTCTAAATGGGTTTCAACGTCAGGTTCACTCCATGCACGCTCCCGAGGCCTGCTGACTCATTCTCTGCCTCCTGGATCCTCCTCTTCCTCTGCCCTTTCTAAACCATTCTCTGAGACTGTGCTCTTATGACCCAGCATCTGGAGGATCAGCAGAAGTTGCCTGCCAGCTTCCTCCGCCTCAGGCCTCTCTCTCCCTTTCACAATCTAGAAAGGCCATATTCATATTCCTTTCGCACCATTTGATGGTAGCAGAAACATGGCCTTGGCAGTCTGCTTCCTGTTTGCTCCTCACGCTCACTGGCTACCTTTTCCTCTTCAAAGCATTTTCCTTATGTTCTTGCTAAGCAGATCAAAAAACCAACAACAACTGGATCATCGAAAAAGCAAGACAGTTCCAGTAAAACATCTACTTCTGCTTTATTGACTACTCCAAAGCCTTTGACTGTGTGGATCACAACAAACTGTAAAATTCTGAAAGAGATGGGAATACCAGACCACCTGACCTGCCTCCTGAGAAATCTGTATGCAGGTCAAGAATCAACAGTTAGAACTGGACACGGAACAACAGACTGGTTCCAAATCGGGAAAGGAGTACATCAAGGTTGTATATTGTCATGCAGAGTACATCATGCAAAATGTCTGGTTGGATGAAGCACAAGCTGGAATCAAGATTGCTGGGAGAAATATCAATAACCTCGATATGCAGATGACACCACCCTTATGGCAGAAATTGAAGAACTCAAGAGCCTTTTGATGAAAATGAAAGAGGAGAGTGAAAAAGTTGGCTTAAAGCTCAGCATTCAGAAAACTAAGATCATGGCATCTGGTCCCATCACTTCATGGCAGATAGATGAGGAAACAATGGAAACAGTGAGAGACTTCATTTTTGGGGGGCTCCAAAATCACTGCAGCTATGAAATTAAAAGACACTTGCTCCTTGGAAGAAAAGCTATGACAAACCTAGACAGCATATTAAAAAGCAGAGACTACTTTGGCAACAAAGGTCCATCTAGTTGCTGCTGCTGCTGCTGCTGCTGCTGCTGCTAAGTCGCTTCAGTCGTGTCCGACTCTGTGCGACCCCATAGACGGCAGCCGACCAGGCTCCGCCGTCCCTGGGATTCTCCAGGCAAGAACACTGGAGTGGGTTGCCATTTCCTTCTCCAATGTGTGAAAGTGAAAAGTGAAAGTGAAGTCGCTCAGACTAGTAGCGACCCCATGGACTGCAGCCCACCAGGCTCCTCTGTCCATGCGATTTTCTAGGCAAGAGTACTGGAGTTAGTTAAAGCTATGTTTTTTTTCAGTAGTCATGTATGAATGTGAGAGTTGGACTATAAAGAAAGCTGAGTCCTGAAGAATAGATGCTTTTGAACTGTGGTGTTGGAGAAGGCTATTGAGAGTCTCTTGGACTGCAAGGAGATTCAACCAGTCCATCCTAAAGGAAATCAGTCCTGAATATTCATTGGAAGGACTGATGCTAAAGCTGAAACTCCAATACTTTGGCCACCTGATGCGAAGAGATGACTCAGTTGAAAAGATCTGGATGCTGGGAAAGATTGAAGGCGGGGGGAGAACAGGACGACAGATGATGAGATGGTTGGATGGCATCACCAACATGAGTTGAGTAAGCTTGGGGAGTTGGTGATGGACAGGGAAGCCTGGTGTGCTGCAGTCCATGGGGTTGCAAAGAGTCAGACACAACTGAGTGACTGAACTGAACTGAAAGCAAATTATGTTTCTTTTATCTAATTCTTACCTGAAACTCCCCTCCTCCCAGAAGCCTTCTCAGACTAAAGTGCATCTTACTGCCATTAGTATCGGGCATATTTGTTTCCAAGTTTCACGGCCCATGTTTCTTCACGTAGGACTTCCCCACTAGATTTTATGGGGGAGGGAGAACCAACAGGTCTAGATATTGGGCTGCCTAGGTTCCCTTTTCTTTCATCTTCTCAAATCTTTAAATCCTGGTCCCCAATCTTCTGCCTCTAGTATGCTTCTCCCAACTAGCTCACCTAACCTTCCTATTCCTGCAGCATCCCTCCATCCTGAGGTATCTGGTTGTTAATTCCACACCCTGATCTGTCTGTTCTTTGTTTTCTTCTATCCGCAGAGCTGAGGGTGAGGATTGAGTTTCTTCCTTTCTTCAAATCTCTACCCAGGGCTGAGGACCAGCCTGCACAGGAGACCGGAGAATAACCTGACCTCCCAGGGCTCTCAGGTGCCACAAAAGAGTCTTGTAACAGTCCTTCTTCTCCCCAGACTGAGGCCATCCTTGTTCACTGGGCAAGCCTTGTACATAGCACAATTGCAGCTTTGAGCTCCACAGAGAGACAGGCACTGCCCTGCACTTGACCTCTCATTCATTCAAACCCTCACTTTCATTCCCATCAAATAAGAAAGGGTATGTTGGGCTTTCCCAGAGAGGGGCAGAGGGCTGTATGATGAGCCGAGTTCACCCAAATCTTTGGCACAGCCACTGGGTCCCCTCAGGACAGAGAAACCCACTTTGGACCTCAGCTTCACTTCTAGGGCTGGAGATGTTAGAATACGTCCATGAAGCCAGAGGAGGTTCAGGACAACACCAGAGCCTTTTTTAAATATCACTGCTTACCATACCAAAGCAAGACACAGTTGTCTTTTTCCATTTGACATATAAGGAAACTGAAGCCCACGAGGTTTAGTAACCTGACCAAGGACACACAGCTATGAAATGGCAGAGGCAGAATTTGCTCCCAAGCCCACATCTCTCCAAAGCCCACTATCTTAACCATAGCACCAGGTTGCCTTGCACTTGGCTGGTGCTTGGAGCTTTGACAAAGCATTTTCATGTACACCTTCTCATTTGTTCCCCACCCAGGCAGTGTTTATGTGATTTGGCCAAGGTTAGACAGCTAATTTAGTGACAGAGCTGAGCCAGCTCTCTGCCTCCATTATACCCACTGCCTTGGCTCTAGGGTTAGTTATCCCTTTGATTCCTGATTTCTGTTCTAGGCAATGGCTATATGGGCTAAGTCCAAGGTCGTATCTCCTGTTCAGGTTTCTCCCAACTGAATTTGGGGCTGAGATGTTTCTGATCTCAGACAGTTTATGACATGCCTCAGGACTTCGCTTTTCAGGCCTGAGTTCTTCCACGTGGGTAGGAGTCAGCTGTTCTGCTAACTATGGGCAGTGATTACCAAGGATGAGGGTTTTCCAGGCAGCCTGGTATTCTTCGTGGTTCCACCAGCTCTAGACTACCTTTCCATTGACAGGCCTGCTCTGCTAACTGCTCTGGTGCCCCTGAAAGTTGTTTTGTTACCTCTGGGTGCCTAAAGTGAACGGCACTGTTAAGGAACAGGAGGTCAGGAAGTACCTGCAATGATACTGGCTTCTGCTGGATACCTTGAACTAAAGTAAATTTCAAAGCCCTCACCTTAGCTTGCACTATTGATCACATACATTTGCCTGTCTCATCCTTTTCACTCTTCCTGTAATGGGCAGAGACACAGCTCATTCACAGAGAGAATGGGGCGTGGGCAGTGTACACATATCTCTGGCAAAATGAGCAAAGGCCCCAGGTTCTTTGGTGTGTCCAGAGTTGTTAACCTTCTGCAGTGTTAACTAACTGCATTTGCAGGTCTGGCAGTGCACTGAGAGTGCAGTGTTAGAACCCTCCTTGTGAATGTTGCAATGGGGTGGTTCTGTTTTATGCTGTGCTGGCAAATTGACCCCTCAGCATCCCCATACATACAGACGAGCCCTGTCCTAACCTCTGCACAGGTCAGTGTCTGGGATGACAGGCTCTGGGGGCAAGTAGCAAACTATTTCTCCTTTCGGTTGGCCTGGGGTTTGGAACAAGTGATAGGAAATCAGGAAGTCAGTGACAGTCACAGTCATGAACACCCATCAGACTCCCTCCCAACAATACTGAGCACACAGTTCCTCCCCCTTAAAGGCCCAAGTTTCCACAGGGAGGGTGTCTGAGACCCTGCCCTCACCAGGGAGGTTTCTCTCGCCCGCTCACCCCTTCTGCTCAGGAGCCGCGCTGGAGGGAACCTCTCTGAAAGGTTTTCTGCAGCTGAGCACAGGGGCTGGCCCAGAAGGGATGCCAGGGCATAGGTGAAGGGCAGAGGTTGCAGAGTCCTGGAGGCAGTGCTGCTCGCACCTCTCCCACCCCACCCCTCCAGGACCAGAGACCCCAGCTTTTCTTTCAACCTTTAAGGAAGGCGCGAAGGTGTAGGGAGGAGCTAAAGGCCACCACGACAGATGGCCCAGCCCGGCCCTGCCCCTTCGTGTCACTCTCGGGGGCGGCGAGGAAGAAGAGGAGGAGTAGAAGATCGGCGGAAGGGGGAGGTGGATGGGGGACAAGGACTTAGAAGCGAGCTCGACCGGCAGGAAGTGCCAGGAAGCAGGAGGGCTCTGGGTTCTAAGTCCAGAGAAGGGTGGCGGGCCGCTTCTGCCGCTTACCTGTGGTGCCCGGGCGGAGCCGCAGCCGCGCGGCCGCGCAGCTCACCGCTTTCCCGACGGGACGTCCTGGAGGGCGGGGCCGGGGCGGGCCCTGCACGGCCGCCGGGGCGCGTCCTCCCCGCCCCTCCCGGGTCAGGTGCCGGGGCCGGGCTCCCCAGCACTGCTCGGCGCCGCGGAACGCCGGGTTGCTGCGGGGCTGCCGCGGGCCCGTGCACCCCGCCCCCGCCGCCGCGGCTGGGAGCTCCGGCTTCTCCAGATCTCAGCCAGTTCCGGGGGCCAGTCTCCGCGGCCAGGCGCTCGGCGTCGATAAACATTGGAGGGTCCTGGCCACCACAGAGACGACAGGCGTGAGCCGCCGGCTTGCGCTTGGAGCCGCAGCGTGCGGCGCGCGGGCTCGGTGGCCGTCTGGCCGCAGTGCTGAGTGTGGAGCAAGAGGCTCGGGAGCAGAGAAACGCCGCCCGCCGGACGGAGAGGCACCCCTGGGCTCCGTCCCAGGTTTGCTTCTCATCGGGAGGAGTGGTCTTGACCAAATGATTCCTCCCCTTCATCCAACAATAAGGGCCGGGAGTTTGCTGTGTACCACGAACAGTGCTAAGGTCTTCATGTGCCGGGTCTCAGGTAAACACTAGCCCCAGCAAATAACTCCGATTATTGTCCGGAATACACACGGAAGGCGGCTGACCACACTGTGCGGCTCAAAGTAGACCAGCGGCTTCAGCATCACCTGATAAACTGTTAGAAATGTAGATTCTCGGGTCCCACCTCAGACCTAAATGATACGAAACTTCGGGGGTGGGGCCCAGTAATTTGTATCTTTATAAGCCCTCCAGGTAATTCTGGTGCATTCTCAACTTTGAGAATCACTGAGCGAGTAGTGTCAGGGCTGGAATTAAAATCCAAATAAGTAAGTTCAGTTCCTAAACCCACGCTGTGACTCATTACCACCCCCACCCTCAGGCTGCTCACCCGGGTTCTGTGATGTAATCTTTTGGGTCCTTGTTAGCCGATAATTTGAAAATGTTCTATGGCAGAAAATTCAACCACCAATTCTGTTTTTCTTTTGTCTTGATGTTTAAATGAGTTTGTATTTCTAAGTTCATAAGACCCCGGGGGCAGGGGTGTGGGTGGGTAGATCTGAGCAAGAAGGCAGTTGTGACATGAACTGGAAAGAGCAGGGGAAGCCACTGGGATTAACAGTTGGATGAGAGAAGTAACCTGGTTTTCTAATCTGGAACCCCACAGTAGAACTGAGCTATTCAGAAGGAGGTCAGAGCTTCTCCAGTGATGGAGTCTGGAGAGAGGAGGCCAGTGGAGCAGGGAGAAGACCTTGCCCCTCTACACTGGATCAGGAAGTGGGTGAAGGATGGATGTTCCTAAAGGAGTAGAAAAGGGAGGTATCCACTCAGTCTTGGCCTGCTCACCTGTCTCCTCCCGTAATACCAACCAAGTGGCTGAGTAATTCCCCTGCCCTCAATTCCCTTCTTTTCACATTAGACACTCTGGGGTTTAAAGGGACTTCCCAGGTGGCTCTGGTGAAGAATCCATCTCAATGCAGGAGATGTGGGTTTGATCCCTGGGTTGGGAAGATCCCCTGGAGGAGGAAATGACAACCCACTCCAGTATTCTTGCTGGGATAATAACCCCATGGACAGAGGAGCCTGGTGGGCTACACTTCATGGGGTCACAAAGAGTCAGACATGACTGAGTGTGCACACACACGCTGGGGTTTAAATTTCTAAAGAGACACTTTATACAGCGTTTGTCTTGTTTCCTTTACAGACCCTCAGGGTTCATTCTAACCTCACTGCTTCAGCTGCCACCACCATCACTTGCCTGATTCCACAGCTGCCTTTCTCAGAATAAGGACATTTCCTGTTGAAGACTGTGGGATGCTGCCCCTCATTTCTCTCTTTCTGGATGCTTGACACTCTTGTGCAGGTCTGACCCTGTGGTCTTTGCTCTGCTCTTCCTCTGACTCTGCTCTGAGTCTTATTCAGGACCCAGCCTGACCTGAGGGTGATGGGCTAGACTGGACTCACTACCTCAGTTCTTCCCCAGGACAGAGTCATGACCACTAACCCCATCCCAGAGTCCCTGAGAGGGTGCTACCCACGGAAGCAGCATCGGTCTGTGCTGTGTGCTCCACATTCTGGAAGCAAATTTCTCTTCCAGTTTTACTTTAGTTGACTCTGATTTTAAACATGACTTTGAGTCCTCAGAACAATGAGTTGCATGATTTGGAGGCATATGTAGTCGGCCGGATGTGTGACCCCACCCCTAATGTGTCATGCCCTGACTGAGCTGTTCTCTTCTCACAGGAAGGTGAGCCACACAGAATGGTAACTGCATGGCAGGCCACTTTAAAATAGCTTTCTGTAATTGAAAATGTTATAAAGCCACCTGGTTAAAAAAAAATTCAAGTACTAGAGAAAAGTAGACAGTGAAAGATTCGTTTCCTTCACTCCTCTGCAGAAATCATCTCTGCCTGCTCATGACAGAAACGTCCCATCATTGAGCTCTTCTGCAGGACAGGCCTGGATTTCCCATGCCTCAACAAGCCCTGTGAATATCTTTTCTTTTTTTTCTCAGATTCTTATTCTTTGGCCAATTTAGATTCTGTTTTGGGATATTCTGAAGTTTCGCTTTTCACAACAGTGTGCTTCAGGGGGTTCCCCCCAGCAAGGCCGGAAGCATGGTGTGGTGCACATTGATGGGAAGCCAGCAGACAACAGCTCTAGAAGGCTATTGACTTCAGCCTTGGCCCCTGGCTAGTCTCTTGCACACATGGTCCCTGGCGAGGGGACACACATTTTTCCGGGTGGGGCAGAATGAGGGAGACTTGCCCACAAGGAGGATGTGCTGCTGCCACCTGGGAGGGAAAGATTGTGCAGAAGCTGTCATGAAAGTGCCAGGGAGGTCAGGAGGGAGGGCAGACTGTACCCCTCCTCCACCCTCGCAGGTACCCCTGTGGAAGGAACCTAACAGTCCCTTGAACTTTTGTCTCAGTTTCTTATCTGTAAGGATTAATGGTGCCTTAGAGGTGGTTGTGCAGGTGGAGGAGATAACTGAAGTGAAAATGGGATAGTACAATTCTTCCGTTTGCATCCATTTATCTCTTTTCTCTTCCTATTTCCCCTTCCTCTTTTTCATCTCATGCCCCTGGATCTGAAGAGAAACTGTCAGCAATGGAGAAACACACACAGAGAAGAGACCTACAGACGTGGAAGGAGGAGAGGAGGGAGACGGGGAGATGTATGGAGAGAGTAGCGGAAATTTACAATACCGTGTGTAAAATAGGTGCTGCTGCTGCTGCTGAGTCGCTTCAGTCGCGTCCGACCCTCAGCGACCCCATGGGCTGCAGCCCACCAGGCTCCTCCGTCCGTGGGATTTTCCAGGCGAGAGTACTGGAGTAGGCCGCCATTGCCTTCTCCAGTGTAAAATAGATAGCCAATGGGAATTTGTTGTATGACTCAGGGAACTCAGACAGGGCCTCTGTGACAGGCTGAAGGGTGAGATGGGGAGGGAGATGGGAGAAAGGTCCTGGAGGCAGGGGACATGGGTGTACTATGGCTGATTCTTATTGATGTATGACAGAGGACCACAAAATTCTGTAAAGCAATTATCCTTCAATTAAAAAAATTATATATATATATATATAAAAGAATCCCCCTTGCAATGCAGGAGACCTGGGTTCCGTCCCTGGCTGGAGAACTAAGGTACCACCTGTGGCTGACCAAGACTGTGAGCTGCAACGAAAGATCCCAGCTGTTGCAGCTAAGACATGACACAGCCAATAAATAAATAAATGCGTCTTAAAAAACAAGAAACATTTTAGGAACCCAAACAGAGCTGTTCCAAGTTCTGCCATAATCACTCATGCATGACAGTTCACGCCTCTGTGGGCTTCAGCTTCCTCACCCTTAAAAGGTACAATATTAATTATGGTTGCATTGTTAGACTAAATAAGTAAAAGGTTTAACCCAGTGCTCAGTGTACAGTAAGCTCTCAACAAATGTTAGAGAGCAAAGAGGATCTAAAGAGACTCTTGATGAAGGTGAAAGAGGAGAGTGAAGGCAGTAAAGTGGGCTTAAAACTCAACACTCAAAAAACTAAGATCATGGCATCTGGTCCCATCACTCTCCTTTTTCACCCTCATCAAGAGGCTCTTTAGTTCCTCTTTACTTTCTGCCATTAAAGTGGTGTCATCTGAATATAGGAGGTTATTGTTATTTCCCCCGGCAATTTTAATTCCAGCTTGTGAGTCATCCAGCCCAGCGTTTCGCATAATGTACTCCACAAATAAATAAGCAAGGTGACGATATACAGCCTTGATGTACTCCTTTCCCAATTTTGAACCAGTCCATTGTTCCATGTCTGGTTCTAACTGTTGCTTCTTGACCTGCATACAGATTTCTCAGGGGGCAGGTAAGGTGATCTGGTATTCCCATCTCTTTAAAAATTTTCCAAGTTTGTTATGATCCACATAGTCAAAGGCTTTCATGTAATAAATGAAGCAAGGTGGGTTCACCCTCAAGTCTAGCTTGAGGAATCTCGAGCATTACTTTGCTAGCGTGTGAAGTGAGTTCAATTGTATAGTATTTTGAACCTTTGGCACTGCCCTTCTTTGGGATTGTAATGAAAACTGACCTTTTCCAGTGCTATGGACACTGCTGAGTTTTCCAAATTTGCTGGCATATTGAATGCAGCATTTCAACAGCATCATCTTTCAGGATTTGAAGTAGCTCAGCTGGAATTCCATCATTTCCACTAGCTTTATTCATAGTGATGCTTCCTAAGGCCCACTTGACTTCACACTCTAGGATGTCTGGCTCTAGGTAACTGACTACACCATCCTGGTTATCTGGATCATTAAGATCTTTTTTGTACAGTTCTGTGTATTTTTACCACCTCTTCTTAATCTCTTCTGCTTCTGTTAGGTCCTTATCATTTCTCTCCTTTATTGTGCCCATCTTTGTATGAAATGTTCCCTTGATGTCTCTAATTTTCTTGACGAGATCTCTAGTCTTTCCCACTGCATTGTTTTCCTATTTCTTTGCAAGAAAGAAGGCTTTCTTATCTCTCCCTCCTGTTCTTTGGAACTCTGCATTCAAATAGGTATATCTTTTCCTTTCTTCTTTACCTTTTGCTTCTCTTTTTTTCTCAGCTATTTGTAAGCCCTCTTCAGACAACCATTTTGCCTTTCTTGCATTTCTTTTTCTTTGGCATGGTTTTGCTCACTGTCTCCTGTACAATGTTATGAACCTCCATCCATAGTTCTTCAGGCACTCTATCAGATCTAATTCTTTGAATCTGTTTGTCACTTCCACTGTATAATCTTAAGGGATTTGATTTAGGTCATACCTGAATGGTCTAGTGGTTTTCCCTACTTTCTTCAATTTCAGTCTGAATTTTGCAATAAGGAGCTCATGATCTGAACCACAGTCAGGTCCCAGACTTGTTTTTGCTGACTGTATAGAGCTTCTCCATCTTTGGCTGCAAAGAATATAATCAGTCTGATTTTGGTATTGACCATCTCTGGTGGCTCAGAGGTTAAAGCTTCTGCCTCCAATGCGGGAGACCCGGGTTCGATCCCTGGGTCGGGAAAATCCCCTGGAGAAGGAAATGGTAACCCACTCCAGTATTCTTGCCTGGAGAATCCCATGGACGGAGAAGCCTGGTAGGCTACAGTCCACGGGGTCGCATAGAGTCCTACACAACTGAGCGACCGAATGGAATGGAACGGATGTCTATGTGTAGAGTCAACTCTTGTGTTGTGGGAAGAGGGTTTTGCTATGACCAGTGAGTTCTCTTGGTATATATAATGTAGTATTTAAAACATCAAGGGACTTACCTGGTGGTGAAGTGGACTCAGTCCTCCCAATGCGTGGGGCCTGGGTTTGATCCCAGGTCAGGGAACTAGATCCCACATGCTGCAACTAAGACCCAGTGCAGTCAAAATAAATAAATAAATAAAAATGTTTAAGTAAAAAAAGAATCAAAATTAATAAAAAAATATCTATGATGAACAAAATATGAATAATTAAAAATAAAGAGTAGTGCTTGGAGCCTGAGCCTGAGCCATGTTGGAGCCTGAGATAAAAGAAAAAAATGTGCACACTCTATATCCATGAGTTTTTTTTTTTTCCTATCAATTTTTTTGCACCATTAGGCTTGTGAGATCTTAGTTCCCTGACCAGGGATCAAACCTGGGTCCTTGGCAGTGAGAGTGCCAAGTCCTAACCACTGGGCTGCTACCTAATTCCCTATCCCTGCTTGTCTGTGTTTTAAAAATGCTTATTTTTTCTAGCACATTAAATTAATTGAAAAAATATTGAAAAGAATGAAAAGTATATTAAAACTCACAATATTGTTTTAGTATCAAATATTTTCTTTATACCAACACAGAATTTGCTATGATTTTACTTCCGTTCAGTCGGTCAGTCGTGTCCGACTCTTTGTGACCCCATGGACTGCAGCACGCCAGGCTTCCCTGTCCATCACCAACTCCTGGAGCTTAATCAAACATGTGTCTATTGAGTCGGTGAAGCTAATTTTACTTCAGCTTGAGTTAATTAAAATGTATTTAAGATCATCACTTGACCAAAAGAAATTGTTAAACATGGCACTCTCAATTGAAAATGAAACAAATGAAGAATTAGATTTGAAAAGTATCACTGAAGAGTGCTTGCATTAAAGCCAATTTCCTTTCTCCTCAGGCTCCATTGTGGCTCAGCATGGCGCTGCTCTGGGGTCTGGACAAAGAACCTGAAGAGAATAGAAGAGGGAACAAGAAAAAGGAGGAGGGTTAGAAGAGTGAGAGGGTGAGGAATGTTTATTTATTGTTTTTCTAGTTGCCAATAATCCTATTTATAAAAAGCACAGAAAATCACAAGAAAATAAACTACCCATTATTTGACACCTAGAGATAACCACTGTTACTAACTTGGTATAATATGTTCTATTTTTTTCTATGTAAATATAATCATACACATAAGTCAGTTCAGTTCAGTCGCTCAGTCATGTCCGACTCTTTGCGACCCCATGAACCGCAGCACGCCAGGCCTCCCTGTCCATTACCAACTCCCGGAGTTCACCCCAACCCATGTCCATTGAGTCGATGATGCCATCCAACCATCTCATCCTCAGTCATCCCTTTCTCCTCCTGCCCTCAATCTTTCCCAGCATCAGAGTCTTTTCAAAGGAGTCAGCTCTTCCCATCAGGTGGCCAAAGTATTGGAGTTTCAGCTTCAACATCAGTCCTTCCAATGAACACCCAGGACTGATCTCCTTTAGAATGGACTGGTTGGATCTCCTTGTAATCCAAGGGACTCTCAAGAGTCATCTCCAACACCACAGTTCAAAAGCATCAATTCTTTGGCACTTAGCTTTCTTCATAGTCCAACTCTCACATCCATACGTGACCACTGGAAAAGCCATAGCCTTGACTAGACAGACCTTTGTTGGCAAAGTAATGTCTCTGCTTTTTAACATGCTGTCTAGGTTGGTCATAACTTTCCTTCCAAGGAGTAAGCATCTTTTAATTTCATGGCTGCAATCACCATCTGCAGTGATTTTGGAGCCCAGAAAAATAAAGTCAGCCACTTCCACTGGTTCCCCATTTATCTGCCATGAAGTGATGGGACCGGATGCCATGATCTTAGTTTTATGAATGTTGAGCTTTAAGCCAACTTTTCACTCTCCTCTTTCACTTTCATCAGAGGCTCTTTAATTCTTCTTCACTTTCTGCCATAGGGTGGTGTCATCTGCATATCTGAGGTTATTGATATTTTTCCCGGCAATCTTGATTCCAGCTTGTGCTTCCTCCAGCCCAGCATTTCTCCTGATGTACTCTGCATATAAGTTAAATAAGCAGTGAGACAATATATAGCCTTGATGTACTCCTTTTCCTATTTGGAACCAGTCTGTGGTTCCATGTCCAGTTCTAACTGTTGCTTCTTGACCTGCATACAGGTTTCTCAAGAGGCAGGTCAGGTGGTCTGGTATTTCCATCTCTTGAAGAATTTTCCACAGTTTATTGTGATCTACACAGTCAAAGGCTTTGGCATAGTCAATAAAGCAGATGTTTTTCTGGAACTCTCTTGCTTTTTCAATGATCCAGCGGATGTTGGCAATCTGATCTCTGGTTCCTCTGCCTTTTCTAAATCCAGCTTGAACATCTGGAAGTTCATGGTTCATGTACTGTTGAAGACTGGCTTGGAGAATTTTGAGCATTACTTTGCTAGCGTGTGAGATGAGTGCAATTGTGTGATAGTTTGAGCATTCTTTGGCATTGCGTTTCTTTGGGATTGGAATGAAAACTGACCTTTTTCAGTCCTGTGGCCACTGCTGAGTTTTCCAGATTTGCTGGCATACTGAGTGCAGCACTTTCACAACATCATCTTTTAGGGTTTGAAGTAGTTCAGCTGGAAACAATCACCTCCACTAGCTTTGTTCCTAGTGATGCTTCCTAAGGTCTACTTGACTTCACATTCCAGGATGTCTGGATTTAGGTGCGTGATCACACCATCATGGTTATCTGGGTTGTGAAGATCCTTTTTGTACAGTTCTTCTGTGTCTTCTTGCCACCTTTTCTTAATGTCTTCTGCTTCTGTTAGGTCCATACCATTTCTGTCCTTTATTGTGCCCATCTTTCCATGAAATGTTCTCTTGGTATCTCTAATTTTCTTGAAGAGATCTCTAGTCTTTCCCATTCTGTTGTTTTCCTCTATTTCTTTGCACTAATCACTGAGGAAGGCTTTCTTATCTCTCCTTACTATGCTTTGGAATTCTGCATTCAAAGGGGTATGCTTTTCCTTTTCTCCTTTGCCTTTAGCTTCTCTTCTTTTCTCAGCTATTTGTAAGGCGTCTTCAGACAACCATTTTGCCTTTTTGCATTTCTTATTCTTGGGGATATTCTTAATCATTGCTTCCTGTACAGTGTCACGAACCTCCATCCATAGTTCTTCAGGCAATCTATCAGATTTAATCCCTTGAATCTATTTGTCACTCCCACTGTATAATCTTAAGGGATTTGATTTAGGTCATACCTGAATGGTCTGGTGGTTTTCCCTACTTTCTTCAATTTCAGTCTTAATTTTGCAATAAGGCGTTCATGATCTGAGCCACAGTCAGCTTCCGGTCTTGTTTTTGCTGACTGTAGAGAGCTTCTCCATCTTTGGCTGCAAAGAATATAATCAATCTGATTTTCATATTGACCATCTGGTGACATCCATGTGTATAGTCTTCTCTTGTATTGTTGGAAGAGGGTGTTTGCTATGACCAGTGTGTTCTCTTGGCAAAAGCCTGTTAGCCTTTGCCCTGCTTCATTTTGTACTCCAAGGCCAAATTTGTCTGTTACTCCAGGTATCTCTTGACTTCCTACTTTTGCATTCCAGTCCCCTATAATGAAAAGGACCTCTATTTTGGGTATTAGTTCTAGAAAGTCTTGTAGTTCTTCATAGAACCATTTAACTTCAGCTTCTTTGGTCAGGGCATACACTTGGATTACTGTGATATTGAATGGTTTGCCTTGGAAACAAACAGAGATCATTCTGTTATTTTTGAGATTGAACCCAATTACTGCATTTTGGACTATTTTGTTGACTATGATGGCTACTCCATTTCTCCTAAGGGTTTCTGAGTTAAATTCACCCATTCCCGTCCATTTTATTATGCTGATTCCTAAAATGTCGACGCACTTTCAGTTTATCTTGATTCATCCAGGTTCCTATGCAATATTGTTCCTCATGGGACTTTACTTCCATCACTAGTCACAGCCACAGCTGGGCAGTGTCTTTGCTTTGACTTTGTCTCTTCATTATTTTTGGAGTTATTTCTCCACTCATCTCCAGTAGCATATTGAGCACCTACCAACCTGGGGAGTTCATCTTTCAGTGTCCTATCTTTTTGCCTTTTCATGATGTTCATGGGGTTCTCAAGGCAAGAAAACTGAAGTAATTTGCCATTGCCTTCTCCAGTGGACCACGTTTTGTCAGAACGCTACACCATGACCCATCTCTTACATAGATGAGCCTTTTTAAAAATTGAAATTTAGGTTGTTTGCCTTTTTGTTTTTCTACTATGTGTAGCTGACTGTCCCACTAGAGGTTAAGTCGGTATATGTGTCCTTTCCCTCTGTCCCTTCTCAGTGAGAAAGGAGCCAGAAAGCCACTTTGGTTGGCATTTGGAGGATAAATCACTTTTGAGTCCTTGAAGTAGCTCCTTCCTATAGAAGTAGGTATGTGTGTATATGTGTGTGTGAGATATCTTGGGAGGCACTAGTGACCACTGAAGATAGTTAGATAGAGTACAGGAAAGTGGGATGTTATCACTCCTTTTGGGTGAAAGTGAAAGTGAAGTCGCTCAGTCGTGTCCGAGTCTTTGGGATCCCATGGACTGTAGTCTACCAGGTTTCTCTGTCCATGGGATTTTCCCAGGCAAGAGGACTGGAGTGGGTTGCCATTTGGGTTAGGAGGGTCTGGAAAGAGAAATGCTAGCCCCCTGGTGGTGAATCAGGGAAGGGAAGTTGGTCTGTGTGGTGGGTCCAGGAAGCCCCTTGTAGCTGGGAGGTGGCTGGGATGGTCAGTTTTATTCATCAACTTGACTGGGCTTTGGTGCCCAGTTGTTTGGTCAAACACTAGTCTTTTGTTGTGTAGTCACTCAGTCATGATCAACTCTTTGTGACCCCATGGACTGCAGCACTACAGGCTTCCCTGGCCTTCACCATTTCCCAGAGCTTGCTTAAACTCACGTCCATTGAGTCAGTGATGCCATCCAACCATTTCATCTTCTGTCATCCCCTTTTCCTCCTGCCTTTTTTCTTTCCCAGCATCAGAGTCTTTTCCAAGGAGTTGGCTCTTCGCATCAGGTGGCCAAAGTATTGGAGCTTCAGCTTCAGCATCACTGTCTCCAATGAATATTCAGAACCAATTTCCTTTAGAATTGACTGGTTTGATCTCCTTGCAGTCTAAAGGATTCTCAAGAGTCTTCTCCAACACCACAGTTCAAAAGCATAATTCTTCAGTGCTCAACTTTCTTTATGGTCCAACTCTCAAATCCATAAATGACTACTGGAAAAATTATAGCTTGACTATATGGACCTTTGTTAGCAAATAATGTCTCTGCTCTTTAGTACACTGTCTAGGTTTGTCATAGGTTTTCTTCCAAGGAGCAGGCATCTTTAAATTTCATGTCTGCATTTGAGGTGTCACTAACATCTTCTCTTGTTGTTTGGTTGCTTGGTCGTGTCCAACTCTTTGCAACCGCATGGACTGTAGACTGCCAGGCCCCTTTGTCTGTGGGATTTCCCAGGCAACAATACTGGAGCAGGTTGCTATTTCCTTCTCCAGGGGATCCCCTTGGCCCAGGGATCAAACTTGCATCTCCTGCATTGGCAGATGGGTTCTGTACCACTGAGACACCACTGGGAAAAACATCTTTTCTAGTGATGTTCAGTTAAATGACTTTAATGAAAGCAGTTGACCCTCCACGATGTGAGTGTGCTGCATCCAGTCACTCACAGACCTTCAGAGCACAGCTCGAGTTTTCCCTGGAAGAATCAGTTCTGCCTCAAGACTGCAGCTACGAAGTTCCGCCTGAGTGTGCAGCCTGCTGGCCTGCCCTACACATTTCAGACATGCAGGCCTTCACAGTCATGTGGGCCAGTTCTTTAAAATGAAGCTCTCTGTGCATGTCTGGTTCTGTTTCTCTAGAGAACCCTGTCTAGGCCAGTGGCCACATATGAGATAGGACTGTGGCCATGGGACAAGCACTCAAGGTGGAGGCTTGATGAGAAAATGCAGCTTATTGCAAGGTTAGGCCCAGCTTGTCTAGCCCCATTTGCTGCAGAAAACGCTGGCACCTGTATCCTTCGTGAAGACAGGCATAATGTATCCCAGGAAGCAGCCTCTCTTCTCTCGGAAGGAGTAGGAATCTCCTTATTGCTGTCTTCTGGAGTGGGTACTGTCAGAGCTATCCCCATTTTCATATGTGAGCAGTTTATAAACAGCAGATCCCCAGATCACAGTGACCCCCAGGTCTGAGCACTTTGCCATGACTTTCTGCGATTTTCTCCATTTGTTCAGGTCCTTGTTTTATAGTCCTCAGAAAAGTTTTCTGATTTTCTCCCTCTCCTTCCCTCTAATCTGCACAGTTCTTATTAAAACTGTTTCTTGAATTATTATCATTTTTTTGGTTGCTGTTGTAAATATTATCTGTTCTAAGTGACTCTTGGTCCACTTTTTCTTTTTCCTTTTCTTTTTGGTCATGCTGCATGGCTTTTGGGATCTTAGTTCCCTGACCAGGGATTGAACCCAGGCCCTCAGCAATGAAATTGTTGGGTCCTAACCATTGGACCACAGGAACTCCTCCTAACTGAAGCCTCCTTCAGTTCAGGGAACATTTCATGCAAAGATGGGCTCGATAAAGGACAGAAATGGTATGGACCTAACAGAAGCAGAAGATATTAAGAAGAGGTGGCAAAAAAAAAAAAAAAAAGAAGAGGTGGCAAGAATACACAGAAGAGCTGTACAAAAAAGATCTTCATGACCAAGATAATCACGATGGTGTGATCACTCACCTAGAGCCAGACATCTTGGAATGTGAAGTCAAGTGGGCCTTAGAAAGCATCACTATGAACAAAGCTAGTGGAGGGGATGGAATTCCAGTTGAACTATTTCAAATCCTGAAAGATGATGCTGTGAAAGTGCTGCACTCAATATGCCAGCAAATTTGGAAAACTCAGCAGTGGCCACAGGACTGGAAAAGGTCAGTTTTCATTCCAATCCCAAAGAAAGGCAATGCCAAAAATGCTCAAACTACCGCACAATTGCACTCATCTCACATGCTAGTAAAGTCATGCTCAAAATTCTCCAAGCCAGGATTCAGCAATATGTGAACCGTGAACTTCCAGATGTTCAAGCTGGTTTTAGAAAAGGCAGAGGCACCAGAGATCAAATTGCCAACATCCTCTGGATTGTGGAGAAAGCAAGAGAGTTTCAGAAAACCATCTATTTCTGCTTCATTGACTATGCCAAAGCCTTTGACTGTGTGGATCACAATAAACTGTGGAACATTCTGAAAGAGATGGGAATCCCAGACCACCTGACCTGCCTCTTGAGAAACCTGTATGCAGGTCAGGAAGCATCAGTCAGAACTGGACGTGGAACAACAGACTGGTTCTAAATAGGAAAAGGAGTACGTCAAGGTTGTATATTGTCACCCTGCTTATTTAACTTATATGCAGAAGCCTCCTTATATCAGACGATGAATAATGTTTCTTCCCCTGGGAGACACACGGGGTTGGCACACTGTGACTAAGGACACTTCTATTTAAATCACACATGATTTTCCTCTCAAAAGCACTGGAGATGCCCCAAATCTGTGTGTGCCTTTTGCAAAAGAGAAATTTAGTAATTGTGGAGAATAGAACATCTAAATGCTTGCAAGATTTTGCTATGAGAACTCTTTCTGCCACACATTGTATCTTATTATTTAATAATTCTTTTTCTTAAAATAGAAAGAGGGGCTTCCCTGGTGGTCCAGTGATTAAGAATCTGCCTTGCAATGCAGGTGACATGGATTCAATCCCTAGTCCAGGGGAGATCCCACATGTGGCAGAGTAAACCCATGCACCACAACTACTGAAGCTTACACACCTAGAGCCTGTGCTCTGAAATGAGAAGCTGCTACAGCAGGAAACCCGCACACTGCAATTAGAGAGTAGCCCCTGCTCGCCACAGCTGGACAAAAGGCTGTGTGCAGAACGAAGACCCAGCACAGTCAAAAATAAAATAACATATAAACAAATAAAAAGAAAGAGATATGCTCATTGAACCTTATGAAACTGAAGTAATTAGATCTCAACCTGAAAAAAATATAGCAATAAACTCTCCACCAGCAAATTTTCCCCCAGTTCAATTAATCGCCCAGTGGTGTCCGACTCTTTGTGATCCCATGGACTGCAGCACACCAGGCTTCCCTGTCCATCACCAACTCTCAGAGCTTGCTCAAACTCATGTCCATTGAGTCGGTGATGCCATCCAACCATCTCATCCTCTGTCATCCCCTTCTCCTCCCGCCTTCAGTCTTTCCCAGCATCAGGGTCTTTTCCAGTGAGTCAGTTCTTTGCATCAAGTGGCCAGAGTATTGGAGTTTCAGCTTCAGTATCAGTCCTTCCAATGAATATTCAGGACTGATTTCCTTTAGGATTGACAGGTTGGAGCTCCCTGCAGCCCAAGGGACTCTCAAGAGTCTTCTCCAACACCACGGTTAAAAGCATCAATTCTTTGGTGCTCAGCTTTCTTTATGGTCCAACTATCATATCCATACATGGCTACTGGAAAAAACATAGCTTTGACTAGATGGACCTTTGTTGGCAAAGTAATGTCTCTGCTTTTTAATATGCTGTATAGGTTGGTCATAGCTTTTCTTCCAAGGAGCGAGCATCTTTTAATTTCATGGCTGCAATCAACATCTGCAGTGATTTTGGAGCCAAAAAAATAAAGTCTCTCAGTGTTTCCATTGTTTCTCCATCTGTTATTTATCCCTAAAAAAATAGAGGAGGTTCCTGTCTTCTAAGACATTTGAAGAAGCAGTAGATTTCATTAGAAAGGGTTGAAATCTATCAGATAGCACTGGAATATTGTTTAATATTGTTTCATATAGAAAGTAATGGAGAAGGCAATGGCAAGCCACTCCAGTACTCTTGCCTAGAAAATCCCAAGAATGGAGGAGCCTGTTAGGCTGCAGTCCGTGGGGTCGCTAAGGGTCGGACACGACGAGCGACTTCACTTTCACTTTTCACTTTCACACATTGGAGAAGGAAATGGCAACCCACTCCAGTGTTCTTGCCTGGAGAATCCCAGGGTTGGGGGAGCCTGGTGGGCTTCCGTCTATGGGGTCACACAGAGTCGGACACGACTGAAGTGACTTAGCAACAGCAGTAGCATATAGAAAGTAAAGGAGAAGTGATAGAATAACTCAATGTATTTCTTTATGTTCTGATTTTTTTTTAATGTCCTCTTAGTGTCCTGAAGTTTTTGCCTCACTGCTTATTAATTCACATGGAAACTTTTTTTATTTTCTGTAGGTAACATGCATATTACCTATTGGCACAATGATTGAAAGTTCACAGGCATGGTGAACTACTCCTATTCCTGGTCACCTAGTTTTCCTCCCAGGAGCAGCCACTGTTACTAGTTTCTTTTGATTCTTTTCAGAAAGAGACAAGGAGTCATCCTGATTTTAGCAAGTACCATAAATAGTAACTTTTTCATTATATTGTCTGAAGAGGTTAAAGTTACTTTAAAAACAATCAACTTATTGAGCTTCCTCTGTGGTTCTGATAGATTTCCAGTGGACTCTCTTGGGTTTTCTAGGTAGATAGAATATCAACAGCATAGGATTTTTGCAAAGTGAAAACAGTTTTGGAGTGAGACCTGGGATTGAATCTTGGCTCTGTCTGATTTAATCAGTCAATCAATTCAGTCGTTCAGTTGTGTCCGACTGTTTGTGACCCCATGAACTGAAGCACGCCAGGCCTCCCTGTCCATCACCAACTCCCGGAGTAGCCTTTTAAAAATATTGGCACGCTTCAGAGGCAGCCTGTAAGTACAGAGTGGGTCTTCCCTCCAGGTGCGGTGGGTAGAGCGGGCAGAGGCCACACCCTGCCAAGTACTGCTCCTCTGCCCTCTCCTGGGTTTGTTTTACCTGAATCTGCAGATACAGCCGGAGGGCTTTGATCTCAGGGATTTCTAAACACTCAGCCATCAGGGGAGACTGAAGAGGAAGCCCTAAACTAATACAGTCATCTTTTCTTTCTCCCTGAATGGAATGTGTGTTATATTTGCTGAGAGCAGGTTAAAATAGATTTTACTGTTTGAAATCATGGGTTTATAGTTCTTTAAAGAGCTGCTGATTACCAGCAAAGTCTACAACCCCACCCCACCTGCAACGTAACAGTGGGAAAAACAGTCCAGCGCAATGGGAATGGTAAATGTTTTCTCCCACATGGGACCTACTGCCAGGCAGGAAGATGGTGGTATTTGGGGAGGAGTGACACTAAGAAACACCTACAGTTAGTGAGGAAAAAACCCACATTCTTACTCATAGAATTTTATCAATTTGAAGGGATGCCCCAGAATGTCTCTGATCCCTTTCTGTACTCCATGGAAAAGAGGAATGGGGATGCAGATTATCTAGTTTATTTCCATCACATAATGTTTTCAGCAGGACTTCTGAGGAGCCTGAATGCACTCCTTTATATCTGACACTACCAGGAAAAGACAGACCTGAGTGTGTGCCTTGATTGAGGTGCATTCCTCCGGACTGCAGTAAGATGGGACAGCATTCTATTGTCCTAACAAGGGGTGAGCTCCAACTTTGAAAGGATATTGGCTCTGCTTATTAATTATCAGCTTTCCAGGTGACTTGGTGGTAAAGACTGCCTGCCAATGTTGGAGACTCTGGAGTTGTAGTAGACTCTGGGTCGGGAAGATGCACTTGAGGAGAAAATGGCAGCTCACTGCAGTATTCTTGCCTGGGAAGTCCCATGGACTGAGGAGCCTGGCAGGCTCCATGGATGGACATGACTGAGCAGGTGAGCATACACATGCATACGTTCATTATTAAGACTTAAAATATCCTGGGGTTCAGCTGTTATAGGAGGTTTATGGAAAACCGTTCCAGGCTTGCCGAACTACCGAGTGACTTAGCAAGTACAAAACAAGGATGCCTCAAGAATAGAAAGAGGAGAAGCCCCACCGGAGCACCCTAGACACATTTTTAAAACACTGATGGGCCCTGTAAAGTGTTATCCTGCCCTGGCTTCAGTACCCTGAGGAGCCCACAGGTACTAAATTTGAAGGCTATAGTGGTCAGGGTATTTGACCTCCTGGCATTTTTCATCCCTTGGCCTTTCATCCCTTTCATCATTAGTTTAAGTTCAATATGGTGATTTCCTTGCCAGTGATGGGCAAAGAAAGGTGTTTGCTGGGGGCCTCCAAGAGAGTTTTCATTCCTTTGAAAGAATAAGACACCCCCTCAAAAGCTGATCTGAGAACAAAGCACACAGTGACAGGGTGGAACCGAATTTGGACGACAGAACCTGGGCCACCACTGACGCTGTTGAGCTAGTGCTTATATTGCTCATGGGGTCCTTCCCATCCTGGCATCTGTTATGTGAGACAGCTCAGTGGACTGTTCTGGAGCCAAGGGGAAAGTATGGGGAACCAGTCCAAAGGGACCCATACCTCCTCTTAAGGGCATTCAGATTTAGCTTTGAGTGTAGAAAAAGTAGAATTTTCTACAGAACCTGGAAAGCAACAGTGAAAACAATCCTACCTGGGGAGTCAGAGAACGTCAGAGCCTATCTGATCCTCATCTTTTAACTCTCATGGTTGAGAAATTCATGTCTGAATGAGAGCCTTAGCCTGCTGCCCCCATGAGAAGCTCCTCTGAGACCTCACAGAGGAGGAAAACCCTGGAGCCGAGGCTCGTGCACTTCGTGCCTTTGGGACCAGAGAGTAGGAGCCCAGGGAATGTTCTGGACACCTCATCCATTCTTCCTGTGGTTACCCCACAGCCAGATGCTATGAGGACAGCACGTTTCAGCCTGGGAGGCCCTGATAGAACTCCCCATAATCAAAGAAGAGGCTTGGAGAGTAATGGCAGAGGGTCCCTCAGTTGGCTGCTGGTCTGTAATCATGGGCAAATTGTTTAACCTCGGTTTTTTTCTCTCTCTCTTTTTTCTGGCCATGACATACTGCTTGTGGGATCTTATTTCCCCAACCAGGGATCAAACCCGTGCCCCCTGCAATGGAAGCACAGAGTCCTAAACACTGGACTGCCAGGGAAGTCCCTCAGTTTTCTCATTTCGAAAAGAAGATATTGGAGTGGGTCTGTTGTGGATTTTGATGAGATACAGTATGTAAATCATTCATACTCAGAATATAATATTAATAAATGACTTTCCTGATGGGCTTCTTGGGTGGCTCTAGAGGTAAAGAACCTGCCTGCCAGTACAGGAGACATAAGAAACGCAGGTTCCATCGCTGGGTTGGGAAGGTCCCCTGGAGGAGGGCATGGCAACCCATTCCAGTATTCTTGCCTGGAGAATCGCATGGACAGAGGAACCTGGTGGGCCACAGTCCATGGGGTCGCAAAGAGTCAGACACGACTGTAGCGACTTAACACACACATACAAATGGCTTTAATTCCTCTGGAAGCTTTGCTTAGTCGTATTCAGCCTTTGGGCAGGAGCCTCACCGCTAGTTGGTGGGCTTGGGTGACTGGTGTTTGGTCTGGGTTTCAAGGCTGGGCAAGAATGACTCCTTGGCTCCTGCTCAAAGTTCTTTCATTTTGGTTTGGTCCCCGAGCAGCTGAAAGCAGAGTGCAAGAGATAGAAATGAGAAAAGAACACATTCAGGTGGCTGGTTGCTACTCCTGTGTCTTCCTGTGTTAGTTCCCAGCGTTTGGTGATGTTGGCAGCTGTGGGGAGAAGGACGTATGCCGGCAAGGAGGACTGCGGAATTGCAGGTTGGCTGCCTCTAACCCCAGCTGCGTCACACCCAGAAACAGTAAAAATACTGCATAAGACAATCATTCTGTTACTCAAGCCAGGTGTCCTAGGTCTAAAGTCCAAGCCTTGAAATTCTCCCTGGGTCAGCCTTGGGGCAGTCTGTCTCCGCTTACCTGTCCAGGAGCTGTAGGCAGGCGGCTGTGTGTTGGTCGCTTCAGTCGTGGTGTCCGACTCTGTGACCCCATGGACTGTAGTCCACCAGGCTCCTCTATTCATGGGATTCTCCGGGCAAGGATACTGGAGTGGGTTGCTATTTCCTTCTTCAAGGGATCTTCCCAAACCAGGGATTGAACCTGGGTCTCCTGTATCGCAGGCAGATGCTTTACCATCTGAGCAGGTGGTTGTCAGCCTGTAAAGAGCCTGATGAGTTGTGAGCAAGCCCCCCTTCCTCGGGGTAGATGGAGACCTGTGTCAGGGCATGACTTGGCAAGCTAAGGTTGAGCAGGGCACAAGTTGCACAGCCACCCGGGCAGCCATGGAGCTCCTGCCTCTGTCCAGAGTCTGCCTCAGTGATCACTCCTAGAGGCAGGTGTAGGGACTTCACTGTGGGTGAAGCCAAACTCGGGCAAACTCTAAGAATCTTCCCTGTAGCAGCTGTTGCTGGGTCTAAGGGTAGACCCAGATCTGATGTCAGGAGCAGCATGGAGGAACCTGATGACCACCTTGGACTGGGGCTACCTGCTGAACATGCACTTGTCAGTCTGTGAGGCTAACTCCTGACCAAATGCAGGGGAGACTGGGGAGCCTGACTGGACGAGGACAGATGGTGATCGGGACAAGCCTGGTCAAGCGGAAAGGACCAGCTTTCTTCTTTGTCTAGCATGTCTTCAGGGAGCCACCTTTGATTTTTAGTCCCATGGAGTTCAGATGAGGCCCACCTCACTCCCCAGCACCAAGGGTGGACCAATGATATGCATATTTCTGTATATGTATGTCATACCCATGTGCAGAGATCCTCCGGCCACTGTGATTGGTTTAGGGTTCAGCACATTACCCAAGCCAGGCTACCCAGAGTCTTCCCTGATATATTTCCTGGAACCAGCAAAAAAGAGATGGGCTGCCCCAGGCCCACACTTCTGGTCCCCTACCCCACATGATCACTGATGGAATCCTTAGTTGGGAAGCTGATGTAGGTTAAGAGCAGCTACTGGCCATTTTTGCTGTTACACGAGGATGGACAGGCAAACTGAGCATGAAGCCAGCCCTCAGAAAGCAGGCAGTGAGAATAAAGCACAGAGGAAGCAATTTATTCCTAGATTTCTCCCTTCTTCCACGTTCTTTTTTCCCCTTTTCTTCTGTTTTTCCTTTGCTTTCTTTCCCTCCAACCCTCCCTTCCTTCCTTCCTACTTTCCCCCCTTCTTTCTTGTTTTGGTTGAAAAATTTATTTAAAAAAAATAATGTTATTTATTTTTGGCTGCGCTGAGGCTTTGCTGCTGCGCAGGCCTGTCTCTAGCTGTAGAGAGCTCAGGCTACTCTCTAGTTGCAGTGCATGGGCTTCTCGTTGCAGTGGCTTCTCTTGTTGTGAAGCTCGGGCTCTAGGGGGCTTGGGCTTCAGCAGTTGCAGCTTGTGGGCTCAGTAGTTGCGGCTCCCAGGCTCTAGAGCACAGGCTTAATAGTTGTGGCACACGGGCTTAGTTGCTCTGCTGGATGTGGGATCCTCCCGGATCAGGGACTGAATCCGTGTCTGCTGCACTGGCAGGTGGATTCTTTACTGCTGAGCCCCAGGGAAGCCCTGGTTGAAAAATCTTTGAGTGTGTTTTTGTTACTTGCAAGTCAAAAAATCTGACCCATAAGCCATATGACACACTCAATTAATGTACTGCTACAGGGGAGCCGTAAAATGGCTGTCTGTGTTTATTTAAACACAGGCCTGGCAGAGAGGAACTTTGAAGAACAACTTAGGAGATGACACTTTTGAGTCTCCAAAGAGCAGAGGAACAAAGCTGAGTGGTAACTCGTAGGATGATGGGGTGAGGGTGAGGGGGGATTTACTGGACTGTGAGGGAGGGACCACCCTCTACGCTTTATCCCGTGGGCTACACTTTGAACCAGACAATTTCCCAGATAGGACTTGGAGATAGCTGGAAGACCAGGGAACTGGAGGGCTTCTGCTTGGGAGACACCCCCCCACTCCCTGAGACTAGAGAGACAAGGGGCTGTTGCAGTCTGGCTTGTCTCCCAGGCCCTCGGGGTATGGCGTGCCTCAGGACCTGTTAGTGCTCAGTGAGTTGGAGAGGTCGCCATTTCTCCACGTCATTACAAACTTAGGTCCAGGCCTACTGATGCTCTGTGGCCAACTGTGTCCCCCACGTTTGCTTTGGAGAAACTGTACCACATTCCCTAGTGAGGTCTTCCCTGCTGAATATAAAGAGTGCCCCAGTAACCTTCCTTTGTGCAAAGCTTTGGCCATTTTCCTGGGGTTACCTGCTCAAAGTGGAATTGCTGAATCAGAGGCTATGAATATTATTAAGGTTTTTGATTCTTATTCCGGGAGGCACTATTATCCATTACTAGAAACAGAGATGTAAAAGTCCCCACTCTTGTCCGCTAGAAGACAGCTAATGGTTAAGTAACTAGTGTAAGAGGTGACTGTTTTTCAGAGAAACAGAGCCATATCATAATGTCTGTAATAAATCAAATTAGATCATCAAATGTGGCATGAGTGCAGCAGATCACATAGCATTAAACAAATTGGACTGCCTGGTTCCCTGGAGATACTCAGGTCAGAAAGCTCCAGACAGATGTAATGGGGTTATCAGTGTGCTTCCCTGAGCGTAGGAAGTGTGGGGGCAGCAAAAGCTGAAGTTGCATTTACTGAAGGTGACTTCTGTGTAATTGGGGTTAGGACCATCGGAGGGCAAAGAACTAGCATTTCTCTCTCAGGGACCTCTTTGTTTAATGAGAGAGATCACCAGCTACAAATCAAATTATCCCAGGAGGGAGATTTTGCCTTGGAATAAGCAGTAATGTTCTAACATTTGGTCCACAGTTGGGATGGTTAATGCACATGGAAGCTCTGTGGAAGCTGTAAAGCGTCACTGGTGTGGGCTGCAGTGCTGGGCTCAAGGGAGTCGGAGATGAAGGACTCAGTCCCCATGTGTAAGGAGGTCACGGTCCACCGAATGAATCTTATAGAATGAGTTGTAGTGTAATAGAGGAATGTGTGGAGGAGGTCCAGGATGGCACAAAGGAGGGAGTGATTAACTCACCTGCTGGGGGAGGAGCTGGGGTGACCTGGCTTGCAAAGAACGAGTAGAAGATTGCCAAGTGGGTAAGTAGGGGGAGGTGTAGGTAGAGGGAGGGGCCTCCATGTGACCTGGGTGTCCCCACAATTTGGACTGCAAATATGCCCCAGCTCGTCCCCAGAATTTAGTGCTCTAGATCCTGCCAGAGCAGATTCAGAAGCTTAACCTGGGGCTCTCTGAGGTTCCTCTCTCTCCCCAGCATCCCTGTGGTCACTGGTGTTGAGTGACATCAGAGCCATTGTGATCCTGGCTCATGGGCCAGCTTGTTGCAAAGGAGGACAAAGTTAATGAGGAGCCAGCCCAGGCCAGCCGGTCCTCAGAGCAAAATTGGAGGCGTGAGAAAGGGTGCTGGAGCCATGTCTTGCATCATCCTTGCACTCCGGGGTGGCAGTCAGAATTTCCTGTTTAAAACTCTTGGTTTTTCCAGCTGGCCACTTCCAGCTGGCACACAGCCTTCTGCCCGAGTAGAGTGCACAGATTCTAATCCTAGATGTCTGTATTTGTTTCCTGCAGCTGCTATGACAAAGTACCATATACTGAGGTGGCTTAAAACAGAAATTTATTGTCTTACGATTCTGGAGAAATCTGCAGGGCCATGCTCCCTCTAAAACCTGTAGGAGACCCTTCCTTGCCTCCTCTTAGCTTCTGGTGGTTTATCATCCTTCTTTGACATTCCCTGGATCAGAGACACATCACTCCAATCCTCCATCCTCACATGGAGTTCTCTCTGTGTCCTTCTGTGTCTTTACGTGGTTGTCACTTTATTTATTTTTAAAAAGTCTTTAATAAATTTGTTACAATATTGCTTCTGTTTTATGTTTTGGTTTTTTGGCCACCAGGCATGTGGGAACTTAGCTCCTCAAGCAGGAATTGAACCCGCAACCCACTGCAATGGAAGGCAAAGTCTTAACCACTGGATTGTCAGGGAAGTCCTGGCTGTCACTTTATAAGGACACCGGTCACACTGGATTAGGTGCCTGCTCTACTCCAGTGTGGGCTTCCCAGGTGACTCTAGTAGTAAAGAATCTGCTTGCTAATACAGGAGACATGAGATGTGGGTTCGATCCCGGGGTTGGGAAGATCCCCTGGAGGAGGGCATAGCAACCCACTCCAGTAGTCTTGCCTGGAGTCATGACTGAAGTGACTTAGCCAGACACATGCTCTACTCCAGTAGCACTTTCCTGGTGGCTCAGTGGTAAAGAATCCACCTCCAATGCAAGAGACACAGGTTTGATTCCTGGGTCAGGAAGATCTCCTGGAGAAGGAAACGGCAACCCACCCCAGTATTCTTGCCTGGGAAATCTCATGGACAGAGGAGCCTGGTGGGCTAGAGTCTATGTGGTTGCAAAAGAGTCGGACATGACTTAGCCACTACACAGCTACTCCAGTGTAACCTCATCTTAATTAATTACACCCATAGTGACCATCTATTTCCCAATGAAGTCACTTTCTGAGGTACTAGGGCTTAGGACTTCAACATAGCTTTTTGTTGCTCTTGGGGTGGGGGCATAATTTAATCTGTAATAGCGTCTCTCAGACACATTGGAAAGGCTGCAGAGGGCAAGGAAGGCCTGCTATCTCCCAGGGCACTGAAGTGCCTCCCACTCAGGGGTGATACTCCGGGAACACAGTGTTCACATCTTTCTGCTTAAAGACCCAAGGCTGCCTGGGGTTGTGGCTACAGGTGTGGGTTCCCGGAAGCTGGGGCTCTGCCACACCACAATGATGTTGGGTCTGGAGAAGCTTGTATAGTTGAGTCCTTGTCAAGGGAGCCACTTTGGGGCTTGTTCAGAGCCATTCTTCAGGAAAAGAGGCTCCCAGTGTAATGTCCAGAACTTTTCCCTTCCAGAAAAGGTTAAGATGTGAGGAACGGATGTAATTGTGACCTAGGTTTTTTTTCCTCCAAAATTTTCCTGGATATTTTTGTCTTCCATTAAAGAAATAAACCTTGTTTGTAGTTTTATTATGATATCCTGAAACTTACAGATGAATAAAAAGGAGGATTACTAGTTTTAATAAAATTGAGTTTTTTCTACAAGATGCAGCATGTGCCTTTCAGTTTACTCAAGACTTCTTTCGTGCCACTCAGTAGTTTTCATGTCGTTCTTGCATGTTACTTGTCTGCTCAGTTTTTTCATCTCTACTTATTACTGTAATGGGAATCTATTCTCTCATTCTGTTGCCTAATCAGCTGTGCTTAGTGTTATAGAAAAGTTATTGATTTTTGCATGGTAATCTTGTACCAAGACACATTTCTGGTGTCTTTTAAAAAAGTAATTGTTTATTTGGCTGTGCTGGGTCTCAGTTGTGAAGCCCAGGCTTAGTGGCTTCATGGCATGTGGGATCTTCCCAGACCAGGAATTGAACTGGTGTCCCTTGAATTGCAAGGCAGATTCTTAACCACTGGACTACCAGGGAAGCCCTTCATAGAATTTTAGATGATGGCCATTCTGACCGGTGTGAGCTGAAACCTCATTGTAGCCTTGATTTGCATTTCTCCAATAATTAGCAATATTGAGCATCTTTTCACATACCTGTTGGCCTGTCTTCTTTGAAGAAATGTCTGTTCACTTCCAAGGCAAACCATACAATGTCACAGTAATCCTAGTCTATGCCCTGATCAGTAATGCTGAAGAAGCTGAAGTTGAACGGTTCTATGAAGAACTATGACCTTCTAGAACTAATACCCAAAATATAGGTCCTTTTCATTATAGGGGACTGGAATGCAAAAGTAGGAAGTCAAGAGATACCTGGATTAACAGGCAAATTTGGTCTTGGAGTACAGAATGAAGCAGGTCAAAGGCTAACAGAATTTTGCCAAGAGAATGCACTGGTCATAGCAAACACCCTCTTTCAACAAGACAAGAGAAGACTCACAACACAAGACATGGACATCGTTAGATGGTCAATACCGAAATCAGATTGATTATGTTCTTTGCAGCCAAAGATGGAGAAGCTCTATACAGTCAGCAAAAACAAGACTGGGAGCTGACTGTGGCTCAGATCATGAACTCCTTATTGCCAAATTCAGACTGAAATTGAAGAAAGTAGGGGAAACCACTATACCATTCAGGTATGACCTAAATCAAATCCCTTAAGATTATACAGTTGAAGTGACAAATAGATTCAAGGGATTAGATCTGATAGAGTGCCTGAAGAACTGTGGATGAAGGTTCATGACATTGTACAAGAGACAAGAATCAAGACCATCCCCAAGAAAAAGAAATGCAAAAAGGCAAATGGTTGCCTGAGGAGCCCTTACAAATAGCTGAGAAAAGAAGAGAAGCTCAAGGCAAGGGAGAAAAGGAAAGATACACCCATTTGAATGCAGAATTCCAAAACATAGCAAGGAGAGATAAGAAAGCCTTCCTCAGTGATCAGTGCAAAGAAATAGAGGAAAACTGTAGAATGGGAAAGACTAGAGATCTCTTCAAGAAAATTATAGATACCAAGAGATCATTTCATGCAAAGATGGGCACAATAAAGGACAGAAATGGTATGGACCTAACAGAAGCAGAAGATATTAAGAAGAGGTGGCAACAATACACAGAAGAACTATACAAAAAAAGATCTTAATGACCCAGATAATCACGATGGTGTGATCACTCACCTAGAGCCAGACATCCTGGAATGTGAAATCAAGTGGGGCTTAGGAAGAATCACTAGGAACAAAGCTAGTGGAGGTGATGGAATTCTAGCTGAACTATTTCAAGCCCCAAAAGATGATGCTGTGAAAGTGCTACACTCAATATGCCAGCAAATTTGGAATACTCAGCAGTGGCCACAGAACTGGAAAAGGTCAGTTTTCATTCCAATCCCAAAGAAAGGCAATGCCAAAGAATGCTCAAACTACCGCACATCTGCACTCATCTCACACTAGTAAGTAATGCTCAAAATTCTTCGAGCCAGGCTTCAACAGTCTGTGAACCGTGAACTTCCAGATGTTCAAGCTGGATTTAGAAAAGGCAGAGAACAGAGATCTGAACCAGAGATCAAATTGCCAACATCCGTTGGATCATTAAAAAAGCAAGAGAGTTCCAGAAAAAAGTCTATTTCTGCTTTATTGACTATGCCAAAGCCTTTGACTGTGTGGATCACAATAAACTGTGGAAAATTCTGAAAGAGATGGGAATACCAGACCACCTTACCCTCCTGAGAAATCTGTATGCAGGTCAAGAAGCAACAGTTAGCGCTGGGCATGGAAAAACAGACTGGTTCCAAATTGGGAAAAGAGTACATCAAGGCTGTATATTGTCACCCTGCTTATTTAACTTATATGCAGAGTATATCATGTGAAATCCTGGGCTGGATGATGCACAAGCTGGAATCAAGATTGCCAGGATAAATATCAATAACCTCAGATATGCAGATGACACCACCCTTATGGCAGAAAGTGAAGAAGAACTAAAGAGCTTCTTGATGAAAGTGAAAGAAGAGAGTGAAAAAGTTGGCTTAAACTCAGCATACAGAAAACTAAGATCATGGCATCCAGTCCCATCACTTCATGGCAAATAGATGGGAAAACAATGGAAACAGTGACAGGCTTTATTTTCTTGGGCTCCCAAATCACTGCAGATGGTGACTGCAGCCATGAAATTAAAAGATGTTTGCTCCTTGGAAGAAAAGCTATGACCAACCTAGACAGCATATTAAAAAGCAGAGACATTACTTTGCCAACAAAGGTCTGTTTAATGAAAGCTGTGGTTTTTCTAGTAGTCATGTACGGATGTGATAGTTGGACTATAAAGCTGAGCACCGAAGAATTGATGCTTTTGAACTGTGGTATTGGAGAAGACTCTTGAGGGTCCTTTGGACTGCAAAGACATCCAACCAGTCCATCCTAAAGGAGATCAGTCCTGAATATTCATTGGAAGGACTGATGCTGAAGCTGAAACTCCAATCCTTGGGCCACCTGATGCAAAGAACTGACTCATTGGAAAAGACCCTGATGCCGGGAAAGATTGAAGGCGGGAGGAGAAGGGGACGACAGAGGATGAGATGGTTGGATGGCATCAGCAACTCGATGGATGGATGCAAGTTTGAGTAAGCTTGGGGATTTGGTGATGGACAGGCAAGTCTGGCATGCTGCAGTCCATTGGGTCGCAAAGAGTCCGACAGGACTGAGCAACTGAACTATTTAAGTCTTCTACCCATTTATTTATTTTTTTAATATTGAGCTGTATGAACTCTTTGTAATATTTTGGAAATCAATCCCTTGTTGGTCACATTGTTTGTAAATATTTTCTCCCATTCTGTAGGTTGTCTTTTCGCTTTGTTTATGGTTTTCTTTTTCATGCAAAAGCTTTTAAGTTTAATTAGATTCTAATTATTTTTGCTTTTATTTTCATTACTCTAGAAGATCAAAAAATATTGCTGTGGTTTATGTAAAAGAGTGTTCTATGTTTTCCTCTAGGGGTTTAATAGTATCCAGTCTTACACATAGGTCTTTTATCTATTTTGAGTTTATTTTTATATATGGTGTTGGAATATAGGCCTTTTAAGTCCCTTCCAACAATTCTTAGAGGGCAGGGGCAAGAAGTTCTAGAGAAACCTCAACAGATATATAGGTTGTAATCCAATTGTAATGGCCCTTGTTCATTTTGCCTACCCCAAACAAAGCTGAGTGCTTCTATATCTGCTTCAGGGCTGAACTTTTTTCTCTGCTATTCATTGACTGCCCATCTCACGGTCCTAGCTGTTCTTGGTAAATCTAGCAAATACTCTTTCCTGTATTTTATAAGAAAGGACCAGAGAAACTCTACTTTCTTTAAAAAAGGAGGGTGGTCGTTTCAATTTGTCAAAAGATTAGAGGTGGAAAAAGATAAATTCATGAGATACATTCAGATTCTATGTCTGTTCCCTTTTGCCCCAGCCCAGAAGTCTGAATGGGTTCTCCACTTAAAAAAAAAAAAATTAACTGCAAAATAAAAGGCCCCAAGTGGTGTTTTAGAGGGAGTAAGAGTATCTTGGATTGAATTTATATCTATGTCAGATAATGTGTTTCTAGAGATAAGCAGTAATAGTTATTTTCAGAACCTCATGAGAGTTTATTCAGTAAACTAATGAATGGGTATTACTGACAAGCTTTCCAAAGTAGAAATTATATGAAACTGTAATCAGATGGTAAAAGGTAATAGAGGAGAAGCCCTTGGTTTCTGCTATGGGGAGTTCATGTCATTTCTAAAGGAGATTCACAATTTACTGCTCAACTGAAGCTAGTTCAATTTTATGCAGGAAGGGGCTGCATGGAATTGTATTTCTAGGAATCCTCACAAACCATGAAAAGCACGAGAGGTTCTTCACCAAGCTCTGTTGTTAACTGGCTTGGGCAAGTCCCTGTTCCAGGCTTATTTCATCTTTCTAGTCTGTGAAATATTCTATATACATTTACAGTCCCGTTTGAGAGAAATGAGATATGGTGATAAAAAACGTTGAGTATATAGAATTATACAGATGTGAAGCACTGAATCTGCAGCAAACTTAAGGATATCCCAGGCCTACCGGTTAAAAGTGAAATAAGAATGTCTCTACAGGCTCAAGAGATCTTATCCTCAAGAAGATAAGACAGGGAGTAAAACCACTGTAAACACACTTGATTTCTAAGCAGGGCGAGGTTTGGTTAGAAACGGATAAGATAAATGTATTTAATGAATACAAATGTGTTCAAATCTGATAGCAAGGACTTGGGAAGTGGTCCTTGGTTAATACCTACTTCTCCTGAATTCCTGAATGACTTCCTATGTGGATCTGGAAGTCCCAAAGCTTCTTTCTTCAAAGTTTACTTTTCTGTTTTGTTCTAATCTGTTTCTGTTTTGTCTAATCCCTCTGTTAGTCCTTTCCTTCTGCCTCTGTCCAAATATCTCAGTTGTGATCCCAGAGAAAGGAGGAGGAGGTTTTTGCCAGTTTAAATGGGTTCTGTCTACCAGAGCCTTGCTGAGTCTGGAGCAAGGTGTGAATGAGCACAGTGTAGGCAATTCCTTTTCTTTCACCTATCATTTTATTTCATATTTATTTATTTTTGGCGCTTGGGCTTTCGCCACGATGGGGGCTGCTGCTGCTGCTGCTAAGTCACTTCAGTCGTGTCCGACTCTGTGCGACCCCATAGACGGCAGCCCACCAGGCCCCCCCATCCCTGGGATTCTCCAGGCAAGAACACTGGAGTGGGTTGCCATTTCCTTCTCCAACATGTGAAAGTGAAAAGTGAAAGTGAAGTCGCTCAGTTGTGTCTGATTCGTAGCGACCCCATGGACTGCAGCCTACCAGGCTCCTCCGTCCATGGGATTTTCTAGGCAAGAGTACTGGAGTGGCTTGCCATTGCCTTCTCCTATTCTGTAGCTGTTGTGTGCAGGGTTCTCATTTCGGCGCCTTCTCTTGTTTCGAGCAGGGCTTCTAGGTGCTCGGGTTTCAGCAGTTTGCCTGGGCTTAGTTGCCCTGAGGCATGTGGGATCTTCCTGAACCAGGGATGGAACCTATGTCCCCTGCATTGGCAGGCAGATTCTTATCCATTGGACCACCAGGGAAGTCCTCTTTTAAAATATATAATTTATTGTTTATTTAATTTTAGTTGTTCTGCACCTTCCTGCTTTGCGTGGGCTTTCTCTAGTTACCGCTGGCAGGAGCTACCATTTGTTGTGGTGCTCGGGCTTCTCGCTGCTGTGACTTCTCGTGTGGCGCACAGACTCTAAGCTCAGCCTGCAGTAGCTGTGGCACTGGGGCTCTCGCTGACTCAGTAGTTGTGGTGCCCGGGCTTAGTTGCTCCGTGGCATGTGGAATCTTCCTGGACCAAGGATCAAACTTGTGTCCTCTGAGCTGGCAGGAGGCTTCTTAGCCACTGTACCACCAAGGAAGTCCAGTTCTCTTTTTTAAAAATTTTTTGGCCATGCCGCACAGCTGGTAGTTCTCCAACCAGGGATTGAACCCCAGGTCCGTGGTTGTAAACGAGCCAAGTCCTAACCACTGAACCCACCAGGGAATTCCGCGGTATAGGTGATTTCCATGGACGATATTGATGACGACGAATGGAGGGAGAGTGATTTTCGCAGCAAGAGTCAGCTTGTGTAGCGTTTTGTTGTTTTTCTGTATGATGTGTAGTGTCCCAGGCTGGCAGCCTGCTGTGAACAAAGAAAACTGTATTCTTTAGTCTCTCTAGATGTGCTGTGACTTGGCAAGGGCTGACTGCGTATCATGCACCTGCATGACCTTTTAAGCTTGATATAGAATAGTGTCTCTCTCAGGCTCCCCGCTCCTTTCACAGGAAATGCTCCCAGACGACCGCACAGCAAGCCCTAATTAAGTCTTTCCTTGAACCCTGACGTCTTTTCCTCCAAACTTTCCTTGGTTTTTGATGTATAATTAAGAGGAATGTGGAGAAACCAAATCAGGTATAGGATGCAGCTGGGATTGGGCACTACCCATCTCACACGCTAGTAAAGTCATGCTCAAAATTCTCCAAGTCAGGCTTCAGCAATATGTGAACCGTGAACTTCCAGATGTTCAAGCAAGTTTTAGAAAAGGGAGAGGCACCAGAGATCAAATTGCCAACATCCGCTGGATCATGGAGAAAGCAAGAGAGTTCCAGAAAAACATCTATTTTTCTGCTTCATCGACTATGCCAAAGACTTTGACTGTGTGGATCACAATAAACTGTGGAAAATTCTGAAAGAGATGGGAGTAACAGACCACGTGACCTGCCTCTTGAGAAACCTGTATGCAGGTCAGGAAGCTACAGTTAGAACTGGACATGGAACAACAAACTGGTTCCAAATAGGAAAAGGACTAGGTCAAGGTTGTATATTGTCACCCTGCTTATTTAACTTATATGCAGAGTACATCATGAGGAACACTGGGCTGGAAGAAGCACAGCTGGAATCAAGATTGCCGGGAGAAATATCAATAACCTCAGATATGCAGATGACACCACCCTTATGGCAGAAAGTGAAGAGGAACTAAAAAGCCTCTTGATGAAAGTGAAAGAGGAGAGTGAATAAGTTGGCTTGAAGCTCAACATTCAGAATTCGAAGATCATGGCATCTGGTCCCATCACTTCATGGGAAATAGATGGGGAAACAGTGTCAGACTTTATTTTTTTGGGCTCCAAAATCACTGCAGATGCTGATTGCAGCCATGAAATTAAAAGACGCTTACTCCTTGGAAGGAAAGTTATGACCAACCTAGATAGCATATTAAAAAGCAGAGACATTACTTTGCCAACCAAGGTCCGTCTAGTCCAGCCTATGGTTTTTCCCGTGGTCATGTATGGATGTGAGAGTTGGACTGTGAAGAAAGCTGATCACCGAAGAATTGATGCTTTTGAACTGTGGTGCTGGAGAAGACTCTTGAGAGTCCCTTGGACTGCAAGGAGATCCAAGCAGTCCATTCTAAAGGAGATCAGTCCTGGGTGTTCATTGGAAGGACTGATGCTAAAGCTGAAACTCCAATACTTTGACCACTTCATGCGACGAGTTGACTCACTGGAAAAGACTCTAATGCTGGGAGGGACTGGGGGCGGGAGGAGAAGGGGACGACAGAGAATGCTATGGCTGGATGGTATCACCGACTCTGTGGACATGAGTTTGAGTGAACTCCGGGAGTTGGTGATGGACAGGGAGGCCTGGCGTGCTGTGATTCATGGGGTCGCAAAGAGTCGGACACGACTGAGCGACTGAACTGAACTGAATGGCAAGTAAAGACTGAAACCTCTGCCTGGCAGCTCTTTTGACAGTTTAAACTGGGCAAGAAACATGGTGCATAGATGGAGAAATAAGATGCTTTTGATGGAAAAATTGGTTGCAATTATGTGAGAACATTTCCTCAGACCTTTTGAGTTACTTGTGTTTCATGCCTTTTTGTCTCTGAATAAGAGAATGTCAATGTTTTCCAGTCAATATTTAAAAATAATACAAGTAAGGTGCTTAGTGCTTCCCTGGGCAGGCTGTGAACACATCCTTACAATGCGATGCAAAATTTGGGTCCTTATCTACTTACCTGAAAAGAGAGTCCCACAGATTTTATCATGTCCCCAGAGATTCAAGACCTAATCTCTCCCCACCAAAGTTTAAGAACACTAGTATTAGAGAAAGGAAGGATCTAGACACAAAGATGGAAAAATAGCCACATTTGGAAGTCACAAAGGGAGGGTGGAACTTCTAAAGTTAGGGAAGGACTGGAGTCCAGGCAGCCCCATGGGTGGCCATAAGTGGTTATGTGTGTGAACTTTGTAATGGGGTGCTTCTGAGCTCAGGCTCGGGGTCTCCATTTATAAACTGTGCTTGCTGTGTGAACTGGGGTAGCTTACATCTCTAAGCCTCAGTCTTGAGTGTTCTCATCTGTAAAATGATGGAGGAGATAGAACCTACCTCACAGAGTTGTTGCAAGCCTCCTTGCTTCCCTGTGAGATGTGTGTGTGTGTGTATGTGTGTGTGTTTGGTCTCTGTCTCTACCCGTATTTTGCATTTTCCTGTCTATTTGATGTCTCCTCCTCCAAGAATTCTGTGCAGGCCTCAGAAGTTTCTGAGTTCTGTTTTGCTGGGTTCTCCACACCACCCTCCCCCCACCAAGCCCCTGCTTTCTTTAGAAGAATAATCAGTGTGAGGTGGTGTCCTTGGCTGAATATCTTCCTCCTTCCAGCTCCTTCCGTGCCTCTTTGCTGGCCAGGCTGAGAGCGGCATATTTGCTCCTTTCCAAGCTGTGTAGAGAGCTGAAGGTGCCGGCAGCCTAGTGCCTGGGGCCTGGAGCCAACGAGCTCGCCTTCTTCGGGAAGGAGGGCGCAAAACAGTGCTTGGAGGGGAGAACCTGTCTCTGTAGACAGACAGCTGCCTCAGGGCAGTCTCGCTCTCCTCTGCAGCCAATTCCTTTTGTAATTTGCACAATAGACCAGAAGATGGGGCTCTTGACCCTGGAGTCAAGAGCCAGAGTCTGATTTTTTTCTACATTTAAACTGGAGTCAAGTCAGACTTGGAGAGCTCCTAGTAATCCTCTCCCTCCTGCTTCTTCTCTGTGCCCACAGCTCGTGCCCACTCTCATGAGAGCACCATGAGCGGGCTCTTTAGTGAAGTGAAGTCGCTCAGTCGTGTCCGACTGCAGCCTATCAGGCTCCTCCGTCCATGGGATTTTCTAGGCAAGAGTACTGGAGTGGGTTGCCAAGCGGGCTCTTTAGGGAGTGGCAAATGGAGGGCACATCTTTCTTCTGGTCACCATCCTTGGCCCCTCCAGAACTGCCATGTTGCCAGTCAGCCTAAATGACCCCCTGCCTCAGCTCCCCACTCTAACCCACCTTGCCCCCAATGGCAGATTTCACCAATGGTATCACTTACATAGGACAGTGTTGTACAGTGGCCAGGGACTCTAAAAGCAGACAGATCCATCCTTGACTCATCAAATGAGACTCTCCTCACCTCCTCAGAAAAGCCCTCCCTGACCATTCCATCTACAGTAGCTCTCTCCACCCCGCTGGCCAATACTCTATCACATAGCTTTGCAGTTTGCTTCACTGCGGCTCTCATAATCTGTAATTGTGTTCATTTTTACTTGTTTGCTGTTTCTCCACTAGATTGCAAGGCTCAAGAGGTGATCATATCCCAGCCTAATACCTACTTAACCTTGAGAAAGTTGCTAAACTTCTCAGCCTCAGTTTTCTTACCAGTGAAATGGATAACCTATGAAGTGTTAGGAATGTTAAATGACATAGTGCATTTACACCACTAAACCAGGTCCTGGTGTGTGGACAAATTCTTTAAAATTTTCAACAGTATCATATTTTCTATTATATGAGAGAAAAAAAGTCTGAACTGATTAGCTGTTTCTCTATAAGTTGGTCATTGTTTTTCTTTACCACAATTTTTATTTCCTACTGCTCTTCTCCATACCTTTCTGCTTTGGTCCAAATTGTGGCTATCCTGAATGGGTCTTAGGCTTTCCTGGTTGCTAAGTCATTCCCTAAGAACTAAGATGCTTGCTCTCCTTACTTTGGCTTGACTGGTTTTGGGTTTAACCTAAACCAATGTCCTCTGTGTCATGTTCCAAGTAAAAAAAAAATTATTTTCTCTTGGAAATTTTTATAATCTTTGTTGCCTATATAACTTATATGGCTCTTGTTTTATGTTCTATTATCTTGTCATCATATTAACATGTTCTCTTCTAAATTTTTATAAGCCTTGTTGTTTATGTTACTCATATGGCTCTTGTTTTATATTCTGTTATCTTGCCATCATATTAACATATATCCTGTTCCCCTGATTAGACCATAAGCCCTCTGGAGATACATATTTTATTTTGGATTTTGCTGCATCTTCGGTGCCATTTGGACTTGGACTTTGTGTTTAATATGTTTTTGGTTAGACTGAATTAAAAGTACATATATTCACTTATATATTTATAAGTTATATTTATTTATATATACTTATATAACTTACATATTTATAATTATGTGCCCAGCATTCTTTGAGGCTTTGTACAGAAGGGCATAAGAAAAATAATTATTGCCTTCAAAAAATGACAGTGTTAAAGCAAGCTAAAGTTAATATTTAATTAAAGTACTTGACCATAGCATGGTAACTGCTATAAGGAAGGTATGAAGTGCTGTGAAGATTCAAAGGGGAGTGATGACATCTCTTAGGGGTATTGAGGAGAGTAGAATAAAGTTTCTTGGAAGAGGTCGCCTTTGAGTTTGACTTTGAAGTATGATTATGGTTTTGATGGGCAAAAATGGGGGTGAATTACAGATTCAAGGGACAGAATTAGTGAAGAGGTCAACATAGACTGGGGAAATGAACACTAAGGCTCAGAAATGGGCCCAAGACCTTAAATCGAAGACTGAAAATATGGTTCTGCCTCAGGGACACGGAAGCACAAACTTGGTTCAAATTTCAGAGCCAGTGCAAGCAATGGTATGCAGGGGTTGAACATTTAATGTGCACCAGCCAGGCTATGCTCCCCAAGTGTAGTTTCTTCGGAGGCTGAGAATGATTTGCACCTGCTCTTTTTCTTTTAATAATGTGGACTCTCCTACCGTCTGATGTGATAGTGGACATAAAGGAAAAGACCCCTTTCCTCCTCGTGGGGACAGAGGTTGGTTGGATTATGACCAGTCTCTCTTGTTTAAACCCAAATCGAATTGAATGTGTTACTCATGGGTTTCTAACTTTGCCTTAAATCAGTAGCTATTATTTTGTTAAATAATTTGCCCTAGATTATTTCTCAGAAAAGTTGGAAGCATTTTTGTGGAATTGTTTCAACCATCTTCCTTAGCTCGACCCCGTGCTTTTCACTGCCAACCTGAGGCCAAGGGAGAAGACCTGTATCCTAGTCAATCTGTGGAGGGGACTGGACCACTGCCTGCCTGCTTCTCTTTGATACTATTTAATCTGGCCACTAGCTCCAGGATTACCAAGTAATTTGAGAAGGCCCTTCCCTTTCATCCTGTTACTTCCTTCTGCAGGCTAAAGGGATGGTTCCCCAGAATTTAAAAATTAGTATTACTGAGGAATAAAATCATGATAGACAAACTCGACACTTTCTCAGTTTTCAAGGGTCAGATGCATCCTCAAGTAGAACAAGATCTTCAATTTCTAGCAAGCAGTTGGGAGGACCTTCCAGCCCAGAGGCCCCTGAAGGGCGGGAGGCGGTTTCCACGGCAACCAGGCCCGGGAGGGGTTTGCTCTCCCGGCTCCCTCCTCCACCTCCTGGTAGCCCAGGGTACCGCCGGACAGCGTCCTCCCGTGCTCCGCGCCCTGATTGGCCGTACAGGCCGCGCGGTGATTGGCTGCGGCGAAGCCTCGCGGGCCGGTGGCTATGGAGGCGGCGGCGGTTGATGGTTGACCGTTGGCACCGAGGTAGGGGTCGCCGCTCGGGCGATCTGCTCAAACCCGACTGGAGTGCGTGGCCTGCTGACGTTCGGCCTGGACCCCGCGGGCGAGACCTAGCTGGGCTCCGCCATGCCGGCCGGGAGTAACGATCCGGATGGCGTCCTCAGCTATCAGGTAGGGCCCCGCCTCCCGCCCCTCCCAGGGGCTCAGCCTCCTCGTCCTCTGCCCACCCTCCGCTCTCTGCCCCCGAGCCGGGGCTTCGCAGGCCACTCCCTGAGGGCGAGGGGAGGCCAGCCCGCGACACCAGGGGGCGCTCCGGGCGGTCGGGGACCGGGCCCGGGCTGCGAGGGGGTGACCTTGGGCCAAACCGGGAGCTGCATCCTTTGCGTGGCCAGCTGAGGAGCCCTGACGGCCCGCGGCCGGTGACCTCTGTTCTGCTCAGGTCCGCCTTGCTGGGAAAGAGGCTGGCTGCTGGCCTTGCCGCCTCCTGCTGGAACGTGGGAGAAAGGATCGCCAGGGACCTTGCTCTGGTGGGGCAGGTCTCCTCTTTGTGTTTTATTAATGGGGCTTTCTGGTTCCTTACTGGCTCAGAGGAAGAGCTGGAAAAGACTGGAGGCTGGGACCAAACGCTCAGCCTTGTTCGTGTGCATAAAACTCCCTTCATTCCATGGCACAGACGGGCTGACAAGTTCTGGATAGCGAAGTGGACAGAGGCTGGAAAAGTGCTGAGGGGTCAGAAACAGGTGTTTGCTTAAAGAAATGAAGAAACAGGTTTAAGAAACTGATAACTGTTGGGGTGGCTAATGTAAGGTAAAGCACTGAACTGGGCGTCAGAGACTGTAGGTTCAAATCTACATCCGCCTCACATGGGCTTTGTGACCTTGAGTAAGTCACTTGCCTCTTTGAATCACTTTTTCCCATCTAGTAAAATAAGGATAAGAATACCTGCTTTGCTTACTTCACAGGGTGGTTTTGAGACCTAAATGAGCAGCTGTTTGGGAAGGGGCTTTGTGAAAGAATGTGGCAACCAGTATAGGAGAGATAGCTCATTGAATTCTCACTCCCCCCTTTCCTGTGCCCATCAGGTGATGATATGCTTATTGCTCTGCAAAGAGATAATGAAGGGAGGTCAGATATGAAGTGGAGGGCTGTGAAGAGAATGATGGACCTACTCAGAAGAATGACAGGTCGTGAAACAAGGGCCACGTTGATGTCAGGATGGTTTTTGTAAAGAGACAGAGAAAACTCTTTTTTGAGTTTGTAGCAAAATGGGTATCACTGACTCACTCCTCTTCTGGCAATAGTTTGCTACTAGGTGACCCATAATTCCTTTTGCTTGCTCTATCATAAAAGGAACAACATCTGCGATTTTGGGAAATCCTTGCATATCTAATTCTCCTAAGGTCTACGAAGAATATTCAGCTTATTTTTGTGATACAGTGATGGGCAGAATAGGCAGTGTTCTTGCCCTGCTGGAGTTTCCCGTTTAGTGTGTGTGTGTGTATAATTATTTTAATCAAACAGTCACACAAATAAATGTATTATTATAAACTGTCATGAGTGCTTAGAAAGAAAGATATGTGGTGCTGTGAATGTGTATCACAATGGTTTCAGCTTTGGTCTCAGATCAGAGATTTTGCTAAGGAAGAAAATTTGGGCAAAAATCTAAAGAATAAGTGTCAACTGAGGGAAGAGGGAGATCAAAGGGCTTTGGAGACAAAGAGAACAGCAGAGGGGGCCCATCGGGTTCAAAGATCTGAAAGAAGGCCAAAGTGGCTGGAGCCACAGGGAGCAAAGAGGTGAATGGTGTGCGATGTACTCCAGGGTCATAGCATATGGAGAGAAGGAGAGAGTGGAGCCAGAGAGAGAATGAGAGCCAATGAGATTATGATCAGATTCTCCTCCTGAAAGATTTCCTGGCTGCAGTGGGGAGAACAAATGTGGGAACGAGGCTGGAACAAATGTGGGGAGACAGTGTCCTTAATATGCAGAATGTGTTCCAGTTGTATTGTCAGGATCATAATAACCCCCAGGCTTCTGTTGGTGCTCTGTGAAACTGATAATTCCTGAGTGCTTCTGGGGTAGGACAGAAAGTAATTATATCTTTTACATCTAGTTCATGAAACTTGTGGGTGGTGGGGTGAGGAGAGAGAAAAAAACAGGATGGGAACAGCAAGACCTTGTAAAGGCTGAGTCAGGTGATGGGCAAATGGGTACTTGAGATAAGATATGGGGTGGGGGGAAGAAATGAGGATAGAAAGAGGAAAGGAAATGGGGGTAATTTGGGGGAGACAAGTCAATCGGAAATTACCAACAAAACCTCCTGTATGCCAACTGGGCTGTGTGAAGGGGAGATGGACCTTGCAAAGTGAGCTGGTTGTCTACTTGATGTAAACAGAGATTCCAGGCATCACATCTACATGCCGTGCTCCTAGGCTGTTTCCTCTGGTTTGGACTACTGTGCTGACCCATGACAGTTCCCTCCGCTTTCTCGCCTGCTTTTCCTTGTACAGTCCACTTGTCCTGTGGCAGCTGGAGAGAGCTTTTAAAAACACAAATCAGGTGATGTCATATCCTATCTTGAAACCCTTCAGTGGCTTCCCAGTGCATTTTAAAAAATAAAATCCAAACACCTTATCATGGCCTCCCAAGTTTCATCATGACCGGCGCCTTGCCCACGCTCCCTGATAACCTTTCCAGCTCTCTCACCATGCATTCCTGCATTGGCTCTTTCTGTTTCCTCAGTACAACCAGCTCCTCATTCTACAAGAGCTTTGTTCTTGTGGTTCCTGGGATTTTCTTCTACCCAAGTCTTCTTGTGACTCAACTCAGGTGTCACCTCTTCAGAGTAGCTGTCCTTGATCTCCACTCACAGTTACTCTCTGTCATATGATTCTGCTTTAGTTTTTATTCATTTATTTTTGTCATACCATGCAGCATATGGGATCTTAATTTCCTGACCGGGGATTAGAACCCATGACTCCTGCATTGGGAGTGTGGAGTCTTAACCACTGGACTGCCAGGGAAGCCCCTGATTCTGCTTTACTTTCTTAATAGCATATATGACTTATATGATATGGTCTTGTTTATTATCTTCTTAAATAGAAGCATTATGACGGGATGGACTGGGCAGAAAATCTTTTTGTCTACACAGTGCCTGGAATAAAATTGATGTTCTGAGTGAGTGAATGCCTTTCCTGTATCCACAGCCAGTGTGCCTCTCTTAAGGAGCTCATGGTCTTGTCAGTATTAGCCCAGAGTCTGAGATGACCATTGCTTTATTACTCTCCCCATTTAAAAGTCTCCCATTTCTGCAATCGTGCCTTTGCTCAGGTGTACTAGCTGGAAAACTTTCCCCCTCCTATCTACCTAGAATACTCCATTTTAATCTTTAAGGTCTGCTTTGTATCAGTGGGCTTCTCAGGTGGCTCATTGGGCTTCTCAGGTGGCTCAGTGGGTAAGGAATCTGCCTGTAATGCAGGAGATGCAGGAGAGTTGGGTTTGATCCCTGGGTCAGGAAGATCCTCTGGAGGAGTGCATGGAAACCCACTCCAGTATTCTTTCCTGGAGAATCCCATGGCCAGAGGAGCCTGGTGGGCTACAGTCCATAGGGTCACAAAGAGTTGGCATGACTGAGCACACACGAGCACTGCATCACTATCAGAACTTCACTTAGTCTTTTCTGCTCACAACGCTCACGCAGTCATATTACTTCTTCCACCCCTTACTTGTGAAATCTACATGTTCATCTCTGCTGCTAACCTGCCAGCTCCTTGTGATGTTGCTTCTGAAAGTTAACTTGCATGAGTGTGCGCCATGTGCCAGGTACTGCGCCTAGTGCTTTCCATGAATTGTCTCAAGCCTTTCAATAACCATGAGATTCACATGCTCTTCTTTTCCTTATTTTCCAAATGAGGAAACCAAGAGATGATGTAACTTCTAATAAGTGGCAGGGCTGACCCTCTCCACAGAATGTGCCCTTAGTCTACATGACCATAACTTGTGCCTCTGGCACCTAGACTGGTGCCTGGTTCAGAGTGAACACTTTAACACGTTTGGGAAGATATGTGTGGCAAGTGTGCAAAGGATATATTAGAGTGGGAAGAGCTGGGATGATGGAGGACAGCTAGGTGGCTGTTGGTGGAATTTAGAATGAGTTAACGGCCTGAATTATTGAATTTTGATGAGATCTCTGAAGGTGGTGGGTTCTTAAAGGACATGATAAGAGTGGAAGAAGATCAGAAAGCTTGAGGGAGAACCTCTGGTTTGGACTGGAAATTTGTAGCTTCAAATTCTCCTGATCAGCATTTTCAGAATCAAGCAGAATTTCTGGAAGAGAAGGCTACAGAGGTTGAAACTGTCAGCACTTGAGCCAAGTGGTGCTGGGAATCTCAGGGAGGCTCGGAGAGGGCACAAATGGTAAAGGGAGGTGCAAGTGAATTAGGGCAATTACCAAGGCTTTTACGTGAGGCAGGCCGGCTCAGACTGGGAAATTTTGTAGAAATCTTCAGAATAACAAATCCTGGTGAATGGGTAGTAATTAGGAAACTTTGCAGATGGGAAGAGAGGCGCACTTTGTGTTTAAAGTGGACCTGGAAAAACTCTTGGATGCTAGTGCCTGGTGGCCCTGGCCCGCGTTGCTGCATGTCTACTGAGTGAATGCATGCATGTCTCTGTACAGAGCTGGTGACTTCTGAGTGTCATGGTCAGTTCATGGGAAGCAGTCAGTATGTATCTGCTGAATGTCACTCAACAGAAGCGTCAACCACAGCAGCTTCTCCTCTCACTGCCTTGCAGTGTACATACAGTCTGCGCGCCTCCAGCCTCTCCCGCCTCACACTAGGTGTTCTTTCCTGTGTGGGAATTGAGGGAACCAGGAGCACTCTCTCTACCTGGTGCTATCAGCTCTACTGGGGAACTTCAGTAGGAGAGGTGTGGGCTTTCCTGCCAAGCAGAGAATTGAGGTAGGCTGGGGATACAATTCAGGTTGCAAATTTACTTCCTTCTGAACTTGTAGATAATTGTCTTTGCTCATGGTTTGCCTTGGTAGGGTGGACAGGGCTCTCAATTAAGCCTATCACAATGGTAATCAGAACACAGAAAAGCAACATGTTTATTCTAAATCTGCTGCTAGGTAACAGCAACAAATCCGAGATAATGGAGAGGTTGGTTGTTTCCCATAAGGTAGTAACAGGTTTACTCTGATCTTGCTAGTTAGGAAGCCATGATGTAGTGTCTATTGCTGTCACTTTCACACATTGGAGAAGGAAATGGCAACCCACTCCAGTGTTCTTGCCTGGAGAATCCCAGGGACGGGGGAGCCTGGTGGGCTTCCGTCTATGGGGTCACACAGAGTCAGACACGACTGAAGTGATTTAGCAGCAGCAGCAGCAGCAGCTGCCCTAACAAATGACCACACATTTATTGGCTTAGAACAACACAAACTGAGTATCTTACAGTTCTATACTTCTGATTTCCATCATGAGTCTCACTGGGCTAAAATCAAAGTGTTGGCGAGGCTATGTTTCTTTCTGGAGGCTCTGTGGGAGAATTTGTCTCTTTAACTTCAGCTTTGTGAGTCTCCTGCATTCCTTAGCTCAGAGTCCCCTCCCTCAGCATTCAAAACCAGCAACACAGCATCTCTTAGGCCCTGCTTTTGTCATCAAACTTCATTCTCTGGTTCAACTCTCCTACCTCCTTCTTCCATTTTTAGGGACCCTTGTGATTACATTGAATCCATGGATAATCCAGATAACATCCTTATTTTAAGATCCGCTGATTAGTGACCCTACTTTCATCTGCAACCTTAATTCTCCTTTGCTGTATAAAGCAACATATTCTTGGGTTCCAGGGGTTAAAATGTGCAAATCCTTTGGGAGCCATTATTCTGCAAACTGCAATGTGCTTACTAGTAAATTGTACTGAACAGGAGTGACTCCAAGTGGGGTTCAATAAAAAAGAAAAATCACTGAGAAACCAGAGTCACTTTGCAATTTTAGGCCCCTAGCGGCCTGCTGAAGAGTCAGACTAGGAAACTCGTGGGTGCTCAGGAGCTCATGGCCCCTGAGAGGAGGTCCAGAACAGCTGCAAACAACCTCGTGGAACCCCCTTTTCTTACTATCCATTGTCTGCATCCAGTGAGGAAGTCAAATTGAGGGCATTAGAGAGTTGATCTCTGGGTCAGATTCAGTGATGTTGTTTACAAGGGGTCAGAATTCATGAGCTTTCTGGATAAAAAGGAAGTTGAGAGTGAAGAGATGGAGACCTATATTGGAACTCTGGTCAGTAAAGGCAGTGTGAAGTACAAGGATTTAAGAAGGTACCAATGTGACAATCTTGAGCTGTTTTCACTGTGGACATTAATCCATGATTAGGTGGCCTGAGTTCTCTAAAATGACCAGGTTCTTTGCTTTTGGCGATGTTCAGTTCAGTTGCTCAGTCGTGTCCAACTCTGGCCTCCCTGTCCATCACCCAAACTCCCGGAGTTCACTCAAACTCATGTCCATCGAATTGGTGATGCCATCCAGCCATCTTATTCTCTGTCGTCCCCTTCTCCTCCCGCCCCCAATCCCTCCCAGCATCAGAGTCTTTTCCAGTGAGTCAACTCATCGCATGAGGTGGCCAAAGTATTGGCGTTTCAGCTTTAGCATCAGTCCTTCCAATGACACCCAGGACTGATCTCCTTTAGAATGGACTGGTTGGATCTCCTTGTGGTCCAAGGGACTCTCAAGAGTCTTCTCCAGCACCACAGTTCAAAAGCATCAATTCTTCGGTGATCAGCTTTCTTCACAGTCCAACTCTCACATCCATACATGACCACTGGAAAAACCATAGCCTTGACTAGATGGACCTTTGTTGGCAAAGTAATGTTTCTTCTTTTTAATATACTATCTAGGTTGGTCATAACTTTCCTTCCAAGGAGTAAGTGTCATTTAATTTCATGGCTGCAATCAGCATTCGCAGTGATTTTGGAGCCCCCCAAAATAAAATCTGACACTGTTTCCACAGTTTCCCCATCTATTTGCCATGAAGAGATGGGACCAGATGCCATGATCTTTGTTTTCTGAATGTTGAGATTCAAACTAACCTTTTCACTCTCCTCTTTCACTTTCATCAAGAGGCTTTTGAGTTCCTCTTCACTTTCTGCCATAAGGGTGGTGTCATCTGCATATCTGAGGTTATTGATATTTCTCCTGGCAATCTTGATTCCAGCTTGTGCTTCTTCCAGCCCAGTGTTCCTCATGATGTACTCTGCATAGAAGTTAAATAAGCAGGGTGACAATATACAACCTTGACGTACTGATGTTAGTGTATGTAATACGTTATAGTATATAATGTTAATATAGAGAGACTCAAGTTGGAGTTCCTCCTGTCTCAGCCCTTGTGAGATCTTACTTAGCCTTGATTTAGGACTGTTGTGAGGGTTGAGATGATATATGTAAAGCACAGTGCTAGGTATACAGTCCGGAGAAGGCACTGGCATCCCACTCCAGTACTCTTGCCTGGAAAATCCCATTGATGGAGGAGCCTGGTAGGCTGCAGTCCATGGGGTCACTAAGAGTCGGACATGACTGAGCAACTTCACTTTCACTTTTCACTTTCATGCATTGGAAATGGCAACCCACTCCAGTGTTCCTGCCTGGAGAATCCCAGGGACAGGGGTGCCTGGTGGGCTGTCGTCTATGGGGTCGCACAGAGTCGGACACGACTGACCTGACTTAGCAGCAGCAGCAGCAGGTATACAGTCAGTGTTCTGTAAATATTTGTTCCCAATATTAATTATAGAAACTCAGCGTGCTGATTAGAAACCCTGAAAGTCGCTTCTGTGTTTGATTTAAAAATGGTTGTGCATTAGAACTCAATCAACACTTGACTCTTATTGTTGTGGGGTGGGTGGGGTAGGAGGCTGTTATCCGAAAACATTGGATAAAAGATGAAAGTGGTCTTTGGAGGTGAAAGGGTCTGAGGCTGACTGCATGAGAGGAAGCAGAGCTGAGTTTGGCAGGACTGCCACCTCTCAAGACCAGAGTAGAGCCACAGGGAGGGGTCAGGGAGAGGGCTCAAAGTGGGCTCCACTGCCTGCTTCAGCCTTTGTGGTTGCTTCAAGGATCTGGGGCCATTATGTAAGACTCAGCCCTGCCTCTGCCTTTTAATTTGTCCATTAACTGTAAGTGAGAAGCTAGTCTGCTACTCAGCTGTAATTCATTCATTTTTCAAGGCTCATAACAATGCTTTCTTTCTCACAACGTGCCTTGCAATTTCAATGTTTTAATGTGTATTTAACCCTCTTAGTTCTTTTTATCTTACTTAATCCTTTGGGTAGGCACCCACATCAATTCACATTTATATTGTGAGTCACGGTCATGAGTCAGGAAGATGTACAGAAACCGGGTCGTTTCTCCAGTTCACCCTTCTTTCCCTCCCCTCCTCCTTTCCTTTTTCTCCTAAACTTATACAATGTGGTTCCCATGATGCTAATATTTTCTGAGTCACAAGCACCCCTGAGAATCTGATGAAAGCTATGGAATCTCTCCTAAGAAAAATGCATACTCGCACATAATCCTCTGAAGCCCATTCATAGGAATCTTGGAAAATCATGGTTAAGAAATCTCTGCCATAAATAAGATCAGTATCAGAGGTCCATACTAATCAAATGGTAAGGAATCCACAATAAGCACAGACAACTGATACTTGATGTTCCTTTATTTTCATGTTTTATGATTTTAAGCAAAGCTTAATATGTTTGAAATTTATCCAACATTTTAAGGATATTCCAAAGTAGAGAGACTTGAAAAATGAATCATCATGTATCCCATGACCTGGCTTCAACAATGAACAGATAGCCTATCTTATTTCATCTATGTCTCTGCCGAGTCTCCAAACCCCACACATTGTATCGTTTTGTTTCATTTTGTATCATTGTACCACATTGTATCATATTGTATCATCTATATCTCTACCCAGTCTCCAAATCCCAGACATTGTATCATTTAAAAATTTAAGTATATATTACTAAAGATTAAGGACCCTTTTTCTTATTTTTTTATGACATGACCACCACATCAGAATATGGGCATACCTTGGCGATACTGCTGGTTCAATTCCAGACTGCCACAATAAAGTGACTACTGTAAAGCAAGTTGCACAAATTTTCTGGTTTCTCAGTGCATATAAAAGCTATGTTTATATTCTGCTATAATCTATTAAGTGTGCAATAGCATCATATCTAAAAAATGTACATACCTTAATTGAAAAATACTTTATTGCTAAAAAATGCTGACCATCATCTGAGCCGTTAGCAAGTCATAATGTTTTTGCTGGCCGAGAGTCTTGCCTTGATGTGGATAGCTGCTTATGGGTCAGGACAGTGGTTGCTGAAGGTTGGGATGACTGTTGTAGTTGCTTAAAATAAGACAACAGTGAGGTTTGCAAAATCTATTGATTCTTCCTTTCAGGAACAATTTCTCTGTAGCATGCAATGCAGTTTGATAGCATTTTACCCACAGTAGAACTTCTTTCAAAATTTGAGCCAGTCCTCTCAAGCCCTGCTACTGCTTTATCAACTAAGTTTATGTAATATTCTAAATTCTTTGTTGTCATTTCAATAGCATCTTCCCAGCATCTTTACCAGGAGTAGATTCCATCTCAAGAAGCCACTTTCTTTGCTAATTCATATGAAACAACTCCTTATCTGTTCAGGTTTCATTGTGTGGTTCTAGCAATCCAGTCCCATCTTCAGGCTCCACTTCTGATTCTAGTTTTCTTGCTATTTCCACCACATCTGCAGTTACTTCCTCTTCTGAAGTCTTGAACCCCTCAAGGCTTCATCCATGAGGTTTGGGATCAGCCTCCTCCAAACTCCTGTTCATGTTGATCTTTTGACCTCTTCCCATGAATCATGAATGTTCTTAATGGCATCTAGGATGGTGACTCCTTTCCGGAAGATTTACAATTTACTTTGCCCATACCCATCAGAGAAATCACTCTCCATAGGCACTACATACATTATGAAATGTATTCTTAAATAATATTACTTGAAAATTGAAATGACTCCTTGATCCATGGGCTACAGGATGGGTGTTGTATTGTTAGCAGGCATGAAAGCAACATGTCATTGTACATCTTCGTTAGAGCTCTTGGGAGACCAAGGGCATTGTCAGTGAGCACTAACATTTTGAAAGAAATCTTTTTTTCTGAGTGATAGATCTCAACAGTGCTTGGCTGATGGTGTTTGACAGTAGTTCTGTTTTCTTTGGTAAGACACAGAAGGTGTATGAACATTTATTCAGTGACTTTCAGTTCAGTTCAGTTCAGTTGCTAGGTCGTGTCTGACTCTTTGTGACCTCATGAATCACATCACGCCAGGCCTCCCTGTCCATCACCAACTCCCGAAGTTCACTCAAACTCATGTCCATCGAGTCAGTGATGCCATCCAGCCATCTCATACTCTGTCGTCCCCTTCTCCTCCCGCCCCCAGTCCCTCCCAGCATTAGAGTCTTTTCTAGTGAGTCAACTCTTCGCATGAGGTGGCCAAAGAATTGTAGTTTCAACTTTAGCATCAGTCCTTTCAATGAACACCCAGGATCGATCTCCTTTAGAATGGACTGGTTGGATCTCCTTGCAGTCCAAGGGACTCTCAAGAGTCTTCTCCAGCACCACAGTTCAAAAGCATCAATTCTTCGGCGATCAGCTTTCTTCACAGTCCAACTCTCACATCCATACATGACCACTGGAAAAACAATAGCCTTGACTAGGCGGACCTTGGTTGGCAAAGTAATGTCTCTGCTTTTTAATATACTATCTAGGTTGGTCATAACTTTCCTAGACTGTGATTAACCAAGCTAAATTAAAGTAACAAGCAAGTTGATTTTCAACCTGAGTTTTTCAGCTGATTGACCTTGCTCTATACAGATTGCTTTTATAGTCTTAGAGTCAAGGAATCAGTCACCCCTCCCTCTCCCACTTCCTCCAGATTCTGTGTTCTGTGCTGTGTCAGGCATCTGTGGACAGTATTAGGCCTTATAATTAGTTGGCCCCTGTCCTCTGGATATTACAAACCTGTGGGGAAGCCAACGTGAAAAATTATTCATGTATATGTATATGGGTATACATATATGTGAAGTTTTATGAGGAAACATATCGGGGTCCAGCCCCGATATGACCCAGGGTATCCTCGGGATGAACGGCATCGGCGTTAGAGAGAGAGAGAGAGAGAGAGAGAGAGAGAGAGACAAGGGCTGATGATTCCTTGGTTTACGCTGGAAACCAATAAAACCCCAGCACGGGGCTTGCTCTGTTTACGTAGGCCGCAGGCGCCCTCTCGAATCACTTGAGGTACCCCACCAGGGCACCCCCTCGAGTGGGTCTTAGAAACCCAGGCAGATAAGTAAACTCAGAGGGCCCAGCGCTCCAAGGATCTCAACCAGAAAAAGGAGAATAGAGAAAAGGACGGAAAAAGAGAAAGAACGACACGGGGAGACCAAGCTTCAGTGAGCAAGGCCCAAAACTTTATTTTCCAGTGCTGCTTTTATACCCTAAGTTATGCGCATAAGAAACAAAGAAAGGGAGGTATAGATTCACACCAAAATCACGTGGGGTCAGCAGTCTTGACCCTTATCAGGATCAGGGCTTATTTTTGTATATCTCGTGATAAAAGTTTTTAGGTGGTTTACATCATCTTCTGGCCAGGGGGCCTGCTAACAGTTTATGGCCCTCTCTCCTAACAATAGGTTAGTTAGCAAGTAAAAGACTTTTCTTTAAGGTGACTTTCCTAAAGTTAGGTGCTAGACACATAACAAAGTTACATTCCTATAAGGCACCGGTGTAGTGAGCTGCAAGAAAGGAACTTATTAACTTAAGATCTGATGTGGTTAAGTCAAAGGATTAATATATTTCCAAGGATACAATAGATAGAGGAAACTGCAGCAAGCATTGATTCAACAATGAAATCTTTTCTAGTACTATTCTAGTGATTTTAACTTCTTCAACAGATTCCTGTATTTTAGGAGCCCGGACAAACTTGTCATGCAAGTTAGAAAGCTATCAGAGGGGCTTGGATTGGAACACTCCTATTAAGCCGAGGAGAACTTTTAAACTACAGCTCTGAATTAATGTTTTCAGAGAAAGGTGGTTGGGGGGAAGCCCCTGTAAGTATTAGAGGACTTGGTAAGAGGCGTAAGATAGTAAAGCAGTCAGACTCCAGTTTTCTTTGGGGTAGATGCTCAGGTAAGTCCAGGGGGTTCCTCGAACCCTGATTAGCCTTTGCCCGTCAGGCCTCTTCCCCAGTTGACCTTTGCCACGGGTAGGATTTCCCTCGCTGGCTCCCGGCAGAAACATAAGATGATATGAGAAAGTTTGGAAAACTGACAAATATTCATTCATCAAAATATATTGGATACTGTAATTAAAAAGACACATGTACCCCAATGTTCATTGCAGCACTATTTACAATAGTTAGGACATGGAAGCAACTTAGATGTCCATTGACAGATGAATAGATACAGAAGTTATGGTACATATATACAGTAGAATATTACTTAGCCATATAAAGGAACCCACTTGAGTCAGTTCTAGTGGATAAACCTAAAGCCTGTTATATACAGAGTGAAGTAAGTCAGAAAGAGAAAAATGAATATATTAGTGCATATTATGCAATCTAGAAAAATGGTACTGATGAACCTATTTGCAGGGCAGGAATAGAGATGCAGACATAGAGAACAGACTTGTGAACACAGTGGGGGAAGGAGAGAGAGGGTGGGACGAACTGAGATAGTAGCAATGAAACATATACATTACCATCTGTAAAACAGATAGCGAATGAGAAGTTGCTGTATAACACAGGGAGCCCAACCTGGTACTTTATGACAACTGAGAGACGTGGAATGGGGTGGGGGTGGGAGGGAGGGTCAAGAGAGAGGGGATGTGCGTGTGCTTACAGCTGATTCATGTTGTATGGCAGAAACCAGCACAAAATTGTTCAGCAAGTATCCTCCAATTAAAAATGAATTTAAAAAATGTATTGGATACTTACCACATACTGGACTTGGTACTAGATGGTACATGATGTCAACAAAAGACCCAGTACCTACCCTCTTGGAACTTACAGGAGGGCAGGCTACTTACAGTGGTAAACTACTATGTTAGGCTCTGGGAGAATAAAAAGATGAAAATACATGGTTCCTGCTATCAGGAAATTCACAAAGAATAATTAAGTCTAAAATAAAGAGTTTTTTCCACCAAGAAATTATTCTTCAGAAAGGACTTGACTTTTTATGAGCACCTTTACCACTTAGGTGGAAATGAAACTGACATGCTCTAGAAAATTGACTCAAAGCATCTATGGTATTGAGGAAGACATTGATGTTAAAGATGTATTGAGGGTTGTAAATAACATTATTTTATAAAATGTGAGAAAAATAGTGTTTCTAAGTTAACTGTTATTTTATGTATCTGTAATTCCTCAATTTTATTGGTAAATATTTCAGTATGAGTACTAAAAGATTAAGATTCTTTTAAAAAAATAACCATAGTGCCACCTAAAAGAGAAAATAACAATTTGCGAAAATAACTCTTTGTGACTTTGTGAACTGTATGGAATATAGTCTGCGAGGCTCTTCTGTCCATTGGATTCTCCAGGCAAGAATACTGGAGTGGGTTGCCATTTCCTTCTCCAGGGGATCTTCCTGACCCAGGGATGGAACCCAGGTCTCTTGCATTATAAGCGGATTCTTTACCATCTGAACCACCAGGGAAGTCCCAAAAGGTAAAAATTCTTTAAGCATAGTACCACCTAAAGAGAAAATAACAATTTATTTAATGTCATGAAAGAAAAACTTCCAGTTGTCTCAAATGTTATATCCTTAAAAATTATTTTATCAATAACTAAAAAATTATTTTTGTTAGTTTGTTTAAATCAAGATTCAAATTAAGTCCACACATTGTGATTGTTGTCTCTTTTGATCTATTGGTTTTAGGTTCCTCTGTCTCTGTCTCTCTGTCTTCTTGCAATTATTTATTTAAAAAAAGATGGTGGGGAAGGATTTATTCTATAGCTATAGAGTTTCCCACAGTCTGGATTTTGCTGATTATGTTCCTGTGGTGGGGTTTTTCCATGGAACTGTGTTTCTTTGTATTTTCGGGAAATTGGTTTTGGGCTTAGAGTTTTGATCAGATTCAGGGACAATTTATTTGGTAAGATTACCTCATGGTGGTGATAAGGTCTCCCATTAGGAGGCATAGTGTCTGTTTGTCTCTTCTTTTGTGATGTTAGTGGCCTTGAAAATCAATGCAGTCCATTAGGGACTGTAAAATGGCAATGTCCTAATGCTAACATTCTTTTTTCATTTATTCTTTTCTATAATAGGAAACTTCTCTCATCTACTCTATGGTATCACTGTAAGGTACAATTTATAAAGGAAAGCCAGGATGAATTTTCACCAGTTTGCAAAATAATGAATTGGTTTGCTAGTATTGGGGCTTCCCTCATGGCTCAGCTGGTAAAGAATCTGCCTGCAAAGCCGGAGACCTGGGTTCGATCCCTAGTTTGGGAAGATCCCTTGGAAAAGGAAACGGCTATCCTCTCCACTATTCTGACCTGGAGATTTCCATGGACTGCATAGTCCATGGGGTCTCAAAGAGTTGGACGTGACTGAGTGACTTTCACTCAGTAGTATTGCACTTCCCTGGTGGCTCAGATGGTAAAAGAGTCTGCCTGCAGTGCAGGAGACCCGGGTTGGATCCCTGGGTCAGGAGGATTCCCTGGAGGAGGGAACGGCAACCCACTCCATTATTCTTGCCTGGAGAGTCTCTTGGACAGAGAAGCCTGGCGGGCTACAGTCCATGGTGTCGCAGAGAGTCAGACATGAATGAGTGACTAACACTTTCAATTCACTTTTCCACTTGCTAGTATTATTCTCCAATGTTGACCAGTTAACTAATTTTTAAAGTGACATGCTGAACTCATGGATTTAAATATATTTGATACATTCAATCTGCTACAGTTATCACCTTTACTGATGCTCAGATTGTCCTGTGTTAGCAAGGGCTCTCTCTAAGTTGGACCTTGAGTCCTTTTGACATAAACCTAGTTGTCTTTGAGTGCCTTTTAGCAGAAAATGATATTTTAAGAGACCACAATCTAGGTGCTCATGATACTTCTTGCTGCTGACTGGTAATTTTTTCTAGACATTTTGTCTGGACAGAGCTAGGAAATATAAATTTATAAACTTTAAAATATTTAAAATTATAAATATATCATATATATATTCTTGTTGATATTTCCAATTCAAATTCAGGACTCTATATAGTTTTTACTTAACTTCTGCCTTACAACTGTATCTCCTTTCACCCCTGCTGAGAACCCCAGGTCTCAGTCACACTGAGAGTGCCAGGGTAAGTTCATATAATCATTTGCTGTATTTCACCGTACAGAACAGTCTCCGAAAAATAACACCAACACTGTAACCAACAATATAATAACTAAAAAGCAGTTTCAGATCTTTTAAAATTCTTTTTGTTCTTAGGGTATATGTCACTAAGGATGTTCAATCAGTTTATCGTTTTAAATTTATTTGGAATAATTTCTCTTAGAATAGTTATGCCACTGATTTGGCCTTTGTTTTCATTTTCTGGGAATTGTTTTTTAAAATTTTGTTTTTTTTTTAAATAAATTAATTTTGTTTTAAAATTTTCAATATAAGTCATCTTTGAAGAAGTTTAGTCTTTCCATCCTTGTCATCTACCCCATTGCCTCCCTCCTCTGTAGGTAACTACTTAAAATTATCTCTTATGGCTTGTTCTTCCTTTATATGTTTTTAAGTATAAGGAGATATTTTTGTTCCAACACCCTTTCTTAGCTAAAAGTTAGCAAATTAAACAGTTTTGTCCACCTTTCTTTTTATTTTTTAAAACATAGGGGACATAGATGATAACTATAAAATAGTAAAATTGAACCTAAAGCTGGAACGTTGAGCAGGGTGGAAGGATGGTGAGGATTTGGTGTGCTGGAGAGGGGGTGAGCCTGTTAGATGACCAGACAGTGTGAGCAAAGGCGTGAAGATGGGCATGTGTGTGCTGCCCGTGGGGTCAGAGAGCCGGGCTGGAGTTGCAGGTTTGGTAGAAGAAATTGATTGGCAGGGAAATTAGCTAAGATCTTCTTTGAAATAATTCCAGATCTGATAAGGGTCTTGATAAGGTGTAGATGCCATTACATTTATTCTTTTAAGAAAAATTTACTGAGCACCTCCTATGCGAAAAATCCATTGGGTGTTGGGGAAACCATGGTGAGGAAGACAGATATGGTCCTTTCCTGAAGGAGCAGAGAGATTTCATTTCTAAGGAGAAATACAGTGTACTTTGGGAGCATATAAATGGAGGGTAGTCAGAAAAGGCTTCTAAGGAAGTACCTTTAGGCTGAGATTGGGATGATGAATAAGTGTGAGCTGCTGGTGATGGAGATGGGCATAGCAGGGAGAGGGTGATAGTTCCAGGCTGAGGGAACAGTGCTCAGGGAAGAATATGAGTGTGATTCTATAACTGAAAACAATGTCCACTCTGACTGAAAGGGCAGGAGAGTGGGCGATAGGATGAGAGTTGAGAATGAACCTGAGAGAATTGCAAAGGAGGACTTGATAAGAAAAGGGAACTGTTTCCTGGAAGGTATACGATGGGTACTCAATACATGGAATAGATGAATAAGTTTGAAATTTTAAACGTGGGCTGAGAAATCATGGAACCGTGGAGCCATGGGTAGGAATAAGTAAATGAGCACAGGATGTTAGTTTGGAAGAAAGATTCATTGGGTTTTAGACACATGGATCTTGAGGCATGGCATCCCATTGGCTTGTCAAATACTGAACCTTGTAGCTTCAGTATACTGTTGAAATTGCAAGACTCAAGCATGGGAAACAAAAGGTAGAGTGCTCATCCTTGGGAATTATGGTTGGAGGAAGGAGATGAGCCTTAGAATGGGGCAGAGGAGCAGGATGGAGTATTTCAAGGACAGAGTGGTAAATAGGCTTCATGCTGCAGAGAGGTCAAGGAGACCAACACTTTTTGGCCATGCCATGCAGCTTGTGGGATGTTAGTTCCCCAACCAGGGATTGAACCTGGGTCCTTGGCAGTGAGAGTACAGAGTCCTTACCACTGAACCACCAGGGAATCCCCTCAAAGAGACCGGCTTATACCAAATGAGGCAATGTGGCTGACACCACTTGCAAAATTCCAATACATTGTCTATGGGTAGAGTCTGGAGGTGGGAAAGACATGGGATCCATAGTTACAAGACCTCGGCTCAATCCTACTTCTGCCTTTTACCATGTTTCTGACCTTGGGCAATAATTCTTAAAGTTTTCCGAGTCTCAGGCTGTTTATTTATGAAATGCCATGTTTGCATCTCAGAGTTATTGTGAGGTTCAAATGGAAAATATCTGTAAACCATTGGGTTTTCCCCTTCAGTTCAGTTCAGTTCAGTCACTCAGTTGTGTCCAACTCTTTGCGACCCCATGAATCACAGCACGCCAGGCCTCCCTGTCCATCACCAACTCCCGGAGTTCACTCAAACTCATGTCCATTGAGTCGGTGATGCCATCCAGCCATCTCATTCTCTGTCGTCCCCGTCTCCTCCCGCCCCCAATCCCTCCCAGCATCAGAGTCTTTTCCAGTGAGTCAGCTCGTCAGTGTTGCATAAAGGGTAAGGCAAACACACAATAGTTGAATGAAAGTTCAAATGAATGTATGAGCATTACTGTGGCTACTAATTTATGTTTCAACAGAGACCGGATGAAGAAGCTGTGGTGGATCAGGGTGGGACCAGCACAATTCTCAACATCCACTATGAGAAGGAAGAGTTGGAAGGTAAGCCCTGCTGTTATGTGTACTGAGGGAAATCAGTGAGAGGCAGCCTGGTTGGGGAGGAGCAGCTTTGCTCTCAGGAGACCTGGGCTGGAGTCCTAACTCTGGTTCACTAGCTGTATAGACCTTGGGGAAAAATCACTTAATTTCCCTTAGCCTCAATTTCCTCATCTCTTAAACAAAAGTAGACATAATACTACCTGTCTTACTGTTAGAGTCTAGTAGACAGCTAGTGAGACAGTGCTTTGAGTACAGTGAAGTCCAATGTAAGTATTAATAAATGACCTATTCCTTGAGAATGCAAAGCACTCAGATCAGCTTATTGATTCTTGATGATTGCTTAGAATCATTAAGCAAAAATTACAGATCTGTATAAAATATAAACACAAATCTATACAAAAGAAATAAAATACAAATAGTTTAAAAAACTCAATTTAAACATAAAACCTTATTTTTATCCCAATGTTTGCTTTTCCCCTTAATACCCATTTCTGTCTGGTGTTTTCATCTAAACAAGAAAAGGGAAAACACACACACACACCTGTAGCATATTTGCTGAGGGTCCACAGCACAGAGTTGTATAAAAATCCACTCAAGTGGAAGGAAAGGAAGAGGCATTTTAATTGACCTGCTCTGTCCATCTATCTCTCTGTCAAGGCTTTTCTCCCCTCCCCACCCCCAACTCCCTACATGACCATCATGTGCTGTCCTTCTGCTTTCCTTTTTCCCACAGAGCCTAGTGTCCTGATAATGCTGGTGATGCTCAGTTTTATTAAAGAAAGGCTTGTGTCCACGATAACTTTAACATGAACCCACATTTGGCTCAAAAGCCTTTGTGAAATCTCTATAGCATCTCCTGCAACATTGAAGGCAATGATACAGCAACTTTCTAATGATTGAGACAGCATGTGAAATGTTCTCTCTGTACTGCTTGTTCCTGTGCTGTTTTTTTTTTTTTTTTTTTCATCAAAGTTGTACAATCCCCAGAGAAAACTTGTCCTTTGGTTGGGAGAGTCAAAGCTGTAGAGGCTGACTCAGCCTCTGGGTCTGTTACCATGAGAATTTTTGTGGGTGGCTCAGTGGAGGTCAATGGTGTTTGGATGTATCAAGATCAAGCTTCCCAAGTTATTTTGACCAGATGGAAGAGGAGCCAGTGTGGCTTTCAGCAGCTGGAAGAAAGAGCAAGAAAGAAGGGTGTGGAGGTGGGAGGCGAACATTTGTTGAATACCCCTTGTGTGATAAGCATTTGATTAGGCACTTCTTTGTCTTTTTAACCTTCACAGCAATCAAGGCAGGTAGGTATCATCCCTATTTTACATGGTGGGGAAACTTCTCAGGGTCTAAGCAGGTAAGACGGATGGAATTCTGCTCTTTCCACTCTATCACACTACCTGCAAAGGAGGACCTGCTGCTGCTGCTGCTGCTAAGTCACTTCAGTTGTGTCCGACTCTGTGTGACCCCATAGACGGAAGCCCACCAGGCTCCCCCGTCCCTGGGATTCTCCGGGCAAGAACACTGGAGTGGGTTGCCATTTCCTTCTCCAATGTGTGAAAGTAAAAAGTGAAAGTGAAGTCGCCCAGTCGTGTCCGACCCTTAGCGACCCCACGGACTGCAGCCTACCAGGCTGCTCCATCCATGGGATTTTCCAGGCAAGAGTACTGGAGTGGCTTGCCATTGCCTTCTCCGAAAGGAGGACCTACCCAGAGTTAACCTCCCAACCTCAAAGTCTTGCTCCATCATGTGGACATGTTTCTGTATTGGCCCCCTCTTCTGCCTCATTAATGCTGTTGCCTCTTTATTCTCTCACTGTAGTGTGGGAGGACTGTTACTTTTCCTTTAGTTGTCTGAGCCTACTAGACCTTTGCCCTCAGCTAGACATTAACCATTTATCAACACTCTTCTCTACTTGGGAGTAGAATAATTAGCTGGGACAAACTCTCTTGGGTCCCCAGGACTGAGTTCCGTCACAGGGATCAGCTGAGTAGCTGGCAGTAGGAACATCTTCTCAAGATGACATCGTCCATTCCTTACGCAGTCTCCACATTTTCCTGTAAAAGAAGGCCATGTGTGATGATGGCATTGCTAGGGGATAGCGTACAAGGAAACAGTCGTTTACACATAGACCGTTTTGAAAACTAGAGTCTTATTTATGTTGGCACTTAAGAAAAAAGCACTACAGGCAAATGGAGGACAAATAGTGCCCACTGCTCAGGCCTGATGTGGTTCTTGAGTAGCTCTGGAGGGGAGAAGAGGAAGTTGTGATGTGCTGTAGGATTGACCATGCTGTGGGCTCCCAGGGCATCCCAGCTCAGTAAGCCTGTGCTCAGGCAGGTGCTGTCTCCAGAAGACATGGAATAAAATCAGTTCCACTCTGATGGAAGACAAGGAAACTGTTCTAATTGCATTCTAGTTCTCTATGTGTGCCATGCTGCAAGGTTCCATGGCTACAGATAAATCTCTGGGTCTTCCTTGCCCTTTGCTCTACACCCCTGACACCCCCTAACATAAACCATGTTCAGAACTACTTCTGAGAGGTAATCTCTGGACATTGTTAGAGACTTTTGTAAATGTGAGGGTTGTTTTTTTTCTTTTTTTGCATAAATTAACTCCCTCAACAGGAGAAGATGCACTAAACCATTACAGTGTGTGTGTGCTCAGTTGTGTCCAACTCTTTGCGACCCTATGGACTGTAGCCCACCAGACTCCTCTGTCCATGGACTATTCCTGAAAAGAATACTGGAGTGGGTTGCCATTTCCTCCTCCAGGGGATCTTCCTGACCCAGGGATAGAACTCATGTCTCTTGTGTCTCCTGCATTGGCAGGCAGATTTTTTTTTTTTTATCACTGTGCCACCTGGGAAGCCTTTGCTTTATATATGTATATAAAGAGTCAAAAGCAAACCTTAGGACAGATTTCCAAAGAGAAACACAAAAAGAGCAATAGTGCATGATTTCTTCAGTGGACTCTCCCAGTCCCAGAGGAACACAGAGCAGTGACTTTATTTAGAGGAATGGCTTTTTCCATCTTTTCTGGCAGATCATTATTCCTGATTAGCTACTAGACTAATGAATCCTAGAGTGAGTTTGGTACCTTCTAATAAGTTTTTAACAGAGGTAAGAGCCATTTGGCCTTAGTTATAAGTTGGGGGGGGGAATAAAGGGGGCTTGCAAATGCTCCACACGTTATACTTTCCCTGTCATAATTGACTCAACCTGAAGCCCAGGAAATAGGGCACCCATCACTGTGTGCTAAGGCGTTCTGTGTTCTGTGCACATGCTCCATGCTCCAGCGTGCTCAGAATGCATTCAGCTTCCGAAAGTTCAGACTCCATCCGCAGGGTGGGCTCGCTCTGTAATTCCTATCATGCTCTGCAAGATTCAGTTCCAGTTCACTAATGATTGCTCTCTGTATGTGTATACTTATTTAAAAAGTAAACTCTACAATTACATCTCCTGCTGCTGCTGCTGCTGCTAAGTCACTTCAGTCGTGTCCGACTCTGTGTGACCCCATAGACGGAAGCCCACCAGGCTCCCCCGTCCCTGGGATTCTCCAGGCAAGAACACTGGAGTGGGTTGCCATTTCTTTCTCCAATGTGTGAAAGTGAAAAGTGAAAGTGAAGTCGCTCAGTCGTGTCCGATCCTAGTAAGTTTTATTAAATGAATACTTGTATTTGCACACAGTGCCTAGAGAGTAGGTTTGACAATAACTGGAAGAAAGACTGGGAAAAAGGCTGAATTTGGGTGAGTAAGTACGCAGATGAGGGGGAGGAAGACTGTGGGGGTAGGAGAGCAGTTGAGAGGCCAGTGAAGTGACCACAGGATGAGTTTAGGTTTAGTAAATTCCCTGGGCTGCAGAATCCCATTAGATGGACTGGATTTTGTTGGTGCTGCATTCGTTGCCCAGTGTCCATTTGTTTGTCATCTTTTCTGACTTCACTCAGAATATATGAGTCCCTGTTTCTGAGTCTCCAGCCTAGAAAGATATTTATGGGAACTGATTGGATCAAAAATACTTCTTAGAGAAGGAAAAGTCTTCCTTAGTGACTCTTTGCAAAAGTCCCTTATGTAGGAACTCTTCCTGGATTGAGCTTTCCATTCCTAGGTTGGTTAGGACCTTCTCAATCATCTCATGCCCTGGTGAGTACTTCATCCACTCTAAGCACATTCACTTTGGTTGCATGTTCCTTTTGTGGCCCTTTTCAGATACTGTGTTTTGTTATATAAGGAATTCTGAGAGGAAGAAGGTCTGATCTGGGACTTTTTTTTTTTTCTTTTAAAAATTTTTTAAATTATGAAAATATGATAACATTTATAGTAGACTTAGAAAATATAGAACAAGGTTACCTATAGTTACACTGTATATTATAATTATTTTTTAGTAGATAAATTAAGATTTTTAGTTGGAGTTTCAATATCAAACTCTCAAAAGTTAATAGAATCAATATACAGAGAAGTAGAAGGAGAGAGTAGACTGTGAACCAGTTCAACGTAATTAAGATTTATACAATTTCCACACAACAGTAGGATACAAATTCTATTCAAATTCCCATAGACTATAAACTAGGAGAGACTACTGGAACATATCCAGGGACATAAAACCAAGTGCAAAAATTTGATGGCATAAAGGTAATGAAATAATACAGAGTCTGTTGTCTTATCACTGTGAAAGTATGTTAGAGATGAATATCAAAAGATATTTGAAAATAGTATCCTAACATGATATACCAGGTCACCGCAGGTGTCTGTCTCCAACCAGTGGTGATTCCTGCACCCTGGCCAAAGTCAGGCCACAGGGAACTTTCTTCAGTGGAACTTGTGCCAATGGTGTCTCAAGGAAAAGGGATAAGTAGGAGCCATTGTTCACTCTCCAGCTTGCTTATGCTTTTACTAGTACCTGTGCCTTTATGGCAAGTTCTCTGTTGTCAGCTGGAGAAGGGAAAACAACCACAAGCCTTGTTTACAGATGATTTCAGTTGCTATGCTGGTGTCACCAGTCTTGGCAAGTGGAGATGTACTATTCCTCTCATGTCAGAGAGGAACAGAGGAATTTGTAAATTACTTAATATTTCTTCAATAAAATGTTTATGTTGGAAAAGCAAAAAAAAAAAAAAAATTGAAAATAACCCACATATTTTCAAGTGCAATGTGACTTTTACCAGAGATCTTTGACTTAGTCATTGAAAGGTTCAGTACAGTTGCTGCTGCTGCTGCTAAGTCACTTCAGTCGTATCCGACTCTGTGTGACCCCATAGACGGAAGCCCACCAGGCTCCCCCGTCCCTGGGATTCTCCAGGCAAGAACACTGGAGTGGGTTGCCATTTCCTTCTCCAATGTGTGAAAGTGAAAAGTGAAAGTGAAGTCGCTCAGTCGTGTCCGACCCTTAGCGACCCCATGGACTGCAGCCTACCAGGCTCCTCCATCTATGGGATTTTCCAGGCAAGAGTACTGGAGTGGCTTGCCATTGCCTTCTCCGTCAGTACAGTTAGAAGACTGGAAAAACATAGAGGGTGATTGCAGAGAGGAAAGCATTTAAAAGAGAAATCAATATCAAAACGAGAAATTAACATCAAAGATACTTTTAAAATACCATGTATTTGGAAATTATATGTCTACTTTTAAAGGATGAATGTATCTAAGGAGGCATAACAAGGAAATAGCAAATATTTGTAATAGAATAAAAATGAAAAGAGAATTTGCCAGAAGTTGTTGCATGCTGCTGAAGCTGCTCAATACAATCAAATATGATGTGGAGTCTTGAATAAGTTATGAAAACAAATAATGGACACTAGCATAAATTTTTTTGGAATTTGAACAAAGTCTATACTTTAGTTAATAATATTGTATCATATTAATTTCTTATTTTTAGCAACAGTATTTCTTTATATTCACAGAATTGGATTAGCAGTTTCAAGCTTCATTCAAAAAAAAAATTTTTTTTTTCAGTTAAAAGTATTTTTATTGAAAAAGCACAAATGCAAAGAAATGAACAGAGGAAAATTTATGCGTCGAACCTGGACTGGTCACTTATGATAATATACATGCTACAATTCCATTCTCCCCAATCATCCCACCTTCACCCTCTCCCACAGAGTCCCAAAGACTGTTCTATATGCCTATGTCTCTTTTGCAGTCTCTTATACAGGGTTCAGGTTACCATCTTTCTAAATTCCATATATATGCGTTAATATACAGTATTGATGTTCTTCTTTCTGGCTTACTTCACTCTGTATAATTGGCTCCAATTTCATCCACCTCATTAAAACTGATTCAAGTGCATTCTTTTTAACAGCTGAGTAATTTTCCATTGTGTATATGTACCACAGCTTTCTGATCCGTTTGTCTGCCAGTGGACATCTAGGTTGCTTCCATGTCCTAGCTATTGTAAACAGTGCTGCGATGAACATTGGAGTCCAGTTGTTTTTAAACATGGCTGCTCATTAGAAACGCATCTGGAGTTTTGGAGGAAAAAAGCAATACCTGGGTATTTGTATTCTTCAAAAAATTCCAAGATAATTCTGATAGGGATTTAGGTTTTTCTTTTAAATGGTAGTGTTAGTGATATAGAATTCTATTATTTTCTGTTGACCAGTCATGATAAAACAGTATTAAAGTGAATAATAGTTACATAATCACAATAGTAAAAGATGTTTATCAGTTTTCACAATAAATAGTCAGATAAAAGATAATTATAATCGCAAGTCATAATGGGAACATAATTAGCATAACAATATAAAATAATTACATACAATTTGAGGGGTTAAGCAGCGTGATGTGATAAATGGAAGTGCATGCATGGACATGTTTTCATCCACCCAGCCAGTTTATGTCTTTTGGTTGGTGCATTTAATTCATTTACATTTAAGGTAATTATTAATGTATGATCCTATTACCAATTTCTTAATTGTTTTGGGTTTATTTTCTGTAGGTCTTTTCTTTCTCTTGTGTTTCCTGCCTAGAGAAGTTCCTTTAGCATATGTTGTAAAGCTGGTTTGGTGGTGCTGAATTCTCTTCACTTTGCTTGTCTGAAAAACTTTTGATTTCTCCATCAAATCTGAATGAGAGTCTTGCTGGGAAGAATATTCTTGGTTGTCAATCACTTTAAATACATTGTGCCATTCCCTTCTGGCTAGTAGAGTTTCTGTTGAGAAATCAGCTGATAGCCTTACGAGAGTTCCCTTGTATTTGTCATTTTCCCCTTGTTGCTTTTAATATTTTATCTTGGTTTTTAATTTTTGTCAGTGTTATTTCTATGTGTCTCAGTATATTCCTCCTTGGATTTATCCTGCCTGGATAAATCTCTGAGCTTCCTGGACTTGGTTGACTTTTTCTTTCCCATTCAGGGAAGTTTTCAGCTATTATCTCTTCAGATATTTTCTCCGGTCCTTTCTGTCTCTATCTGCTCTTTGTGCATGCTAAGTCACTCAGTTGTGTCCAACTCTTTGTGACCTTATGGACTGTAGCCTACCAGGCTCTTCTGTCCATGGGATTCTCCAGGCAAGAATACTGGAGTGGGTTGCCATGCCCTCCTCCAGGGGATCTTCCTGACCCAGGGACTGAACCCATGTCTCTTATGTCTCTTGCATTGGCAGGCATGTTCTTTACCACAGTACCACTGGGGAAGCCTGGGACTCCCATAATGTGGGACTTTTTTATTGGTTGATTGATTTTTGGCTGTGCTGCGTGGGCTTTTCTCTGGTAGTGGCGACTGGGGGCTACTCTCTAGCTGCTGTGTGCAGGCTTCTCATTGCCGGGGCTTCTCTTGTTGCCGAGCATAGGCACAGGCTTCAGTAGTTGTAGTTCCTGGGCTCTTGAGCATGGGCTTAATAGTTGTGGCACATGGATCTAGTTGCTCTGAGGCATGCGAGATCTTCCTGACCCAGGGATTGAAGCCATGTCCCCTGCATTGGTAGGCAGATTTTTTACCACTGAGCCACTAGGAAGCTTGCAGATGAGTAGTGGGAGAAAAACTGATAAATACCGAACTTTAATGCAATGCACAAAATAAGTGCATAAGGGAATGCTAGCCAAGGACTTTGGGGATTTACATACAGGAAGGAGGCAGCACATCTGATCGAAGGGATCAGCAAAAATACCGAGAATGAAGGTGTATTTGCAGTGAGTCTTGAAGAAGTGAGCCAAGTCAGTGTCTGGAAAGCATTGGCACATTTTTGGAATAGCAGTTTGGTTTAGGTGGAGACCAGTGTGAGGTGAGGGTGGGAGCATCCGCTGAGGCCATGAGAAGGAGACAGAGTCAAAACCAGGCTGTTCTGTTGTTGGGGTAGGTGCAGAAGGTATATATCTCTAGACTTTTTCCCCAAGAATATTTATTCAGTGTGGGCATGTGTGGGATTTCCATTTTGATTTCTCTTGAGCTGATCACTCAGTTCTTTTAGAGAGCTTTCCCTTTCTTTCCCTACTGAATATATAATTTGTTCTAGAGGAAGAAAAGACTAGAAAGGAGGCTGGGGCCCCTGAGTGCTATAGCATGAAGGGTCCTGATTGTAGGAGTGAGCCAGGATCAGGGCAGTGCTTCAGGAAGGCTTGTTTGTAGGATTGAATTGGTAGGGGAGATAGGAAGGAGGCCCCTGCTGTTCTCAAAATGGGAGGAGAGAAGACTTGATTTAATCTGTGGATGATCATAATCTGTGGGATGGAGCGCTGAGGGGCAAGGTGGAAATACAAAGTAACACTGAGGTTTCCAGCCTGAAAAGTTGAGAGAATGGTGATGCCATGGACAGAAAAATATAAGAAATGAGTATGAACCTGATTTGAGATGGAGGACAGTGAGTTTGCTTTGGAACATGTTAACTTTCCAGAGATAAACATTTGGCGGTCATTTGTAGATGGAAACTTTGAAATCATGAGAGTAAATATCACTAAAAAGAGAAAAGAAAGGGGCAGAAACCTGGAGGACCTTCCTTTGGTGGATTGTGGATTCGCTGGAGAAGCAATCAGAGGAGTGCAAGTGAGCCAGGGAAGACAGTGGTACAGGGTTAGGGGAGCCCAGACCACCAAGGGGAGGAAGTCATTAGGGACTGGGATGATGTCTGGAGCCGGGTGGGCTCTCCAGGAAGTCTTTTGAATTGAACTGAGAGAGCCGTAATATGATAGACTTAGTGGTTTAGTGGACTTTAGTGTCCCTAATGAAGGCAGTCAGTGGAGAGCAGCCACACGCAGAGGCTATGGAGCAAGGAGATGGTGAGGAAAGGGCGCTAGAGCAATAGACTGTTCTTGAATGTGACCTGATGGAGGAACTTGGAAGAGTAGCACTTCACTGGGAACATTTTTTTAAAATTTATTTTTATTTTAAAACTATTTTTATTGAATGAAAGAATCTTTAAATTCTACACTGCTTTACAGTTTTCAAAACTTTCACAAACATGGCTTCATATAATCCCATAATAACCCTTTTCCCCCTACTCCTATGTTGCTTCCCTCCCACCACCTCCACTGGTAACTACTAGTTTGTTCTTTATATCTGTGAGCCTGCTTCTTTTTTGTTTTATTCACTAGTTTGTTGTATTTTTTAGACCCCACATAGAACTATTGTACAGTATTTGTCTTTCTTTGTCTGACTCATTTCACTTTGCATAATGCTTTCCAAGTTCATCCATGTTGCTGCAAATGGCAAAATGCCATTCTTTTTATGGCTGAGTAGTATTCCACCGTATGTATATACACCACGTCTTCTTTATCCACTCATCATATGATGGACACTTAGGTTGCTTCCATGCCTTGGAAATTATAAATAATGATGCTGTGAATGTTGTGACACGTTTCTTTTCAAATGAGTGTTTTGTGGTTTTTTTTAAAAATATACACATCCAGGAGTAGAATTGTTGGATCATATGGTGGCAGGAACATTTCTTTATTAGGTAAGAGAGACTTGAGAAGCCCAGGGAAGGGATGGATGGAAAGGAGAGACTGAGGATAACTGATGGAGTGGGACCCAGCAAGATGGGAGGTGATACTCATTAGCCTGCAAAGAGGGGGATCTGGGGGAGGAAAGTGAGCCAGGTGAGAACGTGGGAGTTCACAGGACAGAGCCTGTCTTTTCAGTACTGCATGAAGTGAGGTCACCTGCTCAGAGGAAGGAAGTATGGGTAAGCTTGTGGATGCGAAGACAGTGACAAAAGCTCCTGTGGTGGAAGATGTGCAGAGGCCGCCTGAGATCAAGAGTTAAGCAGCAGTAAGTGGGCTGAAATGGGGCAAGGTCACAGCTCTGTGCTTCCGGTATAGCATCCTTACAGTTGCTGATTCTGGGCCCCAGGCTGGGCAGGAAGGCCAGGGAAATCAGGTGGAGGTGACAGAGGCCTGGAAGTCAGGAACAAAACAAAATAAGGTTTATGGATGGGATGAGAGAGTAGAAAGGAGGAACTAGAGAGGAATTCTATGGGATCACTTATTATCTTGTATTCCTCTTTTTGTAAAATATGTAATATCTCTCCTTTATGCTCCCAGCCTTATACCCCTTATGATTTGTAACTAGCCTCTCACTGCTGTTCTAGATGGTGTATTCTACAGTGCAGAAAAAATGGAAACTGATCCTAGAATGTACTAGCTGCTAAAATTGATTCCAGGCATTGTGTTAAGCATTTTACATACATTACCTTATTTACTGCTTACAAAAATCCTCTTGAGTTTAAAGAATAAGCTTCAATATTCCTTGTTAAAGACAGTCACAGAGAGATTAGATAATTTGTCCAGGGTCACATGGCAAGTGAATGGTGAAATCAAGTTTTGGACCCTGGCAGGTTGACTTGAACACTTAACCACTTTCCCAATGGCCTCCATGCCAAGACTTGCTGTAGGTGTCCTGGTGTGACCATATCATGTTTTATCAATAGCTTAAACTGTCTTGTACTGGCAACTACTAGCTTTTGTTTTTGTCCCTATAGTTTGCAAATCATGTTCATGCACATAATTTCCTTTGATCTTCACAACCCTCTTGTGAGGTTTGCAGTAACGAACAGGATGGAGATTTTCAACTTGCCCATCTCTACAGATTCAGTCCTGGAGGTCTTTGAAGTTTTGTCATTACAGAGTTGTGACTTTTTCTTTTTCGTCCCCCCTCTTAATTACACTAGCCTCCTTTTCTTAAAGGAGTTCTCTCTTCAGACCTTCTGCTTCTTTTCAGGCCATAGGACTCTGTACGTGGGGGTCCGGATGCCACTGGGCCGGCAGAGCCATCGGCATCACCGAACGCACGGTCAGAAGCACCGGAGACGAACACGGGGCAAGGGAGCCAGCCAGGGGGAGGAAGGCCCAGAGGCCCTGCACGGTAACACCTCGGGAGGGCGGGCGGGTGGGGGTCCACAGCTGGGAGTCCCTGTGAGACTGAGGGGATGTGGCGTGGACATCCGGCAGGTAGTGGTTTTCATTCTCTAGGCTTTCCAGCTTGCTTCAAAGAAGAAGAAATGCCTCTGAGAATCAAAAGTATCTGCTCCCCAAATCAATACCATAGAAGGTGAAATCATTTGTTGGAGAATTAGCTATTCCTTTTGATAAAATTCATCAGATTTCTAGTTTCTTATGGGTTTTCTTCAAGTGGTCTTACTTAATTTTTTTCTTTTCATGAAACTGCTTCCAAAGAATGAAAGTGAAAGTCACTCAGTTGTGTCTGACTCTTTGCAACCCCATGGACTATACAGTCCATGGAACTCTCCAGGCCAGAATACTGGAGTGGGTAGCCTTTCCTTTCTGCAGGGGATCTTCCCAACCCAGAGATCGAACCCAGGTCTCCCTCATTGCAGGCGGATTCTTTACCAGTTGAGCCACCAGGGAAGCCCAAGAATACTGGAGTGGGTAACCTATCCCTTCTCCAGTGGATCTTCCCAACCCAGAAATTGAACAAGGGTCTCCTGCATTGCAGGCGGATTGTTTACCAACTAGCTGTCAGGGAAACTCCAAAGAATAGTTTTGTTTTTTTTTTAATTCTGGGAATAAAGAAATCTTTTTGATCTGAATTCAGGATTGTCTTTATATGTTTCACAAGCTGTCAGCCCCCCAGGTGCACTGAGTGTGGCAGGATGCTATTTCTGTCCCAAGTGGAGGTTGGGAGCAGACCTTTCTCTGTGGCTGCTTTTCCAGACACACCATCTCAGCGTGTTCAGTTCATTCTTGGCACTGAGGAGGATGAAGAACATGTGCCTCATGACCTCTTCACAGAGCTGGATGAGATCTGTCTGAAAGAGGGAGAAGATGCTGAGTGGAAGGAGACAGCCAGGTAAGGCCCTGAATAGCCTGGGTCAAGGTTTGCTGGGGCAGGCAAATGTGTACCTTTCCATGAGTGACAGGTCTGCCTGCCTTTTATTTCTTCATGGGAGACGTGATGACTGACATGGGCACTGATGTTCTAGTGTCTTGCATGGGAAGTCTTGATGTTGGCTTCTTTGTCATGTCTGTGTAACACCTGGTCCAGTTGACCTTGAGCTGGGGATTGGTGACAGAAATGTGGAACAGGGGGTCCTCTCTCATGTGTTCCTGGGCTCTTAATATTGTATGTCTGACTTGGAAGATGCCTGAGGGGGCCACCTTGGCCTAAACCTAGCCCAGCAGACATAGCCTTTTCCTATGGGTGAGCCATAGCATCATTTCTTTTTTTTTTAAATTCTTTAATTTATTTGGCTGTGCCAGGTCTTAGTTGCACCATGGGAGCTTTTAGTTGCAGCATATAGGAACTAGTTCCCCAACCATGGATCAAACCCAGGCCGCCTGCATTAGGAGCGTGAAGTCTTAGCCTCTGGACCATCAGGGAAATCCCAATCATTTGAGGTTTAATTCGCCGTAATTTTTGAGACATCCTATGGGACAATCCAACTTCGTAGAGACCTCTGGGATAATATCCAGCCTGATGGTAGGCTTCCCTCGATTAGAGAGTGAGTACGCTTGTCTAAGGCTCAAACCCAAGAATAGCCCTCAGGTGAACCAAGCCCATGTCTAGGGTTCCTCTAGTAACTGACAAGTGAGCCTTCTGGGTGACACAAAGCCAGCATGCCTGAGCCTCAGGGAAGCAGATGAGGTGGATAACCAGCAAAACATGGCTCAAGGTCTCATTGAAACAGCTTTTCCTGGATACCTGCTGTATCCATAGATGTGTTCAATGAGTAAGAGGATTAAACAAACCAATTAACCTGATACCAAGCAAGAAGGCAATTAGCCTTAACATCCTGTCTTTTGCACACTTCTGAAGGTCACACAGACTTTTTAAAAAAGAAAAATATGATCATTTTATTAATGTGATTTGTCAGTGTATCCAAATGAGATAGATTAGATATGTTTTTTTAGTTGCACAAGTAATGCATGCTCACTATACAAAATGAGAAAATAAGGGTAAGCAAAAAGAAAATAAAAATTAATACCCCAGGGATAATGAATATAACATTTGGTGTCTTATATATGTGTGTGTTGTATTTTAAGATTTTCCTTTAATAAAAATGGAATCAAGCTGTACTCAATTTTGCAGTGGTTTGTAACCTACGTATTTCACTTGCCAATGCATGCTGAACATATAGATTAGATTATTCAGGTACCTTTCTTTGTGACCTACATTAAAAACCCTCTCCTGAAAATTCTTCGTTTTCTTTCTTTGCCATCTCTTTGTCATGCTTTCAGGTGGCTGAAGTTTGAAGAAGATGTTGAGGATGGGGGAGAACGATGGAGCAAGCCTTATGTGGCAACCCTTTCACTGCACAGTCTCTTTGAGTTAAGAAGCTGTCTTATTAATGGAACGGTCCTTCTGGATATGCGTGCAAATAGCATAGAAGAAATCTCAGGTAAGGTTAGGGGAGAGAAAGCAGAGGATCGCGTGTGGTGTGGAGGAAAGAAAGAAGAAAGTGGCTGTTTGTGCTTGGGCAAGTCACTTACCTTCCTGACCTCAGCATCTTCAGTTCTGGAATGGATTTCTTCCCTGCCTATTATTCCACAGGCTTATTCTGGGATGCAAATGACATGGCATGTGGTTTTCCATTTGCCTGTTTGTTTAGCAAACATTTGTTTTCTATCTATGCTTGATTATGTACTAGGCACAGTTTCTACCCTCAAGGAGCTCACCTTCTAGTGGGAAAAATGTGTGTGTGTGTGTTAGTCACTCAGGCATGTCCATCTCTTTGCAACACCATGGACTGTAGCCTACCAGGCTCCTCTGTACATGGAATTCTCCAGGCAAGAATACTGGAGTGGGTTGCCGTTTCCTTCTCCAGGGGATCTTCCCAACCCATGGACTGAACCCACATCTGCATCGCAGGCGGATTCTTTACTGTCTGAGTCATCAGCAAAGCCCCAGTGAGGAAAATAGCCATAGGGCAATTAAAATAAGTGCAACAACCAAGCTCTGGTTTGGTAATAAGTGTGACTGGGAGCTCTGCAGAGAAAAGTGGGTTCAAATGAAAGAAAGGTTTTTCAATATGGCAACTAGGAAAAACATGTATGAAATTGAGCCAAAGGACCCCCCGCTTCTTCAGCATGATGTGAAGGGGCGATATCTGATGGAGTTTCCTAGTACAGGTGAGTGTAAGTTGTTGTGTTTGGGGAATGGAGTTTGAGAAACACCTGGGTGCATGTAAAGCTTTTCCTTGGCTTGGCTCTGTTTGGTTGGACAGATTTTTAAGTTTCTTCCAGCTTTTCTTCATTACAAGTATCCAAGTAATTCTGCCTGTCTGGGATCACATGGGGACCTGGGGAGAAGTCTTACTGATGGGATCTTGTGTTAGCACCTTAATTACATCTGTGAAAACTCTCTTTACAAATGAGATCATGCTCACGGGTTCTGGGGAGTTAGTATATAGTACACAGCATCTTTTGAAGGGGCACCGTTCAACCCACAACAAAAGAAGAGGAGTTCAGTTCATCAGTGTCAGATGCTGCAGAGAGGTCCGGTGAAGTATAATGGAAGCATCCTCCAGATTTAGCAACTGGAAGGTTGTTGATGATTTTATCAAAAGCAGTTTCATTGAGGCAGCCACGTTGCAGCAGGTGAGAAATTTTTCTTTTGAGAAGAAACAGAGAGCGAGTGCATGTGCGAGAAAGGGAAGGCAGCAGATAAAGGGAGACCTGGGGTGGGCGTTCTTCTTCTGTTTTCTCTTTCCCAAGATGAAGTACCCTGAGGCATGTTTATATTGTAGGACGAGGAGCCAATCCATCTAAAAGTTAAAGAGAGAGAAACTTGGATCTTTGGCTTGAGTATTTGAAGCAGATTTTCTTTTATTTGTCCGGGAGTTGGTGATGGACAGGGAGGCCTGGCGTGCTGTGATTCATGGGGTCGCGCAGAGTCGGACACGACTGAGCGACTGAACTGAACTGAACTGAACACTTGGCTAGTCATGGATGGAGCTGGAGTTGAGAATGGGTTGGAGTTTGGGAGAGGCGGTGGCAGGGGGTGGATATGTAGGGTTTAAGTAAAACGGTTATGGTTCTTCACATGAGCAACTATTCATGTTAGTGATAAGGGTAGGTAAATGGTCTCACTTGTAGTGAATCAGCACTTCATATATCTTATTAATTTTTCACAACAATCTTCTAAGGATCATATTAGCTTTATGTTTCAGATGAGGAAACTGAGGTACAGAGGGGTTATCACACAGAAAGTGGTGGACGCGGGTGGGAGAGATGTGGACATTGAGCTCTAGAACATGCTGTCAACTTCTGTGCCAGCTGCCTTTCAATAGCAGGTGTTGGGATTTTCTCCCCCTCAGTTCTGCTGGACTTGGCAGGTCAAGACTGATGCTTGGCATTAATTGTCTGGAGGGCTTAATCAAGAACAAATTAATTATTTTTATGGGTTCTACCTTCAAACAGTCACGTGGCCTTCTACAGTTATAGTTTCTCTTGACAATCACAGCAATGTTAAAATCTCAGAGGACGGGAACCTAGAGGAAGTCTGGCGAATGATAGAACAGAATGGCAATAATGTGGACATTTGAGTCAGACAGTCTGGGATTTGAATCCCTTCTCTGCAACTCACTAGATGTGAGATCATGGGGATTTTGTAATTTTGGGGCCTCAGTTTCCTGATCTGTAAAAATTGTTATAATACCACCTACTTTCCAGAGGTTTTATAAGGATCAGATTAGATCATTATGTAATAAGTTCAGAGTGTAGTTCCTGGCACATGTTAAGCGCTCAATAGTTTCCATTTATAAAAGTAATAATTTGTTACATGAATAATGTGTAATGTGTCACAGCTGCTATCAGCAGTTAGCTCTTTCAGGCACTGATACAGAGACTGTAACCTCAGTGACCCTGGTAGAACTGCTTCCGCCTACTCCATGTCCCTCACCTCACCTGACCTTGCCTTCTTTGGAATCATTGACCATCAGTTTGAGTGTTCATGTTAGCACCTGCCTTCCAGACCTGATCCTGGACCAGCAGGAGCTGTTCAGTGACCTGAATGACAGCATGAGGGTTAAAGTCCGGGAAGCCCTTCTCAAAAAGCATCATCATCAGAATGAAAAGAAGAGAAATAACCTCATCCCCATTGTTCGCTCCTTTGCTGAGGTTGGCAAGAAGCAGTCTGATCCACATTCAATGGATAAACATGGTAAGATTATTAGGAGTAACTGCTTTCTTTTTAGATTAATAAGACATTTAGGCACTAGTTGGAGATGCTGAGTTACTAGAGGGCAGGAACAGCATTTCTCTAATATGCTTTCATGCTCACTTAGACACAGTCCCTTTTGAGGATTGGCCAGATGGGTGGCTGGGACTGGCGACCATCATCTCTTGTGGCACTAAGGATGCATGCCTCAGATACATTTCAGTGGACCTCAGGGGAAAGGTTTGTGCTCCAGAATAGCCTCAGAACTGATGTAACTTGGGGAGTGTAGGGAAAGATCAAATTAGCCAAGATGGCCTTGTCAGGCTCTCTCACCCCATGCCCTCTCACTTTTGCCCCACGTTTTATAATAATGATTCTATATCAGCTGAGATCACTTATAGCACTGCAGATGCACGTTCCGAGATACTCGCTTGCCTACAGCCTACTTTTGTTCTGTAAGCATATATAAGCTTCACTTGGCATGCCAGAGAGAGAGTTGGCTGTGCTGTGGGGGGGCTACCTTATGGCTGCATTATGGTGGTGAGGCTGCGTTAAGGCTGTGTCTACTGGGTCAACCACGAGAGGAGAGAATACAGCGTGTCCATTGCTATGGCTGCTGTGCCATTCAGGAGAGAATAAATGTGTTTGCAGTTCCTATGACTCCTTGAGTTTTCTTCCAGCTTCCCTGCTCGCACCTTGCCTACCCTGGGCTCAACGAACAGTGTACACATGAGATACAGCAAGATAGCTGGTGTAGTCAGCAGGATCAGCAAAACAGGGAGATAGCCACACTGGGGATAATTTGGCTCCAGAGAAGGTCAACTGGAGCTTTTTAGAAGTAAACAAATGTCTTAGATTAGGGAGGCAAAATGTAGTAGTGTAGACTCTTGAGTCAGATTTCCAGGCTTGAGATTCTGGCTTCAACTCTTGCAAAGATCTTGGACAACCTCCTGAACCTTTTTAAGCCCACTTTGTAGAGTAAGGATAATGATAAGATCTACTCCATCAGTCTGTTGAGAGGCTTCAATAAGTTAATCCGTGTAAAGCCCTGAGCCAGGTGTGTGGTGGGTTGTGAACATCTGATGAATTTCAGCTGCTGAATGCTTTCCATTTCTGTGGCCAGGCTGGGGGTCTCCTTGTCCCCACATTTACCAAAACACAATGTATATGGGATATGCCTGGGGATCCATATTTGAAAAGTTCTCCATAGGAATTTATGGTGTGCACTCCCGGTTGAGGATTAAGTGAAGTCGCTCAGTTGTGTCCGACTCTTTGCAACCCCAGGGACTGTAACCTACCAGGCTCCTCAGTCCGTGGAATTTTCCAGGCAAGAGTACTGGAGTGGGTTGCCATTTCCTTCTCCAGGGGATCTTCCTGACCCAGGGATTGAATCCAGGTCTTCCATATTTCAGGCAGATGCTTTACCGTTTGAGCCACCAGGGAAGCCCAGTGGTTGAGGATTACTGCCTTTAATAAAGGAAGAAAAGAACATCACAAATGGTTCAGGAAGAGGGTTCAGGGATAGTAAGATCTCTGTGCCCCCTTTACTGCTAGCTGGTAGGTAAGGAGATGGGTATGTGTGGGTCATTGCTTCCTAGTCACCTGAACCTCTTCTCTCTCTGGGCTTTGCAGGAGAGAGCCATGACCAGCCGACAATGGATGGGGGTGTGTCAAAGAGGGAAAGGGCAAGACTCAGAGAATTCTGTTTGATTTTCTCCAAATAGGTCAAACTGTGTCTCCTCAGTCCATTCCAACCACAAGTCTTGAAGTAAAGAATGGAGTGAATTGTGAACACAGTCCAGTGGATTTAAGCAAGGTGAGCAGAGATGTGGAAGTTGGCTCACAGGCCTAAGCATATCCCTTATGGAGCCCAGAGTCCTGTTGCTGGAAGCTGGGTAAGCTTTGGCATTTCAATATCCTTTCTCCAGGACCAGAGCCCCTTCTGCAGAAAAGGAGGCCCATCTGCTCATGTCTTCCTCCTCCTCTGTCCCAGAGAGGGCTGACCTATCAGTTTTCCCCCAGATTCAACCTGCTAAAACCCACTGCTGCTACTGCTGCCGCTGCTAAGTGGCTTCAGTCGTGTCCGACTCTGTGCGACCCCGTAGACAGCAGCCCACCAGGCTCCCCCATCCCTGGGATTCTCCAGGCAAGAACACTGGAGTGGGTTGCCATTTCCTTCTCCAATGTGTGAAAGTGAAGTCGCTCAGTCATGTCCAACTCTTAGCCACCCCATGGACTGCAGCCTACCAGGCTCCTCCATCCATGGGATTTTCCAGGCGAGAGTACTGGAGTGGGTTGCCATTGCCTTCTCCAGCTGAAACCCACTAACCACTGATAAACCACCCTGATGCACAACTTCTGCTGTTTCAGAATTATTTTCTGGTACCTGCTCTCTAGGAGCACCTTCTTACTTCCAAGGTTTTATTTTTCAATTATTCTTATTTATTTACCTCCAAGGGTTTTGTGAAAACAATATTTTTGCTACTATCTCACAACTACTTTGTGGTTAAACTCTTCTTGGTGACTGTGACTTTGGTGTCTGAGGTCTCTCCCACAGAATCCGGGTCCCCCTGCTTGGCTCAATCCTTGATCTCCCGGCTGCCAGCCTTTCCTTGCTCTGGTCTCTCCCTGACACTTTGCAAAACACAGATAGTATTATGTCACTTCTCAGCTCATGAGGCACCCCGAAACCTCAGACAAAGCATTCAGGTATTTTAAAATGGAAACAACTTGACCTGGAGTTTCAAAAACATTTTCTTTGAGGATACATGGTGTAATGGAGTTCAAATCAGAACCCTAGATTTAAATTCTCTCTCTTAGAAGCTCTGTTGTCATGGGCAAGTCAACTTCATCTCTCTGGGTCTCGGTGGCTTCACTTTTCAAAATAAAGAATGAGTCTGATTGGCCAATCTTATCCACCATACAGAGTTATTGTAAGGATTAAGTAAAGTAGTGTGAGAAAAATATGTTAAATCATGAAATGATGCATGAATGTAAGTTGTGAGGAGGGTGATTGATGTGTGAGGTTATGACTCCCACACTGTCGGGGTGCTTTAATATTTTCAGGTGGACCTTCATTTTATGAAGAAAATTCCCACTGGGGCAGAGGCCTCGAATGTCCTGGTTGGAGAGGTGGACTCTCTGGACCGCCCCATTGTCGCCTTTGTGAGGCTGTCTCCAGCTGTCCTTCTCTCAGGCCTGACAGAAGTGCCCATCCCAACAAGGTAAAGATGAAGACCACAAAATACAGTGCCTTCTGTCTAATGCACAGGTTTAGATGAGCCCTAGTGGAAGACACCCGGAGAAGGCGATGGCAGCCCCTCCAGTGCTCTCACCTGGAGACTCCCACGGACGGGGGAGCCTGGTGGGCTGCAGGCCACGGGGTCGTGAAGAGTTGGACACAACGGAGCGACTTCACTGTCACTTTTCCCTTTCATGCATTGAAGAAGGAAATGGCAGCCCACTCCACTGTTCTTGCCTGGAGAATCCCAGGGACAGGGGATCCTGGTGGGCTGCCGTCTATGGGGTCGCAGAGTCGGACACGACTGAAGCAACTTAGCAGCAGCAGCAGCAGTGGAAGAAATCAGCTAATGCCAAAATGTAGGATTAATTAATTTGGGTATTGCTGTTCAAAATTCAGCCATGATCTCAGAAAACGGATATATTTGATTAACCTCTGTGCAGAAGAATTGTAAGACTTTCAAGGCTGTGACTGTGCAGTTTCTATGGGAAAATTGAGACTCAAAGAGCATTCTGAAGACGTAGTAAGAACCACTTACTTGGGATAGGCAGCCTGTCTTGATCTCCCCATTCTGCAGAGCTTTATCCCAGGGAGACATCTCTAAGCAAAGGTATTGACGTCTCTTTCCATAGTTCTGGCAGGATTTGTTTGGTTTGCAAATATGTCCATATTTGTTTCAAAGCCTATTCATGAGCTCTGAAAGTGGTGATTCAGGTGATTCAGAGTCCCATTAATTGTGGAGTATTCAGATGTCCGGGACACAGTTTAGACTCCTCTGCAGGGCTTGATCATTTCAATTGCCTTATCCTTCTCCTCTCCCATCATTTTCTTATTAGAGCAATGAATGAGATTCAGATAACCTTGAATTTGCACTACAATGCCATGTTTTGAAAAAACATCCTTTCTAGAGCAAGGGATTGTGTCTATGGAAACCCTGAGAATTATAACCACATTATTGAATGGAGTCGTACAGATTGCTTCCAATGACTATAGTAGAGCTGTTAGGTCAAGGCTACTCGGATTGCTCCATCATTAGTTTGCATCCTTTTTTTGAAGTTACTATGATAAATTCTCTTTGATAGAACAGAGAAATGTTCTGTTGTTTAGAGAAGAAATTTCCTTATATTTCCTTACATAATTTCCTTATATTTACTTACATAATTTCATCTTTCTTGTGTATTGCCAGGTTTTTGTTTATCCTATTGGGTCCAGTGGGGAAAGGTCAGCAGTATCATGAGATTGGCAGATCCATGGCCACCATCATGACAGATGAGGTATGCACACCACTTCTGCTTTTCATGTGTTCATCTCATAAATATTTATTGTTTACTCTGTGTCAGGCATTGTGCTAGTTGTTGGGGGTAAAATAATTATTGCTGGAAAGCAATGCAGGTCATGTTTTTGAGGACCAAGGCCTCTTGGATTTTCTTCCTCTGCCATCTCTCCCTTTTGGAATAATCAAGGATGCAGAGAAATCTTTTTCTGGGAAAACTATTGCCAAGTAGGATACCAAGTAGGAAAGATATTAAAGCTGACTTAAGTTTCTAGAGAAGATAGTTAATGAAGTGTATCCAAGCTATTTACATAAAGAAACCTCTCTCCCATTTCACGTAAATGAGACCAGTTCATCAGGGGGATGCTCTTGCTTGGGCATTATCATGTGAATGTCCTAGGGTTACTAGACATTTCGGCTGCCCCTGCTGCATCCCTGGTGAGGACTATGCTGCTCAGGTACGTTGCAAAGTAGGGCCTTGAAAAGGCATGTGTCTTAGAGGCAAAGGGAGATGGGGCTGTGTTTTATCAGCCATCTTTGGTTGAAAGACATATTTCATGGAGGATCTTTATTAGTAATTCCATCTAGTTTTTATGCCCATCATGATCAGGAAAATTTCTCATGCATCTTGACTTTTGTTCCATTCTTTGAGGAGAGAAAAGAATTACAAAACTTTATAGAGTCTTGTCTTATCTCTTTCTATACTAATAGACATATATTTAGGTTTTTTTGATGCATCTTTAGATTCATTTTTAAAACTTTTATCCCTGTACTTCTTTAAGTGCTAAACTTATCTACATTTCAGAACCCCATGACAAAGATAAAAACCAAGAGGTTTTATCCATCTTTTACCATATCCACTGGTTATTGTTTAAGTCAAGTGACTTTCAGCTTTCCTGAGGATTTTTTCTTCTCTTAGATTTTTCATGATGTGGCTTATAAGGCAAAAGAGCGAGATGACCTCCTGGCAGGGATTGATGAGTTCCTAGACCAGGTGACGGTGCTTCCTCCAGGGGAGTGGGACCCCTCCATTCGAATTGAGCCACCCAAAAATGTCCCTTCCCAGGTAATGTATGCACATGAGCCAGTGGTGGCTTAGTGTCACTTACTGAGGGCCCACCACGGACACAGCAAAGACCATGTTGGTGGATGCTAAATAAACTGAGATGCGGTTCTGTTGCAGGGTGCCTAGAATGTCAGAAGAGTAATACAATATGAATATTCAGTAACATTGATTGGCCAGAATTACCCTGGGATGAATTTTAAGCCAACTTTTGGAGGATTGGTGTGAAATGGCAGAGAGGAGAGGAGGGGGCTTTTCTTGGGAGTCTATTAAGAATGAAGTCACTAAATGAAAAGTGCTCGGTGCACAGAGTACAAATAGAGTTCCCCATACTTTTATTTTGAGAGGTTAAAGATGGAAGAAAACTTCTACTGTACATTGGTCCCTGGGCCAGGTGCTTTACAGATGCTAATTAAATCTCTCAGCAACATCTCCAAGTAGGTGTTGTTATTCTCTATTTAACAAATGAATAAAAATACTATCGTCAAGGTTTTGAGGTAATAATTACACATAGACAGATTTGCAACTTGAACTCAGGTCATATCTGATGCCAAAACCTTCACGTTTCTGTTTCTGGACAAGACAGAGGAGTCAGGTACCAGTGGAGAGGAACAGAAATTATTTGTTGTCTTTTGTGTTTTTCAGGAAAGTCAATAATCTGTCCCAAATCAGTAAATGCATCTGAAAGCTATAAGAAACACTTGGGTATTCTGGGGGCTGCTTTTGGATTCTCTCATGCTACCCTGACCCCCGCCATCTCCCATCCTCCCACCCCACCTACCTCCGCCATAGCAGGAAAGACAGAATAGGTGGTTGACTTTGCTAACTGAGTGGTCCTCTGTTAAAAGGAGAAAAGGAAAATGCCTGGAGTTCCAAATGGAAACATTTGCCACATAGAACCGGAGCCACATGGGGGCCACAGTGGGCCAGAGCTTCAGCGCACCGGGCGGTAAGTTCTGGAATATTTCACAGCTAATACTGCTTACTGGACAGAAGCTGCATAAAGAAATGAGTCATCTTTGCTTTCAGCCTTCTTCTCTATAGTATCTTTATTGGCTGGGAATGACTTTCCAAATGGGACCACGGACAGTAAGTATTACAGTTCTATCAAATATTGTATCATTCATTCAAGTTTCTAAAACGACCTACCATGTTCTGTCTCACCTCCTATCCTTCCCACACATTGTCTTCCTGATTTGAACATTCCTGCCCCTCTTCATTTCTAGACTAACTGCTCCTTGTCCTTTGATTCTGCTTAGGTGTCCCTTTGGAGAGTCTTCCAAGACACTCTTTAGAAGAGGTTAGATTATTCCTGCTGTGTGATGTCACAGCTTGGAGCCCTGTCCCCTGCCCAGCTACTACCCTCAGCCCAGTCCCCTGTTTATAGCCCTGATCATATTTTATTATTATTTCTTGATTTGATGTCTTTCCTGCCAGAAGGGTTTGCTCCCTAAGGGCGGGGACCCCATTATATTCCTAACACCCAGTTCAGTGCCCTGCATAGAGTGGGTACACAATTATTCTCTGATGAATGACTGTTAGAATGATGACTGTTCTTTAGCACAAGTGGACATGACATGGATAAATATTAAATGGTTATTTTAAGTTAAGAAACCCCTTGGGGTAGGGAAATAAGTGCTATTTTAGGTGTGTCTGAGAATAGGCAACTTACTCTTCTTGGCCCAGATTTTAAGGACAGATGTCCAATAAGGAGGTTCTCTGTGGTAAATGAGGAAAGAGGGTCCCCAGGCTGGGATGTTTTATATTCCAGGTAGGAAGGTAGTAAAAGAGAATGAGATTTGGGGTTGGAGTGGCAGCCAGAGGTGTCTCCCACATTGTGGGAGGAGGTTGGGACCATGGTCTGGCATTGTAAGTTGTGCTTATGTCTAAGAGGGTCTGCTGGGCAGAGATTCTCAGCACAGGACTCAGATGATGGAAAGGAGCTTTAATGTCTACTCTAGGGCTTTCACCTATTTTTTTTCTTCCTTCCTTGAAATTGCTTTCCTTATTTCTTTATCTTTAGTACTCTACCAATGGAAACCCAACATTTGTTTTTTTGAATTGCAGAGAGTGTTAATTTTTCCACTCTTGGAAGTTCAGGGACAGACAGGAGAGGAGACTGAGAAGCCGACAGAATAGCATTTAACTAGCAGTGTTGATAGGGAGAATTCATCCTGGCTGGAGGAATGTATTTGAGGGCTGAAGGATAACTGGGCTCTGGGAGGGATTACTGGAGGAAAGGAGGAGCCCTTTGATGGAAGGGATCACTGAAAAGAGGGATCAAGTTCCAGGAGTAAAGTTCATATTTTCTTTAAAGTTGGAGGAGGTCTGAGTTGTGGCAGAGGAGTCCTGGTATTGAGAAGCATTTCAAAGGATACATTTGTCTTTAGAATAGTTTCCAGGATTGAGACTATCTTAAAGGAGGTGGTGCTTTTTTAAGGGGAAGTGTCTTGGGTATGGATTTTATAGAATTTCAAAGCTGTGATTTATCCTTTCGAATACAAAGGGTGTTCACAACTCAGGACTGAGAGTTTGAAAGTAGTAGAAATGAGGCCAACAACTTTCCTTCAAACACATGATTCTTGCAGAGATGAGAGCTCAGCTTTCTTTCGGTTTCAAAAAGAGAATAAACTAGGATCCAATGCTTTTTTAGAGGAGGGTCACTTGCAATCAATTCCACAAGGGGGTTTGGGAACCCATTAGATTGGATCTATATCTAGACTTGATACAGGATCTGGGAAATGGTGCCTGACATCCCCAAAGAAAAACCCATATAGCCAGGACCATCACACACTTAATCACCAGCCCCCAGTACCTTTACTCACAAGTTCAAATGGGGCTTGAGGACATTCTTCCATAATGCCGAGCAAGGAACTGCTGGAATTGACAAAGCTGAAAGGAAGGGTCATCTAGACTCAGAGCCTCACTCTATTTGCTGTGCCCCTTCCTGAGCTCCAGAAGTTTCCCTCCGAGCCCTTAGGAAAAGACCTCAAGACACGTGACTTTCTTCTTCTTGTAGCTTTTTCAGCTCATATCGGGGATCACAGTTCATGCCAACTCTGGCTCCTTTCCCAGTCTCAAAGTATGTAGGGGTGAATATGAACCTTCCTCTACAGATGGACATCCTAGAGTTTTCTGGACCTTCCTGGACTTCACAGACTAAAACTATATTAACCTGGACTCTGTATTCTTTGTACCTTTAGCTGTGTTTCTTTGAGGTGGTGCAAAAGCTGGGGATGCCATCCTAATTGGATGGAGAGGTACTTAAGATATGCTAGTATAGGCTCTAAGAAGGTAGGAGAGGAGGCAAAGTTGAGAACAGTCTGAGTTGTGTGTGATCTGACCTCCCTAGCCAGGGCCGAGACAGTGTTTTGGGTCTCCCTGATGTTGACGGTAGGTCGTGACGCCAAGGCATTCCCATGCAGTGCGAAGAGCAAAGTCTGACTAGAGTTCCTAGGCCAGAAGCTTTACAGCACAGAGGATGCTCTGCTGAGGGGTTTTCCCAAGTAGATTGGTATACCTCGCTGGAGAAGCCACTTTGGGGAAGGATTGATGAAGAAAAGAATTGGGAGTTACTGTCTGGATGATCCCAGCCCCACTTGAAACAGGTTTCTTCCCAGGCGCAGCAGACAGTTGGATGGCTGGCCTGTCCCTAAAACCCTCCTCAGCCTAGTGGCCCTCCCCACAGGTAAGTCCTTTCTGGATTCAAGCTTAAATTTGTGGCCCTGTGTGCCTCCTGCCGCCCCAGACTTGAATATCAGGATAGTATTAAAAGGGAAAAGAAATCTCAAATATGTGGAGGAAAGCATCCATGTCTGATTATTGTCTGTGCCAGATACTCGATTAGGGTCTGTATGAGTGGGAAATAAGGCAGATTCCAAAACAGGATTTGAAATCATTTTGTTAATTAATGTTATACCATCAATAGGAGCCTCAGATCTTTTCTCTTCCCTTTCAATCACTGCTAGGCAGACAGATGTCCTTCCTTTCTATGGCTTCTTATAAATCCATTTCACATAAATCTTTTGCCAGTTACTCATAGACACTCCTCCTGAATAATGAGCCTCACGCATCCAGGAGGACCAATCATGGCAGCATTGTAGGGTGAGGCTCACTGCTGCAGAAGGTTATTCTCCCAGAATAATACCCTTCAGAGGAAGGTCATTGGTGTTTGGGAGGTAATGCTATGTTGGCTAAGGACCTGGAAAATCTTGAAGGTTGCCCTGGACTAATTGTGGCTGCTCATAAGGTCCTTGAGGAGCTATCTTCTCAGAGAGGAAAGCAAGACCAAGTGACATTTTATTACAAACTATAACCTGGGTCCCAAACTCTGAGGTGGAACTCCCATACTCTAGGTTAGACCCTGTAGATAGCTCCTTACCTCAGCGAGGCCTGCCAGACAGGCTAAAACCAAAGCAGGTCACAAGGCTGACTTTGCCTCTCTCCTCTAAACCCAGGCCCAGACTGTGATGTTACTGCTGTAGGTTGAGGAAGAGTAAACCCCAACTGTGCCCTGCAAACCGAAAGAGCAAGTGGGTCAGATAAAAGAGTGTGTGCCCTGTGTCCATCTGCATACGCATTTGATCTGACTAGATGAGAGAGGGAGCTTTTATATTGCTTTACTGGAGTGTAATTGCTTTACAATGTTGTGTTAGTTTCTGTTGTACAACAACTATGAATCAGCTACATGTATACATGTATTCCCTCCCTCTTGAGCCTCCTTCCCACCCCACCCGCCACTACCATTCTGCCCTTCTAAGTCATCACAGAGCACCAAGCTGAGCTCCCTGTGCTACACAGTAGCTTCCCACTAGCTGTCTGTGTTACACATGGCAGTATGTATATGTCAAAGCTACTCTCTCAGTTCATCCCACAAGAGAGCTTTTGAATGGAGAAAGAGAGCTGGCTCGGCCTTCTCCCCTGGCATACAGATCCCAGGCCTCATGAGACACCTCTAGACTCCTGAGCACAGAGAACGAAAGAGCTAGCTAAGCCTCCTTTCATGAGCGAGTAGATTGGTGTTTTTTAGTTTTTAGCATAGAACATTTCAAACATAAACAAGAGAGGACACTGTAATGAACCCCCATGTGCCCATCAATAGCTACCAACATTTTGCCAATGTTGTTTCATCTATTTCTTCACTACTTAATTATTTTATTTTTATATTTTCTAGATTATTTTAAGCCAAATCACCAGTTACATGTCATTTCACCTGTAACTACTTGAGCAGGTATCTCTGTTCGATAAGGACATTTTAAAAAACAGCTATCATTCCATTATGAAATCTAATAAAATTAACAATAATTCTTTACATTGTCTCACGCTTAGTCCATACTCACCTTTGTGTGATTGTCTTGGCAACATCCTTTTAAAGTTTGTTTGATGCAGGATCCAGTGGAGATTTGCATTTCATTATTATGTTCCCGTTCTATAACAGGCCTCCTCCTCTTTTTTTTTTTTTCTATGCCATTCATGTGTAGAAGAAAGTAGGTAATTTGCCCTGTAGAATGCTGAATGACTCTCTTCAGTGACTCCACTCTTTAAAAATTGCCCCTGTCTGGACATACTCCTCCTTCTTGGTGTAGGACATGTCACTCTTGATCTTTCTCGTCCTTGGGAAGTGGAGAGGGATCTTGAAGTCCTGCCACCAAGTCCTGTTGATTCTGCCTCCTAATTGGCACCCGATCCTCTTTCCAACCCACGGCCTCCAGCCTTGCCCCATGTTCCATTCATGACACTCTCACCGGAGAGGTCCTTTCAGAATGCCTGCTTACTTATGCTGCTTCCCTGTTTAAAGTCCTTCACTGCTTGACGCACCGTTGGATAAATTTCTGATTCCTTTGTATAAGGCCCTTTGTGACTTAGCTTTTCCAACATCTGTACCCTTGTCTATTGATATTACCCCTCACATTGCCTTATCCAGTCATAACTCTTTCAGCTCCTTGAATGGGCCATGCGCTCTCACCTCTAGGCGTCATCCACACCAGCCCCTCTGCCTCATCTTGTACTCCTGGTCCATTCTTGAGTCTTAGCTGAAACGCCCTCCCTGTTTTTTGCGGCCATGGCAGCCTCACAACACTGTCTGTCCCCTGTGCCAGACTGTTCATCCTAGAGAGAAAGGGCTGTGTTTGCCTTGCTATTGTTGCGTGTCCAACACCTGGCACAGTGCTTGGCATGAAGTATCTGTTACTACTTGGCGACTGCATGAATGATTATGCTGATTTCTCAAGTAAGGTGGGTAGTTCAAAGTAAGAATATACAGGTGATAGGGGCTTTTTATCTAGAAAACATATAATAAAACTAACAGTTTTAATACCATGATAGTTTTGTTCATTGCTTCCTAACAGCTCAGAATTTGAAGTTTGAAGCTAATACTTCATTTCATGTTAAATTTTGGGAACTTTTTATTGAATGGATGTTATGCATAGCAAATTAATTATTTTTATGTTTGGGATAATCATTCAAATTCATACCTTTGGTTACAAATAGAATCCATGTTGGAACATGGCCAGAATCCATGCTGGCCGCAGCGAGATCTCTTGTGCTTGGGGTCAAATTGAAGCCAAATATTAACCTCCTTACGGAGCGCATTTGAAGTACTTTCGGATGTGCTCTGTTGGCTTGCTTTAGTGGGAGAGCGACTGCCTTAGACGCCTGTCTGCCGTGTTTCTGCAGGCTCTTTGGGGGCTTGGTGCTGGACATCAAGCGGAAGGCCCCCTGGTACTGGAGCGACTACCGGGACGCCCTCAGCCTTCAGTGTTTGGCCTCCTTTCTGTTCCTGTACTGTGCCTGCATGTCACCTGTCATCACCTTTGGGGGACTGCTTGGAGAAGCCACCGAGGGGCGCATAGTAAGAACTTTTGCCACTTCTAATGGTCCCAAATGGGAGTAAAAACATTATGAGGGCAGCCACGTCTACTGGGAGGAAAATTTCCTGGGCGTGGACTGAAGAGATTGGTTTCTTCCTGTTGAATTACGTAGTCTTCTGACTTCATGCCAAAGAGCAACACCGCTCTCCCTTTAGAACAGACCCTCTTCTGCCTGCATATCAGTTTAGGCAGCCAATTGCCCTGTTGTACTGCCCGTTGCTCCAAGGATAGAAAATTATATGTTGATGGCATCTGAAAATAAGATTTAAGGTGGCTCTGTATGACAGCCCATAATGTGAATGGTGTCATTGTGCTTTCTATGTATAAATAATGAGTTGAGTCATGCGTAGTAGACTTGTCAAGGAATCATATGTAGATGGATTTGGGGACCTAAATTATTGAAGCAGTATCCACTTACAAGAGGATTAGACTATGTACACATCACTCTTGCTGAGACAAAATACAAACAAGTGGCTTGTCAGGTGCATTGGAGAGCTAAGTTAGGAATGTATATAAGCCTGTGTCACTCATTTCAGATGGGCTGTGGACTCGGTGATGTTTTTTTTCCCTCTGTAGAGTGCGATTGAATCCTTGTTTGGAGCCTCCATGACTGGGATCGCCTATTCCTTGTTTGCCGGCCAGGCTCTAACCATCCTGGGAAGTACTGGGCCAGTGCTTGTGTTTGAAAAGATTTTGTTCAAATTCTGCAAGTAAGATATTTGGTTTTCTGAAAACTCTATCTGGATGTGTTAGTTTGCTATTAGGTTTGAATGTTAGGGACCTACTAGAGTGTAAGCAGGCAAAAGCATCCTGTGGTCTGTCACCCTGCCCCCAGGTAGGACCATACCTAAAATAGCAGATCTCCTGGCCCTAAGAACTTTATTAATGTCCCTCAACTTTTGACTTTTTTGACTTTTTATCTTTAAAAGCACTTTCCCTAGCTAATCTAAATTCCTAATGAAAGTTTCCTAAAGAAAACTCAATTTCCATTTCCAGTCAATTTTTCTTTTTAAAAAATTTAATTTTTTAATTGTATGGATTTTTAAAAATTTTAAATTGGAGTATAGTTGAATTACAATATTGTGTTAGTTTCTGTTGTAAGCAAAGTGATTCAGTTATACATATACCTATATTCATTCTTTTTCAGTTTCTTTTCTTATATAGGTTATCATGGAATATTGAGTAGAGTTCCCTGTGCTATATAGTAGGTCCTTGTCGGTTATCTGTTCTATATATCTATATATATATATATAGTGATGTGTGTGTATTCATCCCAAACTCCTGATTTATCTCTCCCTCTTCATGATTCCCCTTAGGTAGCCATAAGTTTGTTTTTTATATCTCTAAGTCTGTTCCAGTCAATTTTTAATTTGAGTTAATACTCTCCCTTTATATTCTGATTGTTGGTGAGGTGTCAGCAATGCCCTCATTTTCCTACTTTTCCTATGAAATCTTTCTTTCATCATGTATTAGAAGTAGGAGCACATGGAGCAAGGACCATTCTCCTTAACTGCGGGAAGAGGATCTTAACCATGTCAGGCAGGAATGGCAGAAGTGGACAGTGGACAGTTTGCACCTTCTCCACTGTTGCTGTCCTTGCTGTGGGAAATATTACCTGTAAAGCAAATCTTTGTCACAACTGCTCCAGGACAGCCTTCAGGAGTAAAGTGCAGTCAGAATTAGGGACAGCTTGCAGTACTGGAGCTGACGATGGCAGATGAATTAACCACATTTCTGGCCCTTGCCTGTAATGCAGTGGGTCAGAATGTAAAGCCATTCACTGACTTTCGATGACCTTTGGTCTTGTTTCAGGGACTACGCCCTTTCATACCTCTCCCTGCGGGCTTGTATTGGACTGTGGACTGCCTTCCTGTGTATTGTCCTCGTGGCAACTGATGCCAGTTCCCTGGTCTGCTACATTACTCGCTTCACTGAAGAAGCGTTTGCCTCCCTGATTTGCATTATTTTCATCTATGAAGCAATAGAAAAGCTGATTCACCTGGCAGAGACCTATCCCATCCACATGCATAGCCAGCTGGACCACCTTAGCCTGTATTAGTGAGTATGCTTCTGCTTCTTTTATTTTTTAAAAAATAAAGTGAAGGGCCTGAGTATAATGGCTGAGGTAGCATGCCATGCGGTGCTTATAGCTTCTGTTAAGGAAGTATGTTGGCCCTCTGGGGGAGGAGACCTGGGGGTCTGCCAGAGGAGAACAGTCAAAAGTGATGATGGGGGACCTTCCCTGGTGGAGCATTGGTAAAAACTCCACCTTCTAAAGCTCAGGGTGTGGGTTCAATTCCTGGCTAGGGAGCTAAGATCCCACATGCCTCACAGCCAAAAACCCAAAACATAAAATAGAAGAATATTGTAATAAATTCAACAAAGACTTTAAAAATTACCCACATAAAATTATTTTTTAAGATAATGATGGGGAAGATAGATTAAGAGTAAGAATCAGAGAGGACTTGAGAAATGCTTTCCAGAGTATGTCTTTTGTGTCTAGGCACTGAGACAAAAAGACTGCAAGTGTAGCAAGGAGGATTCAAGTTAGTTGTTGGGAAGAACTTCTTTTTGCAAAAACTTGTGAGGCTTTGGACCACATCACATTCTCTGTGAGTATATATAGGCTACTCTTAGGAATCATTAGGTAGAAAATATTAATAATTCCTTATAAATCCATAGGTCTCTTACTCTGTATCCAAAAGGTCTAGAAATCTACTTCGTTGTTCAGTTGTCAAGTTGTGTCCAACTCTTTGCAGCCCCATGAACTGCAGCATGCCAGGCTCCCATGTCCTCCACTATATCCCAAAATTTGCTCAAATTCATGTCCACTGAGGCAGTGATGCTACCTAACAATCTCATCCTCTGTTGCACCTTCTCCTCCTGCCTTCAGTCTTTCCAAACATCAAGGTCTTTTCCAGTGAGTCAGCTCCTTCACATCAGATGGCCAAAATATTGGAGCTTCAGTATCAGCATCAGTCCTTCTAATGAATATTCAGGATTGATTTCCTTTAGGATTGACTGGTTTCATCTCCTTACCGCTCAAGGGACTTTAAGAGTCTTCTCCAGCACCACAATTTGAAAGCATCAATTCTTCAGCGTTCCGTCTTCTTTAAGGTCCAACTCTCACATCTGCACATGACTACTGTAAAAGCCATAACTTTGACTATATGGACTTTTGTCAGCAAGATGATGTCTTTGCTTTTTAATATACTGTCTAGGTTTGTCATAGCTTTCCTTCCAAGGAGCAAGCATCTTTTAATTTCATGGCTGCAGTCACCATCTGTAGTGATCTTGGAACCCAAGAAAATAAAGTCTGTCACTGCTTCCACTTTTTCCCCATTTGCCATGAAATGGTGGGACTGGATCTTTGTTTTCTGAATGTTGAGTTTTAAGCCAGCTTTTTCACTTTCATCAAGAGGCTCTTTAGTTCCTCTTCACTTTCTGCCATTAGAGTGGTATCATATGCATATATGAGGTTGTTAATATTTCTCCTGGCAATCTTGATTCCAGCTTGTAATTCATCCACCCCAGCATTTCGCATGATGTACTCTGCATAGAAGTTAAATAAGCAGGGTGACAATATACAGCCTTGATGTACTCCTTTCGAAACTGGGAACCAGTTAGTTGTTCCATGCAAGGTTCTAACTGTTGCTTCTTGACTCACAGATTACTCAGGAGACAGGTAAGGTGGTCTGCTATTCCCATCGCTTTAAGAATTTTCCACAGTTTGTTGTGATCCACATAGTCAAGGGCTTTCATATAGTCAGTAAAGCAAGTAGATGCTTTTCTGGAATTCCTTTGCTTTCTCCATGATTCAGTAAACGTTGGCAGTTTGATCTCTGGTTCCTCTGCCTTTTCTAAACCCAGCCTGTACATCTGGAAGTTCTCAGTTCATGTACTGTTGAAGCCTAACTTGAAGGATTTGAGCATAACTTTACTAACATGCAAAATGAGGGCAATTGTCCAGTAGTTTGAACTGGACACTTTCTTTGGCACTGCCCTTCTTTGGGACTGGGATTAAAACTGACCTTTTCCAGTCTTGTGGCCACTGCTGGGTTTTCCAAATTGCCTGACATATTGAGTGCAGCACTTTAACAGCATCATCTTTTAGAATTTGAAGTAACTCAACTGGAGTTTCATCACTCTACTAGTTTTCTTTGTAGTAATGCTTCCTAAGGCCCACTTGACTTCACACTCTAGAATGTCTGGCTCTACGTGAGTGCCCACACCATCATTGTTATCCTGGTCATTAAGACCTTTTTTTATATAGTTCTGTGTTTTCTTGCCACCTCTTCTTAATCTGCTTCTATTAGGTCCTTACTTTTTCTGTCCATTATTGTGCACATCCTTGCTTGAAATATTCCCTTGATATCTCCAGTTTTCTTGAAGAGATCTCTAGTCTTTCCACTCTATTATTTTCCTCTCTTATTTTGCACTGTTCATTTAAGAAGGCTTCTTATCTCTCCTTGCTATTCTCTGGAACTCTGCATTCAGTTGGATATATCTTTCCCTTTCTCCCTTGCTTTTTCCTTCTCTTCTTTCCTCAGCTATTTGTAAAGCCTTCTCACACAACCACTTTGCCTTCTTGCATTCTTATTTAGGATGGTTTTGGTCACTGCCTCCTGTACAGTGTTACGAACCTCTGTCCTTAGTTCTTCAGGCACTCTGTCTACCGGATCTAATCCCTTGAATCTATTTATCACCTCCACTGTATAATCATAGGGATTTGATTCAGATCATACCTGAATGGCCCAGTATTTTTCCCTACTTTATTTTATATAAGACTGAATTTTACAATAAGAAGCTAATGATCTGAGCCACATTCAGCTCCAGGTCTTGTTTTTACTAACTGTATAGAGTTTCTCCATCTTTCGCTGCAAAGAATATAATCATTCTGATTTCAGTATTGACCATCTGGTGATGTCCATGTGTTAAGTCACCTCTTGTGTTGTTGGAAAGAGGGTGTGTGCTATGTCCAGTGTGTTCTCTTGACATAACTCTGTTAGCCTTCGCCCTGTTTCATTTTGTACTCCAAGGCCAAACTTGCCTGTAACTCCAGGTAACTCTTGACTTTCTCCTTTTGTATTACAATCCCCTATGATGAAAAGGACCCTCCAGTATTCTTGCCACAAGAACCCCATGAGCAGTATGAAAAGGCAAAAAGATATGACACTGGAAAATGAGCCCTCCCCGGTCAGAAGGTGTCCAATATGCTACTGGGGAGGAGTGGATGGCATTTACTAATAACTCCAAACAGAATGATGCAGCTGGGCCAAAGCAGTGGATATGTCTGATGGTGAAAGTAAAGTCTGATGCTATAAAGAAAAATATTGCATAGGGACCTGGAATATTAGGTCCATGAATCAAGGCAAATTGGATATGTGGTTAAGCAGGAGATGGCAAGAGTGAACATCGCTGTCTTAGAATCAGTGAGCCAAAATGGACAGGAATGAGTGAATTAATTCAGATGACCATTATATCTACTACTGTGGGCAAGAATCCCTGAGAAGAAATGGAGTAGCCCTCATAGTCAATGAAAGAGTCTGAAATGCAGTACTTGGGTGCAAACTCAAAAATGACAGAATTATCTTGGTTAATTTCCAGGGCAGGCCATTCAGCATTGTAGTAATCCAAGTCTATGCCCCAAACAATAAATGCTGAAGAAGCTGAAGTTGAGTGGTTCTCTGAAGACCTACATGACTTTCTAGAACTAACACCCCCCCCCAAAAAAAACTACTTACTTACCTAGATTTCAACTTTTTTTTTTCACTTATTCAGTATAGTTTGGCTAAGTTGAAAAAAAGACAGTTTCACTGTGTCTTCATCCTTCTAGGAGAGTCTGGTCCTGTAAACATTTCTTCTCAGGAATGGTGTTCTCTGAATCATGACTAAAGAGAATTCTCCCTATCCTTTAGCTTTGTACATTAAGTTCCCTCCATTCTGGTTGTACCATTCTGATGTGGAAGGTCTGGTTGTAAAGTGAACAATATTAATCTGAAGCTGCCTGAGCAGAAGGCACACTGTGTAGAGATGCCTGCCAACCAGCCTCGATACACTTTTCTAGATTCTAGTTATCCCTTTATTCACACTTTAAAAATAACTCCTTAAACATGTATTAGAATTTAAAAGTTATTTTATTACAAAATAATCACCATCAGGGAATATAATCTTTGAAACCTAGTGGATTTCTGATTGGCATTGGAGGAAGGTTCATTCTTTGACCTTTTTTAATCATTCATTCATTCACTTAACAAATATTTGTTGAGCACTTGCTATGTGCCCAGCACTGTTTAGACCCTGAAAACATAGCAGTGAACATGACAGAGAAAGTTCTACCCTCATGAGGTTTATGTCCAAGTGGGAGAAGACAGACAAAAGTGACCAGCTCTGGAATGTGTAGACTTTGGATTTGGATACTGAAATTCTTTGTTAATAAAGCTCAAGACAGTATTCTCTTTAAAAATAATTTTATTTATTTTTGGCTGTTCTGGGTCTTCGCTGCTGCTCGGGCTTTTTCTAGTTGCGAAGGCCTGGGGTTGCTCTCTAGATGTGGTGTACAGGCTTCCCATTGTGGTGACTTCTCTTGTTGTGGAGCGCAGGCTCCAGTTTGAGTGGGCTTCAGTGGTTGCGGCACACAGGCTCAGCAGTTGTGGTTCCTGGGCTCTAGAGCACAGGGTCAGCAGTTGTGGTGCACAGGCTTAGTTGTGCCATGGCACGTGGGATCTTCCAGGTGAGGGACTGAACTGGTGTCTCCTACATTGGCAGGCAATTCTTTACCACTGAATCACCAGGGAAGCGCCAAGATGGTATTTTTATTTTTTTTAACAATTCAGTTGCATTCCACTGTTGATTCATATTGCAGGCAGATTCTTTACATCCGAACCACCAGGGAAGCCCGTTATAAAGCTAGAACTCCCCAATTCTTTAAGTGATTTTATGGTAATAGGTGTGTAACTGATTTTTTAAATCGAGTTAATTTTTTGAGAGCAAATTTTAAGATAACAGCGAAGTTGAGGACAGACAGTTCTCATATACCTCCCGGCCCCCACCGTGCAGTCTCCCCCACTATCAACATCCATCACCAGAGTGACATGTTTGTTGCAGTCAATGACACATCATGATTACCCATAATCCAGAGTTTACATTAGGGTTCACTCTCGGAATTGTATATTCTGTGCGTTTTGACACACGTTTAGTGACATATCTGCCGTTATAGCGTCCTACTGGATAGTTTCTCTGCCCTAAAAGCCCTCTGTGCCCTGCCTGTTCATCCCTCCCCCTCACCCCAACCTCTAGCAACCACTGGTCTTCTTACTCCAGAGTTTTGCCTTTCCTACTGTGTCATATAGTTGTAATCATACAGTACATAGGCTCTTCAGATTGGCTTCATTCACTTCATAATTTGTGCTTAAATGTCTTCTTTGTCTTCTCCTGGTTTGGTAGCTCATTTCATTTTAACACTGAATAATAGTCCATTGTCTAGATGTACTACCATACGTACATTCACCTACTGAAGAGCATTTTTGTTGTTTCCAAGTTTGGAACTGATTTTTTTAATATGTAAATATAGTACTTTATGGCTTTCTCTGTTTTTGTTTTGTTGATTTCCTTCTATTGTTATTACCTATTGAGATCTTTTTGAATTTTAATCCTGTCATGCTACATCCTTAGAAGGCATGCTTGGCAGAATCAGAGGTGAAACCAAGTTGCTGAGAATGACCATGTCAGTTGAGTATACTGGGAGCCAGTACAGGCGTGAAGTATGCTGGGATTGGGAAGCAACATGGTGGCCAGTGGGACAGGTCTGTCTGCTTTGGCTTGTATGCAAGATGAGGCCTGGGGAAGTCAGGGAATGACCAGGAGAGTGGCTATTACCGGGGAGAATGTTGTAGTTTCCATCATGATTCCAGGAGGCTCTGACTTCAGAGCAAGAATGTGATAGGGGTTTAAAGTACAAAATATTTAGGCTTGGGGAGGCTATTGAGAGCTGAATGGGTATCTGGTCCTCCTTGCTATATAGAATGGATTTTGTAGGAAGGGCCCAAGAGATAGAAACTAAGCAAGGGAACTACCACATCAGATGCCTAACTTGTCAGCACAATATATGAAGACCCACATGCTGATTTGAGCCCAATTTTAGTAATGACTGACTGAAAAATCAGCGTATAGTTGGGTCTCAATGAATAGGACCAACCTCAAGGATCTGAAGTGGGCAAAGGAGAAATAGCACGGGCTTTGGCAATGCCTTTGGCCCTGTCATGGCTCAAAATGTTTACTTGAATACTTGGCTACTTCTCTCCGGAATGTCTTTTCTTTTCCCCTCAGCTGCAGGTGTACCCTCCCAGAGAATCCAAACAATCATACTTTACAGTACTGGAAGGACCACAACATCGTGACTACAGAAGTCCACTGGGCCAACCTGACTGTTAGTGTAAGTCTGGACGCTGCCAGGCAGCTCAGCCTTGTGACCAATGGGCTAAAAGGGTACTTCTAGGTAGAAGTGGGGAGCCCTTCAGTAAACTCTGGTGATGATAGAAGTAAAGCTTTTTGGTTTTTTTTTAGAACACAATTCTTAACTGACTTTCCTTTCCCTTCAGAATTCTCTTGTACACAAAGGGAAAGGAAGATGACCTCGCATCTCTTTCCCACACACGTCCTGCACAGTGACCCTACACTGAGGATATGTGGGAATGAAATCAGGGAGGGTCAGGGGACAGATCCAGGTTTTGGGGGGGTTGAAGAACATTCAAGTTTGGAAGTCCTCTGTAATAAAAACAGTGCAATAGCTGGGGCCATCCCAGAACCTCATGTTTGCTCAGGACAGTTCTGATTTCATTTACAAAAGTGTCTTAGTTAGGACCATAAGCAGTCACCCAAAATGCAAACAAGAGCCCACAGCTGCACGGAGGGCAGATGGAGACTATAGGCAGCCTGCATGTCCCAGTAACCCTGGGATGACAGTGTCAGGAGACAGTGTCCTCCCTCGTGCCTGCCTTTCATCACCCAGAATGTCTGTTCCTCCAGGAGTGCCAGGAGATGCACGGAGAGTTCACAGGCTCTGCCTGCGGCCACCATGGACCCTATACTCCTGATGTGCTCTTTTGGTCCTGCATTCTCTTCTTCACCACCTTCATCCTTTCCAGCACCTTGAAGACTTTCAAGACGAGTCGCTATTTCCCAACCAGAGTAGGTAGCACACTCTTGCATTTCTTTTGTGTTAGACTTCTAGTATCACAGAACCCGTTCTCAGCCTCCATGCTGCTTGTGAGTACATTGACAGGTGCAGAGTTCCAAAAGACCTGATTCTGGAGGCCGTGGCCTTCTCTTCTTCCTGTGTCCAGCAGCCTCTTTCATAGATGTGTGGTGTATGCATGTGTGCTCAGTCATGTCTGACTCTTTGCGATCCCATGGACTGTAGCCTGCCAGGCTCCTCTGTCCATGGGATTTCCAAGGCAAGAAAACTGGAGTGGGTTGCCATTTCCTTCTCCATGTGTGGTGTAGGATGAGGGGTTAATACCTAAGAATTAGGTAATACCTAAGATTGAAAAGTGTCCGGTGAGTTTAAGGTGGTCGTCGTGTTCAATTACATCTCATTTCCAGTATGCTGGGATATGTCGCAAGTAGTAGCTGGAACTGGCATCTGAAGACAGTACATTGGGATGATTGCCTGGGATGTGTAGGGGACCCCAGAGTCTCCTCTTGGGGATGACTAGTAATAGCTTGTGAAATCACTGGGCACATTGACTGCAGCAGCCAAAACGCTCCTGACTTGGTTTGCATGATGGTTTGAAGCCTCAACTGCCTCTCCCTGACGCAGATGGCATTGTTTGTTTCATGAGTGGTTTGGGCGGGGTGGAATTAGAGGCCAAGCAGAGAGGGACTAAAGGTATCTTTGCTTTGAGGAGGAGCTCGGATCAGGAGGAAATTGTGGTTTTTCTTTGTGTGAGGCTTTTATCAGTCAGATATGCAAAGCAGGATGCGTGAGTGGGTGGGGGTCTTAGTTGAGACATTTTCTGTGTATACATTCAGGACAACAACACATTCTCAGATGTCAGTCAGGCTACACAGCAGTTAAGGGAAGCTGCCTGGAGGGCAGGTGGAGGCTGCAGTTCTACATAAGTTGTTGTTTCTAAACCAGTTGTCTAAATAAATAATTTCTAAATAAGTTGTTGTTTCCGGTCTGGACGTACAATGAACAGGTGGCAGTTGTGTACTGACTACTTGCTACTTGCTCAAGCCTGGCTTAAGTGAAATAGGGGATGCAAAAGAAGCTTAAAATGTTGTCTCTGTAACAGATACACACACTACTACATATAAAATAGATAAACAAGGACCTGCTGTGTAGAACAGGGAACTCTACTCAGTACCTTGTAATTAATGTATAATGGGAAAGAACCTGAAGAATAATATATATATGAAATTGAATCACTTTGTTGTACACCTGAAACACTGTAAATCAACTCTACTTCAATTAAAAAATAATAAACTGTAAAACATGTGAATTATATCTCAGTAAAGTTACTATATAATTTTAAAATATATATGTCTGTGTCTCCTTGCTGCTCTGCAAGTAGGATCATCAGTACCATCTTTCTAGAGTCCATACGTATGCTTTAAGATATTTATCTTTCTGTTTCTGACTTCACTCTGTAATCTCTAGGTTCATCCACCTTTTTAGAACTGACTCCAATGAGTTCATTTTTATAGTTGGTTAATATTCTATTGTGTATATGTACAACTTCTTATATACTCATCTGTCGATGGACATCTAGGTTGCTTCCATGTCCTAACCCCTGTGAATAGTGCTGCAATGAACACTGGGGTACGTGTGTCTTTTTCAATTATTGTTTTCTCAGGGTATATGCCTGGGATTGCTAGGTCATCAGCTCAGCTCAGTCGCTCAGTCCCTCAGTTGTGTCCGACTCTTCGTGACTCCGTGGACAGCAGCATGACAGGCTTCCCTGTTCATCACCAACTCACGATAGACACAAACTCATGTCCATCAAGTCGGTGATGCCATCCAGCCATCTCATCCTCTGTTGTCCCTTTCTCCTCCTGCCTTCAATCTTTCCCAGCATTGGAGTCTTTTGCAATGAGTCAGTTCTTTGCATAAGATGGCCAAAGTATTGGCGTTTCAGCTTCAGCATCAGTCCTTCCAGTGAATATTCAGGACTGATTTTCCTTTAAGATTGACTGGTTGGATCTCCTTGCTGTCCCAGGGACTCTCAAAGAGTCTTCTCCAACACTGCAGTTCAAAAGCATCCATTCCTCAGTGCTCAACTTTCTTTATAGTCCAACTCTCACATCCATACATGACTACTGGAAAAACCATAGCTTTGACTAGATGGACCTTTGTTGGCAAAGTAATGTCTTTGCTTTTTAATATGCTGTCTAGGTTGGTCATAGCTTTTTCTGCCAAGGAACAAGCATCTTTTAATTTCATGGCTGCAGTCACCATCTGCAATGATTTTGGAGCCCAAAAAGATAAAGTCTGTCACTGTTTCCATTGTTGCCCCATCTATTTGCACCTGGATGCCATGATTTTTGTTTTTTGAATATTTAATTTTAAGCCAGCTTTTTTACTTTCCTCTTTCACTTTCATCAGGGTCTTTAGTTCTTCTTCACTTTCTGCCTTAAGGATGGTGTCATATGCATATCTGAGGTTGCTGATACTTCTCCCGGCAATCTTGATTCCAGCTTATGCTTCATCAAGCCCAGCATTTCACATGATGTACTCTACATAGAAGTTAAGTAAGCAGGGTGACAATATACAGCCCTGACGTACTCCTTTCCCAGTTTGGAACCAGTCTGTTGTTCCATGTTTGGTTCTAACTGTTGCTTCTTGACCTACATACAGATTTCTCAGGAGGCAGGTCAGGTGGTCTGGTATTCCCATCTCTTTCAGAGTTTTCCACAGTTTGTTGTGAACTACACAGTCAAAAGCTTTGGCATAATCAATAAAGCAGAAGTAGATATTTTTCTGGAACTCTCTTGCTTTTTCAATGATCCAACAGATGTTGGCAATTTGATCTCTGGTTCCTCTGCCTTTTCTAAATCCAGCTTGAACATATGGAAGTTCATGGTTCACGTATTGCTGAAGCCTGGCTTGGAGAATTTTGAGCATGACTTTGCTAGCCTCTGAGATGAGTGCAATTGTGTGGTAGTTTGAACATTCTTTGGCATTGCCTTTCTTTGGGATTGGAATGAAAACTGACCTTTTTCAGTCCTGTGACCACTGCTGAGTTTTCCAAATTTGCTGGCATATTGAGTGCAACACTTTAACAGCATCATCTTTTAGGATTTGAAATAGTTCAGCTGGAATTCCATCACCTCCACTAGCTTTGTTCGTAGTGATGCTTCCTAAGGCCCAATTGACTTTGCATTCCAGGATGTCTGGCTCTAGGTGAGTGATCACACCATCATGGTTATCTGGGTCATGAAGATCTTTTTTGTACAGTTCTTCTGTGTATTGTTGCCACTTCTTCTTAATATCTTCTGCTTCTGTTAGGTCCATACCATTTCTGTCCTTTATTGTGCCCATCTTTGCATGAAATGTTCCCTTGATATCTCTAGTTTTCTTGAAAAGATCTCTAGTCTTTCTCATTCTACCATTTTCCTCTATTTTTTTGCATTGTTCACTTAGGAAGGCTTTCTTATCTCTCCTTGCTATTCTTTGGAACTCTGCATTCAAATGGGTATATCTTTCCTTTGCTCTTTTGCCTTTAACTTCTCATATGGTAGTTTTGTTTCTTCTTGCAGGGCAGCAAATGCAACACAGACATGAAGAATAGACTTTTGAACATAGTGGTGAAGGAGAGGGTGGGATGATGTGAGAGAATAACCTTGAAACATACACATTGCCATATGTAAAACAGATAGTCAGTGGAAGTTTGTTGTATGATGCAGGGAACTCTAAGCCGGTGCTCTGTGACAGCCTAAAGGAGTGGGATGGGGAGGGAGGTGGGATAGGAGTTTGAGAAGGAGGGGACATATGTGTACCTATGGCTGATTTGTATTGATGTATGGCAGAAACCTTCCAATGTTGTAAAGTAATTATCCTCTAATTTATGTGTGTGTGTGTCTCTGTGTGTATATATATATATATATATATAGAGAGAGAGAGAGAGAGAGAGAGTCCCTGCCATCAACAGGACGGGAAAACCCATGAAACAACCAGGCCCATAGGCGATAGCAGTCATTAGATGGATGCCATCCTGGGATATAAGTGCCACAGGAGTTCAGAGGAGAGAAGGACCCTGGGCCCCAGGATGGGCTTCTTGGTAGGGCAGCTACATGTTCAGAGAATTTATGTAACATTCAGAGGAGAACTAAAAAAAACCAGGGAAGGGGAGCTAGAAACCTCAGGTTTCAAAAGAAAGCAAAGTCAGGTTAAGGTATCAGTGATGGTACCTTACATGTGGCCACGTATACCTGGCCAGGTGTTGTATCTGGCTCTGTCTTGTTGGAAGCTCAGATTAAGGTGGGCATACAGAGGGCACTAGACACTGAGGGGGACTGTGTTTTATTAAAGCTGCTGCTGCTGCTAAGTCACTTCAGTCGTGTCCGACTCTGTAAACTATAAAATCGGTTAATCAGTCCTCTTAGGGGCAAAATGGTGATGAGGGGGCTTTGGAGAAAAACAAATGTAGGAAAGACATACAGGAAGTACCAGGATGGAGGGTGGTGACCATGAGAGATGATTAAGTGGGAATTGTGATACCTGAGTGGGTGTAAAGGAGGGAGCTGCCCATGGGGTCACCTGGAGGAAAAGCCACTGAGGCAGAGGGATAAGCAAGTGCAAAGGCCCTGAGGTGGGAGAGTCTGGTGTGAGTAAGAAGCAGCAAGGAGGGCTGTGTGGCTGGGACAGGCAGAGAGAGTTGGGGAGCAGCAGGACCTGGGTCAGAGCAGTAATGATATCAGATGTGTGTGGGCCTCACTGGCCAAGCAGGTCTCTGGGCTTTTTAGCTCCGAGAAATGAAGAGGCATTTCAGGGTTTTGGTGGAAGAGTGACATGATCTGACTTGTGTTTTGAGTGATCATTCCAGCAGCTTTACATAAGGACAGAGGCAGGGTTAGGAGTCTGCTGCAGCTTCAGAGACAAGAGCTGCTGGTGCCTCTGATCTTGTTGGGAACTATGGGGTGGTGAGAAGGGGTCAGATTGTGGGCATGAGCTAAAAGCAGAGTCAACAGGACTTGCATATAGATTTGATGTTGGGGCTGAGAGCAAAGAGGAACTGGTGCTGCTGCAAGGTCTGGGTGCAGCTGGATCTTGTTGGTCCCAGGAAATCTTATCCCAAGTTCTCAGAGCTGTTCCCTAAATGCTGGGCCCAGATTCTCTGAACAGAACTCCTCAGAGTTTGGAGTGCGTCCCAGTAGAGTTTGTCAGAGGGTTCATTCTCCTTTCTGATACCCACACTTTGGTGGTATTAATTTGGGCTTGTTAACATAGTCCTGTTGTTTAAATATGCTTGTATTAATTGACCAATAAAGTTAAAGCATTTTTCTGAGCACGTTTAAGCATTTCATAACACCTGAGTCTTTTCTGTTGTGTTTAATCTACTGTAACACATCTCCATCCTTTTTCATGCCAGGTCCGCTCCATGGTGAGCGACTTTGCTGTTTTCCTCACTATCTTCACAATGGTGATTATTGATTTTTTGATTGGAGTCCCATCACCCAAGCTTCAGGTTCCCAGTGTGTTCAAGGTAAGCAGATCTTAGGGCACCTGGTACCCCTACGTAGTTCACAGAGTCTGACCCTGAGCTATTTCAGGGGCCTCTCTGCTTGTCCTAAGCATGTATTTCGTCGTCCTCTAAACCTGAGTTGTGCTGCTCATGCCGTACCATTCAGAAAAGCAAACTCCCGGCTTGATGAGTTCAAATCAGAAAAGTCAGAAAACCTAATGTTGTTTAATGAATGAAAAGCCTTATTTATTTTCTTAATGCTATTTATTGTTTTTAATATGTGAAGATTTATAACAATGAAATGTGGGAACTTGCCTGGTGGTCCAGGACTCCATACTCCCAATGCAGGGAGCTGGGTTCAATCCCTGGTCAGGGAACTAGATCCCACATGGCTCAACCAAGAGTTTCCATGCCACAGTTGTTAATAAGATCCAGTGCAGCCAAATAAATAATTAAAAACTAAAACAATGGAATATTTGTATTTATATAAACACCAAAGACTGTGGGAATGTGGGTCTCTGGAACAAGTTCTGGTTCACAGCACTTCATTGAGCATCAGCTGTCTTAGGAAATCAGGAAGGGTGAAATGGCTCTTTGTAGGCCTCAGTTCTGCTCCTCAGATATCTTGCCCCATGAGGAGGGGAGGCGGTGGAGGAGCTTCACCCTCAGTCTAAGGCCCCCACCAGAGTAATCGTGAGCTCTCTTCAACCCTAATTCATTGTTTGTATATCTGCCTATAATCAATACTATTGATCCAAAAATCTATACAAAAAGTAAAACAGCTGATCTAAACATGGGGACTCGAATCTGTTTCAGTTTGGGGGTACCTACTGAGGAAACTGAGAAGACAGAACAGCTGAGCTCAGTTCCACAGATCCCTGCAGAGTGGAGAGAAGAGGAAATCTGTGTGTCCTTGGGGACTGGAGAGGAGCCAGGAGAGGAGGGAATGGGGAAGGCTGGGGGGGAGGAGGGAGCCAGGAACGCAGGCCCATGGTAACTTGTAAACACCCCGCTTAGTCGGCCTTCGTCTTCCCTGTCTCTCTCCCTGAAGCAGGCCTGGTTAAAAATATCTTTTTCTGTATTGCTTGAAAAAATTTTATTTCGTTTTGTTAAATTCAACTGAAATGCCACCCAGTTAGAAATTGATGGATTAAAAAACATCCTCTTTAAAAGTATACACCTCCTAGAATATATATCATTCTCACCCTGTGTGAATGAGTGCGATCAGCTTTTTCTCTAATAGCTGGCTGAGGTCGACAATGCAGGAGGAATGGATTTTGTGTAAAAATAAGTAATCTCGGAGCATTCAGCAGTTCTTGGAAAGGTTTCCTGATGGGTAGGCTTAAGATAGTCAGAAGGCACTGAATTTCTGGGAGAGACGTCAGAGAAAATGGGAGAATATCAAAGGCAGTGCTGCTCATTGGCAGACCTCCCTTTCAGGAAGCAGAGAGAACATTTTCTTCTTTCTTCTCTTCCCTATTACACCACATGACCCCCAGTGACCAAGACCCAGTCTGAAGGCTAGTACTATTATTGGTGGGTTAATGTCAATCAGGGATTAATAAGTTTTTGTGTTGACCTAACAATTTAACTACCATTTAGAACATTATTACTAAGGAAACACAGGTTCTATAAACTTTCAGAACCTAACCTATTAATAATTTGGGACTTGGTGACATTATTGAAGAGTCTTTGAATCCTAGAATGATAACCAATGTGGAACCAAATACTTTGGACTAAAGTCTTTCTTTGTTCATGAGTTTGGGGCCAGTTTGTATCCCTGGCCTTTTATCTTCCATCCCTACTTGCCAATCAAAGTGAACTTTTCTTCCCCAGAGTACTCTGGCATTTTTTTTTGAGATCTAGAAGAGTTTAGTTTATAAGATTTATGAACAGTGGTCTTACAGGGTCATTGAAGAGGATCCCAGATCATGCGAGTCCCCAGATTCAGTGTTTTGGGCTCTTCTCTCAGGTCTCTAGGGCCTAGACCTTGTTTCATTGCTGATGGGAGGCGGGTCTTGGACCAGGCCCCTGAGATTCCATGTAACTGGCTCTGCTGCCTTTATTTGTGCTGTAAACATACATGATATGGCTTCTGGTGGGGATAGTAGTTAGGAGGATAATCAAAGTTACTTATATTGTCTTTGAAAGTTATAAATTCTTCTTTAAACAACAGATTTTATTATTGGTTAATATATTTTATCTGGGTCAATGTGGAGATTAAAGTCACTTTTTATGTACACAGGAGTTTGGAGAGCCAGGGAAGGAAGTGAAGGATTAGTGAATATTCCATAAGAAATTGACAATTGAGGACTGACTCAAAGGGGATTTGGAACAAGGTCATAGGTTTTCTAAGGAATTGCTGTATTTCATGCTTTTTTTTTTTTTTGAGAATTTTCATTCAAGAATAAAAAGAAATATGGTTGCTGTGATTCAGTTTGATCTGTTTTGCCCTAATGACTACAGTTAACTTAAAATACAAAAATAAAACCTTGCTTTTTCCCTTTAGCCAACACGGGATGACCGAGGGTGGATTATTAGTCCCATTGGCCCCAATCCCTGGTGGACTGTGATTGCTGCAGTTATCCCAGCACTGCTCTGCACTATCTTAATATTCATGGACCAGCAGATCACAGCCGTCATCATTAACAGGAAGGAACACAAACTCAAGGTAAGAAAAATTTCTGACCTAGAATAATGGCATAATAATAATGACAATCTACTACATCTTTAAAAAATTTTAAGGAAAGCCCATTTAGACCAGGAACTGTAGAACCTGGGTAAAAGCAGTCATGGAAGGAGCTCATACAGAGTTTCCCAGGGTTTCTGACTCCTTCATTAATGACAGAGATTGGTTTGGAGATGAAACTAGAGTAGAGCATGATTATATAATGTGAAGGAAGCTTGGAATCTATTACTCTCCTCTCAGACCTGTGGGGGAGGTTGGTGGGCAGAATTCTTGGTGGTCCCTATATGGTCACATGCTCTGGTCCAGGATTATCTTCCTGAGGTTCAAGTTAGGGCTTGGACCACTGTTCACATTCCTGGAGACAGCTGTTCTCCCATTGGTGTCCATTACTGAGGTTTCCAGACAGAACCTTGAGCCCAAGAATCCTAGGAGGTAGGGTTGGTGCCAATACATTTATTAGTGAGAGGCTTCATGACTTGTCTCTATTCCTTCAACCCTTAGAGTAGGCAGCATCCATATTTGGCAAGGAATGGGGAGTGTTTATAGGAACATATTTATTACCAACTCCTGTAGGGCCAACCCTCTAGAATGGTCAAGATGTGTCTCTGGTTACTCTGCTGAGAAAGGATGAATCTTTGAATATGTGATACTCAGGGTGAGATCTGGGGACACTTGGATAAAAATTGGATATTGGCATGTGTAGGACACGCTAAGGTTTCTCTTTCTTCTCTATTCCCTCCAAACCAGGAGGGGCTGCAAGACTCTTCTGGAATCCCTGGACCCCTTCCTTATCCTTCCTGCTTTGGGCCTGAGACTCTTAGCTCACTGTCCTATGTCCCACTACAGCCAGCCCACTGATGGTGATGGAGACTCTGTTTCCCCACAGAAAGGATGTGGCTACCACCTGGACCTGCTGATGGTGGCCATCATGCTGGGTGTCTGCTCCGTCATGGGCCTGCCCTGGTTTGTGGCTGCAACTGTCCTATCCATCACACATGTGAATAGCCTCAAATTGGAATCTGAGTGCTCTGCCCCAGGAGAACAGCCCAAATTCTTGGGCATCCGAGAACAGAGAGTGACAGGCCTTATGATCTTTGTGTTGATGGGCTGCTCAGTCTTCATGACAGCTATATTAAAGGTAAAACCATTCATTCGTTCATTAGGTAAATATTAAGTGCCTGATTTGTGCTGGGAATGCAGTGGTACGACAAATAGATACACATACAAATACCTGCCCTGAGGAGTTTATTCTAAGTGGAGCAAGACAGATAAATGTAGTTAAGGAAGTTAGTTAAGAAAATAAACAGGGTAATTACAGAATGTAATATGTGCTCAAAGGAAATATACAGTGTTGTATGGTTCTGTAGAGAATTAAAGGGATGTGTTTTGTTAATGTGGTCAGAGAAGGCCTCTCTAAGGAAATGGTGTTTAAGATGAGATGGAGCCAGCCCTGCCATGAATGGTGGGAGAGGACACAGAGGGAAGGGAGAAAAGCAGTCTAGACAGGTCCTGAAGTGGGAAGTAATGATACATGTTCTAGGAGCTACCAGGGCTGTGTGGCTCAGGGATGTTAAGGCAGACACACTGCGAAATGAGATTGAAGAGGGCAAGGGCAGATCATGTAGGGCTTGTTGACACTGGTAAAGGTAACCTTCAAAGGGTTTTAGCAGTAGAGGGACATTATCCATTTAGTATTTTTTAAAAAGATCTCTCTGGCTCATATCTAGAGAATAAGTATTTAAGGTTGAGGAAAAATAGAGGTAGAGAGACTGGTGAGTCTATTACAGGTAAGAGAGGATGGTAGTTGGATGGGGAAGTTGGTAGTAAGGAATGCATACAAGGCATGACTTCTGTATATCTTGGAGGAGATCAGGTCTTGCTGGTTGATTGGATATGGGATGGGAAAATGGAAACATCAAAATAACTGCTAGGTTTTTGGCTTGACCATCTGGGTGGAGAGTGATGGCATTTAAGGTGGAGAAGACTGTATGAAGGAGGAAGTGATTTTGTAAGGGGTGGGTTGTGATCAGATTTGAGTGAGATGTCTGGTAGGCATCTGAGTGAAGAGGCTAAGGGAGGTTACTAGACTAAAAATATAAATGTGGGAGTCAGCACATCAGTGGTAGTGAAAGCCAGGGGCATAGATGAGCTCACTCAGGGGGAAGGGTAGCTATAAAAAAGGAGGAGTAGAGAGAGAGCAGAGTCCATGGAGGTCCAATATTTAGAAAGTGGGTAGAGGAGAAGATAGCAACAGAGACTCAGAGGAGCTGCCAGAGGGGGAGGGAGAGAACCAGGAGCCTATGATGTCAGGGAATTCAAGCAAGGGGAATGATTGATTGGAAGCTGTCTGGAAAAATTAAGAGCAAACCAAGATCATTGGGTTTGGCAACATGGAAGCCTAATGAGACTTGCTAAGAGCAGATTCACTGGAACAGTACAGTAGAAGCCTAGTGATGGGGACCTGAACCGTATATAGGTGGTGAGGAAGTAAAGAGAGTGTGGGCAGACAACTCTATGGAGAAGTTTTTTCTTTTGAAGTAGAAAAGCAAAATGGGCAGTGGCTGGTATGAGACATGGGGTGAAAATAGGATTTTTGGAAAGATAGAAGCTACCTTGAACATGAGGAAACAATTTTTTTGTGGGTGAAAGGCCTGCCTGTGGGATAAACTGAATAAAAAAGAAAGTTCAAGCCCCAGCCATTGTGGAGCACTTACTTATCTCCCGTGTCTCCTTCTCCCAGTTTTTAGTGACTCATCAACCACTTCAGCCCACAGTGCAGATGCTGTTTAAGGGTGCAGATTGGCAGAGGTGGGACAGGATTCTGAACCCTCCTCCTGCCCCCTTACCTTCCACTTGATCTTGCCACCTCTCCTCATGCCCCTTCCCCCTTCTACTCTCTGTCCCTGGCCCACCCCCACCTCTGATCTGGGTGCCATCTGGAGGAGCACAAAGGTGTCTGCTCTTTGGGAATGAAACCAGGAGTCATTGTGGTGGGCATTGCCTGACCTTCCTAGAACAGTCTCAGGAGGATTCCTTTAGAAAATCATTCAGTAGCTCTTCTAACAAGATTAGCACCAAATTGAGATGTCTACTCACTCTAGAGCCAGAACAATGTAAAATCCAATGGGAATTTTCTAGTTCAAAGAAGAATTATGTTTAGAAATGTTTTTTAGCCCCAGAATAAAAGCAAGTTGAGTGTAGTCTTTGCAGTGACATTTTCCTTGCCTTAATTCCATGGACCTCATTACCTCGTAAAGCTGCTCTGAAAATTACCTAGATTGGTATAATGTGGGAAGTGTGCATGCGTTTTCAAGTTGCCATTTCTCCCTAAATTATTCTTTATCTGACAAGATAACTCCCTACCCCTGCCCTCAAGTCTCTGATTAATAAAAAGCAAATGCTTTTAGTCTATATTAAAATATACCAAATCCCTGAGGAGATGATTATGTGACTACAAAAGATTTAGAAGATTTCAGTTCTGTAAAAGAGATCAGTGAGTGTGTGTGTGTGCATGTGTGTGTGTGCACACCTGCCCATTTCCCTGGAGGAGGAAGAACCAGATGGGGAGAAGATGTGAGGCCTATGGTTTAACCAGGACCGGATTACACTTACATGTAATCATTCCATTTCAGAACAAAATGATTTGTATCATTGTCAGCTTCTGTTTTCGCTTCTGCTTCTTAATCATGTAAAGACAGCAGAAACGAATGCACCTTTTCTGCAGTGATTTTGTGAGTTTGCTTCTTTCTTGAAGGTTTGGCAGTTTATATAATCTTGAGTGTGCTATGATACCACATTGAATTTCTGGTCTCTGCCCTTTCATCTTCAGTTTATCCCGATGCCGGTCCTGTATGGAGTCTTCCTCTACATGGGAGTGTCTTCCCTGCAAGGAATTCAGGTACTATGGGTTTCAGCCAGGCAGCGTCTTCCCTCTGTGAGCTCACCTTCCTGGCCAGGGAGAGCAGCTTCCCTAGGGAACCACAAACCAGTTCTTGAGGAACTCTTTCCTAGTCTTGCTGCTTAAGCTCTTTTAGACATTCCCTTGGACACTGGGCAAAATACAGTCATGTTGGCATTATGGCACAGAGACTTCCAGGGTGGCCTGACTCAGCGCCGTCCATTGTCAGTTTTATTCAACAGTTATCAGACATGTATTAAACACTAGGTATTTTGTCAGATGCTAGTAAACTTAGATCTGAAGGTTGGTCAGAAGCCAAATGGGCTTCTCCACATGCATATGTGCTTGTCAAGTTGCTTCAATTGTGTCCTACTCTTTGCGACCCTGTGGACCATAGCCCTCCAGGCTCCTCTGTCCATGGGATTTTCCAGACAAGAATACTGGAGTGAGTTGCCATGGATGCCACTAGTTTTGGTGCCAGGCTAAAGTGTGTGTGGGGTGGTATAACTGGGGGTACATTGGTGAAGAGGTTGGAAAGTCATGGGAACTGCCCCAGGTAAGCAGGTATTATTTCCTGTCACACATTGTCTTTCCCCATCTATCAACTCATTCCTCTGAGTCCTTTGAATTGAGAAAATCAGGAGCTAACTTGTGTTAGCTCATTTTATCATAGATAAAATGATAATTTAGCTGCTTCTTCTATTGATGGCTGGTTCCTCTTTGTTTTTCTGGAATGTCCAGGAGTCACTTTTATACACTGAGTTCTTTGGGCAGGTTATTTAATCTCTCTGAGTTTCTGTTTTCCTTTTTATAATATAAGGATATTTTCTATATCCAGAATGTTGTGAGGTTTCATTTTATCTTTTTACTTTAAATAATTTGTGAAAAACTCCAAACTCCTCCAAGAACAAATAGATGTGGGCTTTTAAGCAGAAGAATGCCATTGGCCTATTTTGTTTTCAGTATCCCCCAAGAAAGAGCTCTCTCAGGAGCTGCAGTGTGGATAGAAGAAAGAAAGTTGAACTGAAAATGAGAAGAGACAGATTTAAATGTGTTGCTGCCCCTTACCAGCCTTGGCCAAATGACCTGTTCTCTTTGTGACTCAGTTTCTCCTCCTGTCAGGTAGAAATGGTATTAGCTACCTTTCAGAGCTTATGGTATAACAGACATGAATAGGCCCAACAAGCCCCAGGAAAACCACCAAAAGATGAGTGCTGATTCCCTTTTTTCAGTTCTTTGATCGCCTGAAGCTCTTTGGGATGCCTGCGAAGCACCAGCCAGACTTCATTTACCTCCGGCATGTGCCGCTGCGCAAGGTACACCTTTTCACCCTCATCCAGCTGACCTGCCTCATCCTGCTCTGGGTCATCAAGGCATCTCCAGCTGCCATTGTCTTTCCTATGATGGTGAGTTTTAAAAGGTATTGTTCTTTATTTTAAAAAATAGTGATAAAATAGACATAATAGAAAACTTAGCATCGTCACTATGTTTAACTGTACAGTTCAGTGGCACTAAGTACATTCACCTTGTTGTGCAGCCATCATCACCATCTTTCTCCAGAACCTTCTTCATCTTGCAAAACTTGAAACTCTGTACCTGTGAACCAATAACTCCCCTCAGTCCCTGGCAGCCACCATTCTAATTTCTGTCTCTATGAATTTGACTCCTCACAGGACCTCATGTGAGTGGAATCACAGTATTTTTCCTTTTGTGACTGGCTTGCTTCACTTAATGTCATCAAGGTTTGTCCATGTTGTGTCAGGGTGGGTTTTTGGAGAACATCCATCCTAATGGGTGTGAGTTAGTATCTTATTGTGGTTTTGATTTGGTTTTAATGTCCCCAGTAATAAGTTATGATGAGCATCTTTTCATGTGTTTATTGGCCATTGGTATATCTTCTTTGGAGAAGTGTCTGTTCAAATCCTCTGCCCATTTTGAGATAAGGTGGTTTGTTTTCCTGTTGTTGAGTTTTAGGAGTACTTTCTGTATATTGGATATTAGTCCTTTATTGATGGTGAGTTCCTGTTTTTTCGGTTGGTCTTCGCAGACCAAGCATTATTTGGGGGACCTTGAGGTGTAGATGCATGTGTGTAGTAGTTTGACATTTTTTTTCAAGACTATCCATCTGCCTTTCTGCCTGTCTGTATTTCTTTCTATTTATTAATATTTCTTTCTTTCATGAATCTGATATAGAGAGAGGACTCTTCATGTTTGTGATAATTTGCATATTATCTGAAAGCAATATGGTTCCAGTTTAGAATTCATTGCAATCAGAAGTGTCTATAGTGGTGAAAATGCACTGTTTCAAGTCACTGGGAGTGAGGAAGAGGTGTGACTTGGACACCCTTACCTCCTTTCAAACTGAAGCAAGGGCTTTGGAAAGAAGACCAGGAGGGCTGAACTGTGTGGTGCAACAGGTGACAGTCTGTTTCCTAAAACCAGGGTGGCGATGAAATGCATGCCCCCTGACCGCCGCACTGCTTCATCTTGTCCTCTTGATGCCTTCCTGTCTCTGGCTTCCTCTATGTCATGAGAATGCTGAGCGTTCAGTGGGCTGTTTGAAGGTTATCCAAAGGATGGGCCTCTGGAGGGAAAAGGCAATGAGGGTAATATCGAGTATTCATTTACATACTTTTGAAGTCTGTCTTACTGGGAGAATATTCAAGGATGAGGAAACTTTAGGGTTCTTTTCCCCTAATCCCCTAGATATATATCGTCCTGATGGGATTCTCAGTTTTGTCAGAGTACGTGTAGGGTTCTGCATTGGAGTGCTATGTTCAGGGTTTGAGTGTTTGGTTAAAGAAATAGCAAATTCCCAGCAACTCCTGGAAGGGATACTTTCAATTTTGGATTTATTGTGAAAATCGTTGTGGAAATTAAGGGGAAATGAATGCAGTTAGCCAGATTTGCCCCGTTTCTGGTCCAGCCACTGGATTTAGCTGGTGAACACCAGTCAGTCCAGGCAGGGCATTCTGGGTTATTATTGGTTCTCCTTTGGCTGAAATGGCCCTTATGGGGAGAAAGTGGAGAAGTATTTGAGAACTCTGGTCATTTCTATTGAGTTGATTAGCTGTCATATTTTAGGTAAGTTACCTTCTCTCCCTGGGCCTCAGTTTCCTCATTTATAAAATGAGTGTCAAACCACGTCAGAGGCCAGAGATAGAAACCACTCGATATCCATGTGGCGGACATAAAGCAAGGCTTTGAGAGTAAATGTACAGGCACAGGACCAGAGGAAATCCGATGGCCCTTCAAGGCGCCCTAACCCTGTGGTGGCCCATGCTTGGGTTGGGTATAACTGGCCTCACCAAAACCATCTCCTAGAGAGACTTACCACCCCTATCCTGCTCTCTAGCCCTTCCTACTGGCCTCGAGCCAGGAGAAGACAGCTCTTAGTGCAATCTGACTATGAGGGTGTCTCTTTTCAATGAAGAAATTAAATTAGTTCAAGTAGGGAATTAATAAGTTGTAGAGTTGTTATGATGATAGTTCAATAAAATATTGTATATAAAACACTTAGTATCTGGTATAGAGAGCCTCAATAAAAGGCAACTATGATGATTATTGAGTTTGATTCTGCCTAACATGTCTTAGTCTGCTGTGAATATAAGACTTGGTTTTTTACTCCAGAAGGGAACAAGCCGCTTTAATTCATTTTCTTTATATTTCTTCAGGTTTTGGCCTTGGTCTTTGTCAGGAAAGTCATGGATCTCTGTTTCTCTAAGCGGGAGCTGAGCTGGTTGGATGATCTCATGCCTGAGAGCAAAAAGAAGAAGTTGGATGATGCCAAGAAGAAGGCCAAGGAGGAAGAGGTCATAGTTCTTGCACCGACTGCACACTTTGGGGCAGCCTCAAATTACAGAACGCAGGGAGGGCCACGTGAAAAGTCAGCATGTTTGGAATCCCAAGGGTTATATTTAGGATCGGGGAAGATTACTCTGAAGATATTCTCAGCTGATGTCTGTCCTTCGTCTTCACATTTGATAACCACTTATTTTTTCCTCTGTTTGTCTACAGCCTACTTACCAGGTTTACACTTAGAATATGAATGTGAATCTGCTTTTATTATCAGATCGAAAAGTTTATGTTTTCCCAAAGGTCTAATTTGATAATTATTCAAAATCTATTATTTTCTGAGAGTGTTTGTTACATACTTAATTGCAGATGGTGTTGTGGTTCATAGAGATAACTTGTATAGGACTTCCTGTCCTTTCTCGTTTTCCTGAGCACTTGGCATCTGCCATCCACACAATGGACCTTCAGTCAGTGGCTTATAATATGTGCAAAGAATGGATGTGTAGCAAAATGAAAATACCAGTCCAAGAATGAGCCTGAAAGAGTTTCCACATCCGTTAGTGCCTGAAATAGGCACTTTGAAATTCATTTTAGAGGAATTTTTTCCTAAAATCTTGAATTTTGAAAATCTTGTGTTATTTTTTTGAGATATAATTGACACATAATATGGTGTAATTTTAAGGTGTACAGTACAATGATTGTATATAAGGATAAGCCAAAAATTCAATCCCTGGGTCAGGAAGATCCCCTGGAGAAGGAAGTGGTAACCCACTCCAATATTCTTGCATGGGAAATCCCATGGACAGAGGAGCCTGGTGGGCTACAGACTATGGGGTTGCAAAAGAGTCAGACACAACTTAGTGACTAAACAACAAGCCTAAAGTAGGATAGTCCAAAAGTCCACAGGCTAACTAACACATAGGGTATGTTATTGTGGGGGATTTCACAATGGTTGCAGAGGAAAGGAAGACTAGAGTGAGTCTCTAGTAATTAGGAGTAGTCTCAGAGATAAAATCTCCAGACTGGAGTCTGGTGGCATCGCAGAACACTAAGGGATAGGGTTGTGATGGTGAAGGTAGTCAGTGAGATAAGTAAGTTATGGGGTTATAGTATCCAGCCTCGTGACTATAGTTAACAATATTGTTGTTCAGTCACTAAATCATTTGCAGTGCCATGGACTGTAGCCTGTCGGGCTCCTCTTTCCAGTAAATCGGTGTAGTTGTATCTAAAGGTTTACTCATATGCAGGTTCTTTTTTTTTTAAGTACTGTTCAATAGATGCAGATACTGGATTGTCTCTCATTTTATGGTGAGTCAAAACTATGGAAGAACATAGCTACCCTCTCTCATAATAAATATGAGAGAAAATTAGGTAGGAATTATAGGGATTGAAAAATGGGCTGGTGTAGACTAGTGGTTTCACTTGATCCAAGATAAAATAATGTCTCTTTTTCTTGCAGGAGGCTGAGAAAATGTTAGAAATTGGGGGAGACAAGTTCCCCTTAGAGAGCAGGAAGTTACTAAGTAGTCCTGGAAAGAACAACAGTTTCAGGTAAAGCTCCCAAAACATGGAGGAGTTGATTTCTTTTGGTGGTTCTGTAAACATTCTGGCTTTGTGGTGGGGGTTGGGGCATGAATGCAGCTGCTGGTATAAAAAGCTAAACATTCAACCTCTCAGTTGCAACCTATGAAAACACACTTCCTTTCGTGGTTTCCTGAGGATCTGCCATGCGTCAGGCACTGTGCCAGTTATGGGAGTCATGGGAGGACCCTGCTTCCAAAGTTCATGCTCTCCTCAAACCAGTGGTCTTTCTGCCTGTCTCTGCTGCCTTCCAAAGGTGACTAGGATACAGGCTGTGCTTGTCATCCTAGTGGGCATGAAGTTCCCATGCTTAGGCAAGTCTTTGGGGGATGGGCAGGGACATCCCCTTCCAGCTTGGCTCATGGCATCTGCGGTCCTAGAAGCCAAGGGGAAACTGAACTGGGATTCCTCCAGTTCCTTACTTCTGCCAATGATCTTAGCCTTTTGGTATGTTCAACCTATTTGTGGTCTGTTCACCACAAATCACAGGATGCTAAATCGGTCCATTTGTGCTTTCATTCCTGGCATTTAGTTTCCACTTTGAGAGAGGAATACACAAGCTGAAAGAAGTCCAGAGGTGGAAAAGGAACAGAAAAGGGAGAGAGAGGGGATCTGGGTCATCTAGATGCTGGCTAATTTACTGCTGACTTATTGAATTGATTGTGGTTTATACTGAGGGAGAGAAGAGGAAAGCTTTTCTTTGGCCTTTTATTCATTTATTTATGACAACTGAAAGTAATATATATTTAAGGTATGCAACATTGTATGTAATATATAAATATATATATAGTAAAAGAATTACTTTAATCAAATTGATAGCATATTCATCACTTCCTTTACTTACCATTTCTTTTTTGTGGGTGGAGAGAACATCTTAGATCTACTTTCTTAGCAAATTTCAAGTATATAATACATTCTTATTACTAACTATAGTCACCATGCTCTATATTAAGTCTTCAGAACTTACTCATCTTTTAATGGGAAGTTTGTATGCTTTGATCAATATCTCCCCTTGTTCCCCACCCCTCAGCCTCTGGTAACCACCATTCTACTCTGTTACTATGAGTATTTAACTTAAAAAAAAAACACTGACCACAAAGAAATGGAATCTTTGGTCCTTAATAAACTTTCTGTAAGTTGCCATTCAAGGAGCCAGAGACTTTGCATTCTCTATGGTGAAGTGGGAGCCATGTTCCTTTTCTAGCAGGTATTGCCGCCTCTCTTGGCCTTTTAGAAGGAAACAGTCCGGCATGTGGAAAACTTCAGAGTATTGGGGGGATGGGGGTTTCTAGGGGACCAAGGACAGGATTCAAGGTCTTGATTTCCCACTTAAGCACATTTGACCTTGGACGGTCTCTTAACACTACAAGCTTTGGTTTCTACACATTCAGAGTGAAGATGTTAATCATCTCTGATGCTATAATCGTTATGATACCACATTGTAACAGACCTTTGTAAACTACAAATGGAAAAGATCTGGCCATGTAAATGAGAAAAGGAACAAAGAGTGCCTAGCCCCATGCCTGGCACACAGCGAGCGCTCAGTCAGTTGTAGCTCCTGATGCTGCCCCTATGGGCATCACAGTGCTGTCAGCAGCATCGCCAGAGAGGCCCTTCAGAGGAGAGCAGAACTGTGCAGGCAGGGCCGGCCACTTGCCAGCACCCCAGCCCAGCCCTCAGCTCTGACTCACGGGCCACCTTGCCTTTCGAATTCCAACCATCTGGTTCCTAGTGCTGTGAGAGCTGTGAGAGCTGTGAGACAAGCCCCCGCAGACTTTATCCTTTCCCTTCCGGTGGGTGGTGGGCTTCACAGACTGAGGTGTATGTCTTATCTGTATGTCTGACACTGACTGTCCTAAGCACTGATTTCAGATGTGACCCCTCTGAGATTAATATATCTGATGAAATGCCTAAAACCACGGTCTGGAAAGCTCTCAGTATGAATTCCGGAAACACAAAGGAAAAGAGGTAAAGAGAACTATAATTGCTGATTTTTATTTACTTCTGGCTTTTAAAAATAGAAATCATGTCGAAAGTAAGCTGTACTTTAGGTGCAAAATCGAATTTATCTGTTAAATAGCACATCTAGGACTGCCGCTAACCTCACAGAATTGTTATGAGCCTAAGAGAAGCAGAAATGTTTTCCAACTATTTGAGCAGATACATTGTTTTGAGCTGCCCATTTACACAAGTCCAAAGTCAGGATGGAATTATTTTAGAATGTGAATTTGTTTTATCTGTTTCATTCCCTGTATCCTCTTTCTAGTTCCCATTTCAAAATCGGCAGAGCATCTTTCTGATGATTGCAGCCGTACAAACTGGAAAATCCTTACAATATTGGATAGTGTTGATAATAGTGATACAGACTAACCTATTTAACTTGTTCCATAATGAGAATTATTGTTTCATAAAGGTTTTGAAATATTAAATTGTAACTGTTTTCTTATTTTGAAAACCATATTCTGAATATCTTTTGTCAGAAGCATAGATCAATCTTAATCTGGTCCCTGAAGAAAAGGGAAAGACTTGAGGCATTTTTGCCTACATTGAAGTAGGCTGTGTACTCAAATTACATAAATAATTTGGTCCAAACACTAAGTCATCAGATAATTGAAGGGAAATCTTAGGTCTTACTAAAGGGAATTTTTCTGACTTAAAAAAAAATCAGTAGGCTAGGTTAGGAGACTTGGCCTAGCTATTAATGTCATGTGTAACCTGGCAGATCACTGTTTCTGGCACTTGGTTTATTCAGACATGAAATGGGGTTAATAACTGTTTCATTCATAAGGCTGCTCTGGAAAGTCACAGCCACTAGTGGGTGGTAGTGGTGGGTTATTTCTTCATCGAATGGGTTAAAATAAATCTGTGCTGAATGTGAGTGAAATATAGAATCTTGTTTCCTTCAGAGGAAAATCCAGGCAGCTGTCGAAAGTATAACACACACGATTATTTTTAGTTGAGAACTAGTCTACTTGTAAATGAACTTAAAATATAGCCAGATCCAAATTGTGGTGACATCTTCAAAGTATTGTGTTAAAAGCAGGAATGAATCATGTGTTCCCTTTTTGTCTAATTGTAACACTTTTGTTCAGTCTCTTCAACTAAAGTCTTTGCTGGGCTGGAGGCTGTGGGCCATGAGGTGCCACAAGGAAGCTCTGGTTACAGAGAAGATGGCGGGGGGTCTCAGAGAAGAAGCGAGCCCCAGACTGGCCCTGTCCTTGGTCCTGGCCAAGCCATGCAAGATTCAGTTATTGGTGGTGTGCATCAGAGGGCATCGCCAGGTGTGAGCATGGAAACAGAAGACCACCTCCTGCTGGTACTTCTCTTCTTCCTTATCTTTCTCTTCAGAACTGCCACCATTGAAGACCCAGCTTCCCACTTGCCAGACATTTCCTCTTCAGGTGGATGGCCTGCTGAGCCATCTAAATCCATTCTGCCACTGAGGATTTCCCTCAGTGAGGTCCGTCTTGCCCAAGGACGGGGTGGGGGAGTGGGAGGAGAGCAGAGAGCAAAGGGAAGCCTCTCCGGTTGCATAGTGACTGCAGGCTCCTGGGCAGCCCTGGGGCTTGGTTTGATTGCCTCCTCTTGGGGATGCTGGTCAGACCCAGAGGCTGCCAGAAGGTCTGCTCCTAGGAGGGTCAGCACCCTGAGCATTGGCAGTGCCAACGACAACAGCCAGAAGATGCCTCTGACCCGGTGTGTCTTCCTCGCTCCCTCGCAGCAGCCTGCATAACTCAGTGAGAACCTTGGATGATGGAAGGGCCAAGAGGTACACACACACTGGACTTGCTTAGCTCAGATGGGAAAAGGCTCAGGGGAAAACGATGAGTGAGCATGAGCAACTTCACTTGGTTTCATTGATAGAGTAAGAGAATGAGCTTTAGTGGTTACAGAAGGAATTTGTTTAGACATCAGGAAGGGCTTCCTAGCCTGAAGATTTGTCATACTGTCTGCTTTCTAGATATCTGGCGAAAGTTTGATTGTAGTTGTTTGTGAGTAGAAAAGGAGATAAGGGGTTTTTTATTGGGCATGTTGAGGAAACATCCGTGTCTTGCTGCTGTCTCTTGAAGACATATTTTGATTCCATTCCTGGAGAGATCCAAGTACTTACGTAATGTCTCCTTAGCTGCCTTAGTCGCAAACCATTGTCAACTCAATGGACCAAACCACTTTCATCATCCTGGATTTTTTTTGTTGTTGACACATATTTTGACTTTCAGATGTAAAAAGTGGGGAAATGAACTGTAAGTGGTGAAATTAATTCTGGTATTCAGTTTAAAACTGTATTTCTACTTTTTGTCTCCTCTCCTCTGTTGCAGTGAGGGTTTGGGCTCCATTGTGTATAGACTTTCCCTTCCTTTGTGCACAGAATGTGACTAACAAGCATGTTGATACCCAGGGGATCTGATCAGTTTCCATCCTAGAAAATATTTATCCAGAGGGACGGCCCCTCAGTGTGCTCTCTTTCATAGGTGAAGAGTTGGCTACGTAATCTTATTGAAATTTACATTCCTTAGACTCCAAAAATATGTTGATGCTATTCTAGTCTTACTCTAGGGACTTTGATATTGAAGGAATCCTGCATTTTCCTATCTCCCTATCTCTTAGAGCCACAGTTATTTTTAATACACAGATGATTTTCAAAATATTTAACAACTGGTACAGGATAGATACCAATCACTCAGAAAGGATGCCTGCTGTAAACAAGCAGTATGTATGGCCATACCAGTGCCTACTGGCTGAATATCACCCTGCTTTCAAATATTAAAGTGATATCCCTTTGAATTATGGGTATTGTTCCTGCTTGTCTAATTTCTATTCACAAGGCTGTTTCAGGGACAGCCTCAGCTTCCTTTCCTATGGTGCAGACAGGATCAGGCATGCTTCTTTGAACTCTATGGGCATTAAAATCTTTGAGAGCCAAAGCTTCACATTTTATCACTTTAGGATAAATGTAATCATTTGTACCTGTTTACCTACCTGGTTTAGAAAAATCATAAGGCAACCCATCATTGGGAAAAACTTTCTTGCTGACTTTCACTGTCCCTCTCTGGCTGCTTCCTTGAACTTGCCTCCTTCTCTGTTCCCTGTGAACATCCCTCCTCTCTTCCCCCATCTTGCCCCTCCCGTCTTTTCCTGCCACCTCTGTATAGGGAAGGTGGTGACTGAATCCCGTTCCCTTGGCCTCAGCGTGGCTACAAGGAATATAGCAGGGAAGTCTCCATCATGCAACAGAACTGGGTGACAGTGTCGCTCCGAACATCTCTTTCTGCACACAGATGTCTCATGATGCCCTGTCCTGTGGGCTTCCTGTCTGTGTTACCCTCCCAGGTTCCTGGCACAGCCTACTTTGGGAGGCTGTGCCAGTCTTTTCGGGCGATTAAATTTTCCTCAAACAACAGCTAGCTCCGTTTGTGCCACATCTCAGTGGTAGGAACCACTCCATACTCTTCCTCTCTCATCTTTCCCAAACCCCACCCAGCACGCAACCCCAGTCCTGGCTGCTTCCCAGCTCAGGTCTGTGGCTGGTGACTATGGGTGGCAGAGTCAAGTTGGGACAGTGTTTAGGATAGGAAACTGAGAGTGATGGTAAAATAGAGGCGTTGTTTGTGTATGTGTGTGTCTGTGTGTGCATGTGTGCTTACTGACAAAGAAGAGTATATCCAGGAGATTTTGTGGCTGCTGCTGAACAGCCTCGTGCATCTAAGCTGTGGGGACATCAAGAGAATATGGTCCTTCCCCCATCTAGGACTTCCCCTCTCTAGCCTGATAGAATTGCCTGAGGGCAAATGCAGGTAGCTTAGTCTTAGAAAAAAGGTGGTTAAGCTCAATATTAAGGAGAAACTGATTTAGGGGTAGAAAGCAAGGCAGGTAGTTAGGTAATTCCCATGCCCAGGCTTGCTTGGGCCAGAGAAGTAGTCCACCTCTTCTCTGACGAGGGAAATTTCAGGAGTAGTTTGAGTGTTGACAGTCAGTGTCCTGATAGGCGGGTATTATAGAGTAGGAAGGGATGGAGGCTGGGGATTGAGAAAGTGATGGTGAGTGGAATCTTGGTTCTAAGCAGAAAAAGGGGCATCTTAGTGGCATCGCTAAGTGGGTGGGTTACTTCCTAATTTATGACTTAGGGAAGGGTTGGTCTAGGGAGAAGGTGAAGGTCAGCAGAAATGTGTTGTGAAATTGCCCAAAATGTTGCTTACATAAATTACAGGCTAATTTTTTGTAACTGTTTATGATTTCAAACTTCTGATGATGGGACTATCAGGAGAGCTGGTCTTTACTGCGCTCAGCTCCTGTCCCCTCTCCTTGTTCATATATTAAATTTACCTTTGGGGTAGAGAGCTAGAGAACCATTCATTTCCAAAACAGGTTATAAATAGTTGCTCTTTCTATTTGTCTGGAAATAGACATATGGAAATAGACATGTGAATGGCTTTTAAATTAGTCATAGATATTTGATCAAAATCTGGTATGCTAAGTCTTAGGTTTGGTTAACATCTTAGGTTGACATCTGTGACCGTTAAGAGGCCTCTGGTTTGGGGAATCTGGTTTTGGGTCATCCAAAAAAGACAATTCCCTGTTTGACTTTCTTTTCTACCTATTCTGTATTCTAGACTTTCCTCCTAATTAAGGAATCAGTAATTCTCCCTGAAACTTCTCTGTTGATTTCAACATCCATGTTCAGCATGTCCAGGTTTTCCTGATGCATAGAAGGCTTGAGCCAAGGGCCTGTGGCTTTCATTCTGTCATCAGGCATGCTCTCCAGTATGTTCTTTCTACTACTTTGTTAACTTCTCTAAATGTCTGCTTTTGCAGGAGAGTTAGCACCTCCTCCAAGGATTTTTAAGCACTCTTTGCTAGTTCGTTACTGCATTTTCCTTAGACTTCTCAGGTTCCCAAGCCACATCCTGGCAGGACAGTCAACATGCATCAGATATTCTCAGCCTTCTTGACTTTCTTTTGGTTGTAGCTGCCAGACCTCCTAAGGTAGAAATTGTTCCTGCCGGTCCTAACTGGCCAAATGAGACACCATCTCAGTTCTGCCCCCGTTTGCTGACTGAGCTTTTTCCATCTCTCTTTCCCCTCCTTTCTGCCTTTTCCTCAGTCTTTCAAGTTCTTCTTGGAGGGAAGGAGTTTTTGGTCAGAGGTCCTAACAACCCCCACCAGTGGGGGCTGGGAAGAAAGGGAGACGAGGTTGGATAGTTCTGGGGCTGCTCCAAAAGGGAACTTGATGGTTATTTGCCTTATTTAGGATGAGGGACTATGAATTCTCAAGCTGTCAGGCTCATCCATATTTCAGTGTAAATAGAGAAAGACATTCCAAAACCAAATAGAAGGGATTTTTCTACCAAACCTACTCTTTATCATTCTTGGTGCCCCTGGGGTCTTATATTAATTATGGAGAATGGGGTAGTTGACTCAACTCACGTTTCTTTAGTTTCTTTATCGGAAGGAGGCTGACTTTCACAACCAAAGAGGTGTGAAGTAACTCTATCAAAAGAGGAAAGGAGTGTCACATGAATCTTTTCAATAGGAAACATCAGAAAGTGGAGCAATTCAACTACAGGCATAATTCTTTTAGGAGATTCTGTGCTCAAAGGGAATGGAATGGTTTCTGATCCTTCTGAAAAGAAAAGGAATAGCATTTTCTAAAACCTAACTCACTCTCAGCATTGGAGAATACAGAATTTTTCTTCTAGCTGATGGCATTAATATTTCTGAGCGGGAGAGAGAGAGCCCACCCACGGCCCTTTCCCAAGCCCAGCAGGAATCAGCAGAGCTTGGGTTCTCTTAGCAGGTTTGCAGTCGATTTCAACATGCAGGTTTTTCCCACGTGCAATAAACTGAATGTGCAATTACTCCTTTTGCAAAAGAGGCCAAAATCCTCCTCCCCACACCTCTCCTCCATATTCACTCCAAGACGATAAGCCTCCCTCTCATTTATCTGTGTCTGTGTGTCCGACTGGTTAGATACAGCTGCCCTCCCAAGCACATGGTGTCAGGTGGAGAGCAGAGCGACCTTCCCACGGAAGGGGACGGCTTGAGGTGCTGGTACATTTCCCTCATTTTCTATGTTCTTCTTTCTAGTAGGTCTCCTGTAGAGATAGAGATATTTTTGTTTTAGAGATTCCAAAGTATATATTTTTAGTGTAAGAAATGTACCCTCTCCACACTCCATGGTGTAAATAGAACCGAGAACACGTGTCATTGTGATAATCCCCTACCGATCTGCGGCAGCAACAGGACCCCTGTCCCCACCGCCTAGTCTCACGGTCTGTGTCTGTGAACCAACCGAGGGGGTGATGGTGACACCTCTGCCTGCCCAGACCTTCCTGTGCTCAATGGGTGAAAAATAAAGTCTGTGTAACTGTTAATACCTATGGTGTTCTTTGAGCTCGAAACGCGGGGTCTGAGCCAAGGTGACCAGACTTGGGAAGAAGAGCTATGAAGATGAGGGGGGAGGGCCTGAAGAGGGTGCAGAGCCTGAGGGTCCCTGGCTGGAGTGCCCTTTCTTTGGGGACCACTTAGACTCATTTTTGGGTCAGGGGACAGGATAGCCTGAAAAGAAAGCCCACTTTGGAGCTACACCTAGGCTGATGAGACCAATTGTTAATATTTAAGGACTTGCCACTGTCTAGAAATCCAGAGTTTAAAGATCTACAGTCATTCCAGATATTTTTGGTTTTAGGGGGCATAGGGCTCCAGTTCTCTTCTTCTCTAATCCAGTCATTGGAGGGATGGAGGAAAGGGGAAGAAGGAAGGATTGGAGTAAGAGTAAAGAGGTGAGTGAGAGGGTAGAAGGCAAGGGTGAGGGGAGAGCCAGTCAGCCAGCCTTGTGGAATGTGACTGGGAGGGCATCAGCCATTAGCCTCCTGGACACCAGCCCTCTGTGGCTCTTCCTGTAAGCAGAACCAAGACAGATGGGTGTGGGACACAGGACAAGCCAGGGTTAACTCACAGGGGGTGTGTGGGAAGGTTCCTGTGCAGGGACTGGGGCATTTTCACCCGTTAAGTTACGCATGAAAAGTGCTCAGGACGGTACCCGGCACACAGTAACATAGCGTAGGTAACAGAAACCTGGAGGAAGGCGGTTCCTGGGCTGGTTAATGTCAGCAGTCACTTCAGGGCTCTGGTCAGATTTCCTGCAGCTCTCTTGGTTTTCCCCCTCATAGTCAGGATGGCTGCAGAAGCTCTGGCCATCACATCAGGCAGCATAACTCTTCAGTACAACAGAGGCTGAGGGGGCCTTTCTCCAGCTTCTCTCTCTCTCTCTTTTAAAGGAGAAAACTTCTCCCAGAAGCCCCCTGCCCCCAACATGTCATTGGTCAGAATTGGGTCATATACCCATCTCTAAGATGGGAGAAGGGGATAGGATTATCTTGTTTGGCTTGGACAAATTGTCTTCATTCTCCAGGGTTGGGCCCATCTTCCTTGACCATATTGCTGCTCTATTACTTGTACAAACTTCTGTTAGCAAGGAATAAGGCAGGAGCTGTAAGTGACCGAATATCCAAAAGAATCTGCCAAAGGGCCCAGGGGAACCTGAACCATGGGGCCTCCAGCAGAGCAGGAGCTGGGCTGTGAAAACAGGAGACTCAGGAGGCTGGGGAGCCTCCCGGCAGGTTAGAAGTGTTCCACCTGTCTCTACCTGAGGACATTTTTAATCTACTAATGCCTGGCCCCCACTCCACACTGATTACACAGACTCCCTGGGAATAAGTACAGACACTGGTATTTGTTAGATTTTCTCCAGATGATACTTACATGCAGGAAGATCAAACGTCAACTGCTATCACGCTTCACCTTCATCTTGGTCTGACTCAGCTCGTCTATGCCTGCTTCACTTCCAACCAGCTTATTCTCACCCTCCACTGTGTATATTTTCCTACCTTACAGCTCTTCTGCAATGTCATTGTCTCTTTGCCCAACCTATCACAACCTTAACCACCTCCAGATTCTTTCAGCTTCAATCCCCATGGCTCACAGCTTTCACTGTCTCTATATTTCTAGAATCAGATTCCCAAGGTTGAGAATGTAATTCGGCCCAACTCATTATTTCTTAGCCATGTTGTAGGTCCCTGACCAGCCTATGAATCAGGGGCCTTTGGGTTTGGGACCTTTCAGGGCCAACTGGGGAATAATGAGGGTCAAGTGGTAACAGATACAGCAGTTGAGGGATGTTCCTTCAGCAGAGGCCATGACTTGTTAGTTTCTCTTAGAAGGAGATAGAGCAATTGACATGCCTAGTTATCTTAGTGTGATGTCCAAGGCTGATCCAAGGGTTACAGACCTGGTCACAAGTTCACCCCTTTTACCTCTTGGTTGTGTGAGAAGACTCTACACATGGACATCACCAGATGGTCGACACTGAAATCAGATTGATTATATTCTTTGCAGCCAAAGATGGAGAAGCTCCATACAGTCAGCAAAAACAAGACCTGGAGCTGACTGTGGCTCAGATCATGAACTCCTTATTGCCAAATTCAGACTTAAATTGAAGAAAGTAGGGAAAACCACTAGACCATTCAGATATGAGCTAAATCAAATCCCTTATGATTATACAGTGGAAGTGAGAAATAGATTTAAGGGACTAGACCTGATAGAGTGCCTTATGACCTATGGATGGAGGTTCGTGACACTGTACAGGAGATAGGAATCAAGACTGTCCCCAAGAAAAGGAAATGCAAAAAAGCAAAATGGCTGTCTGAGGAGGCCTTACAAATAGCTGTGAAAAGATGGGAAGCGAAAAGCAAAGGAGAAAAGGAAAGATATACCCATTTGAAAGCAGAGTTCCAAAGCATAGCAAGGAGAGATAAGAAAGACTTCCTCAGCGATCAATAGAGGAAAACAATAGAATGGGAAAGACTAGCGATCTCGTCAAGAAAATTAGAGATTCCAAGGGAACATTTCATGCAAAGATGGGCTCAATAAAGGACAGAAATGGTATGGACCTAACAGAAGCAGAAGATATTAAGAGGTGGCAAGAATACACAGAAGAACTATACAAAAAAGATCTTCATGACCCAGATAGCCATGATGGTGTGATCACTCACCTAGAGCCAGACATCTTGGAATGTGAAGTCAAGTGGGCCTTAGGAAGCATCACTATGAACAAAGCTAGTGGAGGTGATGGAATTCCAGCTGAACTATTTCAAATCCTGAAAGATGACACTGTGAAAGTGCTGCACTCAATATGCCAGCAAATTTGGAAAACTCAGCAGTGGCCACAGGACTGGAAAAGATCAGTTTTCATTCCAATGCCAAAGAATACTCAAACTACCGCACAATTGCACTCATCTCACGCACTAGTAAAGTCATGCTCAAAATTCTCCAAGCCAGGCTTCAGCAATACGTGAACTGTGAACTTCCAGATGTTCAAGCTGGTTTTAGAAAAGGCAGAGGAACCAGAGATCAAATTGCCAACATCCTCTGGATCATCGAAAAAGCAAGTGTTCCAGAAAAACATCTATTTCTGCTTTATTGACTATGCCAAAGCCTTTGACTGTGTGGATCACGATAAACTGTGGAAAATTCTGAAAGAGATGGGCATACCTGACCTGCCTCTTGAGAAACCTGTATGCAGGTCAGGAAGCAACAGTTAGAACTGGACATGGAACAACAGACTGGTTCCAAATAGGAAAAGGAGTACGTCAAGGCTGTATATTGTCACCCTGCTTATTAAACTTATATGCAGAGTACATCATGAGAAATGCTGGGCTGGAGGAAGCACAAGCTGGAATCAAAATTGCTGGGAGAAATATCAATAACCTCAAATATGCAGGTGACGCCACCCTTATGGCAGAAAGTGAAGAAGAACTGAAGAGCCTCTTGATGAACGTGAAAGAGGAGAGTGAAAAAGTTGGCTTAAAGCTCAACATTCAGAAAACTAAGATCATGGCATCCAGTCCCATCACTTCATGGCAGATAGATGGGGAAACAGTGGCTTACTTTATTTTTCTGGGCTCCAAAATCACTACAGATGGTGATTGCAGCCATGAAATTAAAAGACACTTACTCCTTGGAAGGAAAGTTATGACCAACCTAGGCAGCATATTAAAAAGCAGAGACATTACTTTGCCAACAAAGGTCTGTCTAGTCAAGGCTATGGTTTTTCCAGTGGTCATGTATGGATGTGAGAGTTGAACTGTGAAGAAAGCTGAGCGCTGAAGAATTGATGCTTTTGAGCTGTGGTGTTGGAGAAGATGCATGAGAGTCCCTTGGACTGCAAGAAGATCCAACCAGTCCATTCTAAAGGAGATAAGTCCTGGGTATTCTTTGAAAGGACTGATGTTGAAGATGAAACTCCAATACTTTGGCCACCTGATGAGAAGAGATGACTCACCGGAAAAGACCCTGATGCTGGGAAAGATTGAGGGCAGGAGGAGAAGGGGACGACAGAGTATGAGATGGTTGGATGGCATCATCTACTCGACTGACATGGGTTTGGGTCGACTGTGGGAGTTGGTGATGGACAGGGAAGCCTGGCGTGCTGCGGTTCATGGGGTTGCAAAAAGTCGGACACGACTGAGTGACTGAACTAACTGACTATGTTTAATTGCTGGGACTCACAGGTACAAGCTTGTAAGAAAAATGTGCAAGAATTACATTGCTGTCTCCTTCAACCATCGCCGCAAAGGTCCCTAGCAGAGCACACCCCCCATAATCTCACCTGTCTGGTTGATGTCAGTGCTCACACATGGAGGGAATCACAGAGCTTCCCTGTCAAGAGACTAAGTGGTTGTGATTGAGGCTGTCAGCAAGCAACAAGTAAATGAGAGGGAAATCAGGAACAAACCTGCCAGGCTTCAAGTTCCAGCTCTGCCTCATAGCTGTGTGACCTGGGGCAGCTTGCTTCATCCTTGCCTCAGTTTCTTCCCTGCAAAATGGGAGTGATAATACTGCCTTCTTTATAGGTGTACGGGAGAGACTAAATTAATTAAGCAGGTAAGGCCAGCCCCTCTCTGCCTTCCCTTGGTGCCTCCTCCAGGAGCAGGCCTGCCCCTCTCCTGCCCTCCTGGTCCTCGGACTTGCAGCTGTGTGGTGGAGTGGACACCCTAGAGTCAAGGGGAGAGGGGTAATGGTCACTGTAACCTTTGTCTGTGTGGTTCATAGGTATTGAATCAGCCCCTTGCTGGGGCTTTTGGGCCTTGGCTATGCTCTCCAGCTCAGCTTCCATTTGGGGTTGTGGGGTGCTAGCTCAGCATAACACCATTAGATCCTCGTTCACCCATTGATCTTTGGGGGTGTAGTCCCTAGGTCCCAAGGGGAGAGGAAGGGTGAATGGGGGATTCCCAATCCCTGAAATGGTAATGGTCATTTCTCTATTCTTACCATAGTCCCCAAAGCCCCTCCCCACTCTCAGAAATTACTAAATGAGTTATCACCTGATTTCCCTAAGAAACACAGTGGGTAAAGAAAAGATGCTTATGCCTTGACTGCTCTGAAGAGTGGTAAGTTTTCTACTAATTTTGGACTGTGTGATTCTAGCTCTAATTTTGAGTCAGAAGGGCCTCCATTGCCTCTTTTAACAGTTCTGTCTTCACTATCATCACCATCAAAGGCCTTCCTTGGGCACCTCATACCCTACCTTGCAGGGCTGAAGCCCTTACTGGGGAACCCTGGCAACAGTAGCCAACATCTGGTTTGTGTGTATAAAATGCCTGGCTAAGCACATCAGATGTACATTATCTGACCCTCATGAGACATGGAATGGATACTTGATGCTCCTCCAGATGAAAACTGAAACTCACAAAGGTTATTGTTTAAGTCTACACAGCTGATACAGCAGAGACTTGAATGAACCTATGTTTGTGTGTTTGGATTTTGTGCCCTCAGCTTCCCCACTGTCTAGTGGCTTCATAAGTTTCCTAACTATGGGGTCATATTTGGATGTATACAGAAAAGGAAAAGGGCCGACTGAAAAGTCATTATAGAAATGCATGACTAGAGACTGTATGAGTTATATGACTTGTAAACAGCAGGCAAAGTTGAGAAAACACAAATTCAGTGGTCCAGAAAGAGTGCCTACAACATGGCAGGGTTTTTAAACAATTAGAAAACAAAAAGAAACCTGAAAACCAAGGAAAGTGATCACTTCTGAGCAATCCTGGAAATGTTTTCTCAAGAAGAGGAACTTTAGGATGCATTGTTGAGATGTGAAGAACTCAAGTACAGATCCAAGATTTGGGGAACTTGGTAAATCATGGTTGGTGACCAAATTGTTGCATCGTAATCCACTGCATGCTCCTCCCTACCTTGGCTCAGGGGAGCTGTGGTTTCATTGCCCCTGACAGTGGTGAGACCCCACAGAGACTCCTGTGTCCTCTTCAGAGCCTGCTGGAAAAACAGAGAAGGAGGAACATGTGAAGAAGGTGGAAGAGGACTCAGGGAGTCTTGGCAGCAGGGTTGATCCCATCTTTGTCCTCAAAACTCAGGTGTTTAGTGCCTACCTAGGAAGGGGGTGGGGGAATAAAACTTCTCAGAGGGCATTCAGTGGGACTCATATAAAAAATAAGATTACATATGGGACGCATTGTGGTGAGGACTATGGGTTTCTCTGGGATGTGGAGGGGATCCTATCAGAACCTCAGTCAGGGAGGCCTCCAAAGATGATACAGAAGAGAAGGAGACGAGAAAAGATAGTATATGGATTGGGTCCCAGAGGCAAGAGTGCTAATGGAACGTTCTGATGACAGTGAATTTGACTGGTTTGCTTGCAGCTGGCTTCCCTGGTGGCTCAGTGGTAAAGAGTCCTCCTGCCAATGAAGGAGATGAGGGTTCAGTCCCTGTGATGGGAAGATTCCCCGGAGGAGGAAATGGCAGCCCACTCCAGTATTCTTGCGTGGGAAATCCCGTGGACAATCCCGTGGACAGAAGAACCTGGTGGTTTACAGTCCATGGGATCACAGAAGAGTCGGACACAACTAGCATCTAAACAACAACAAAGGGTTTTGTGTCAGAAAGTGATTGTCTGTGAACTTGGAGACAGAGGAAAGGAGGCCTTGAATGCCAGATTAAGGAGGACTTTCCTGTAGGTCCTGGGCCTCTGTCACAAGGGAAATGTATGCTTGTTGATTTTTGGGAAAATTCATCTTGTGGCCCTGAGGAAGACTTGGAAGAGGAGAAAGGAGGTGGGTGGACCAGCACGAGGTGGTGAGGCTCTGGGCAAGGGAGGGGAAGCACCGACGGAGAGAAAGGCAGATGAGGGAGATGAAGGCAAAAAGCAACTGGATGTGGGGGACCCAAGCAGAGTGGATGTCACTCTGATGTCACGCGTCTGAGCAGAAGTCCATTGCATAGAACAAAGGGCAAACTCGCTTGACAGAGCTCCAGAGGACATAGCCCAGACCAGCTTCTCTTCTAAGGAGACAGGTTTAGGTTCAAGGTTAGAACTTAGAGCCAAAGCTGACCAAGAACAGAATCAGCTGCCTCAGGAACCAGGTCGTGCCCAGCTCACAGAGGTGCAGGGTGGATGCTGGCTGGGAACCTGAAGGTGTGTGAGGATGGATGGACGGGCCTCTGACTCCATGGCAGAGATAGGGTGCTACAGACAGACTGCATGGCCCGGGAGGAGATGAGAGATGGGAGGGTGGTGATGAGGGAGTGGGTGGGGAACAGATGTCTGGGTAGAGTGGAGGGAGCAAACGGTGCAGGGAAGACAGTGTGTGGGATGCAGTTGTCTGCTTCTGAGGCCGAGCAGGAGGGTGAGGGCCTCTCCACTTTGCATCCCCACCATCCTGGGGCAGGGCCTTTGGTTATGCAGGTCCCAGATCACGTGGGTCTAGGTTAAAACATTAGGGTTCCATAAGAAAACATAACTGTTTTCTTGCTTGCCTCCTGCCCCTCGGCTGCTATTATTGGACCTCCGGGTCCTCTCAATACCCATCAGAGCTAACTCATGTCTGTTCACAAATGTGGTGACCTCAGTGACAGCCTCACACCTGTGTTCCATGTCCAGTGCTGAATGAGACTCTACTGCCATTGCCACCTCCGTTGTCACCCCTGCAGACACACTTGGTGCTGACCCACTCTGCACTAGGCCAACACCCTCATGCATTGATGGCATTGGCTCACTGGGGCCCTGAAGGCAGCATTGCTAAGCTGCTCTCCTGATCCAGGGGTGAAGAGCCTTTTCTCCCAGCATGGAGGCACCCTCCCCTCTTCCAATGGCTACTGCTGCTGCTGCTGCTGCTGCTAAGTCGCTTCAGTTGTGTCCAACTCTGTGCAACCCCATAGACGGCAGCCCACCAGGCTCCGCCATCCTTGGGATTCTCCAGGCAAGAACACTGGAGTGGGTTGCCATTTCCTTTTCCAATGCATGAACGTGAAAAGTGAAAGTGAAGTCACTCAGTCCTGTCCGACTCAGCCCCATGGACTGCAGCCTACCAGGCTCCTCTGCCCGTGGGATTTTCCAGGCAAGAGTACTGGAGTGGGTTGCCATTGCTCCCAATGGCTACCCAAAGCTAAATTGCCTTGGTTCCTCCAGTGGCCAAAGGGAGAGCATCCATTACAAGATGGGATGGCAACTGCCTGGAAGGCCCCATGAAGAGGGGGACTGAACAAGTTAACCCCCATTAACGCCCTACCCTGGTCCAATCAGTCATGTCCAGAGTTAAGGTCATGTGGGCAGCAGAGATCATGAGTAGCTGTTGCTCCTAGAAGGCAGTATGGGTAGGAATTTCTCATGCAACATCTCTAATACAAAAAGTTTGCATGCTTTAAGGGCTCAGAATGTGTCAAACACTGAGCCGAGTACTTTGAAATACATATCATTTAACTCTCACAACAATCCTTTGAGGTACACATTATTACTCCTTTTTTACGGGTGTGGGAACTGAGGTTAAGAGGTGTACAGCCAGTAGATGGCAGAGCTACGATTCAAACCCAAGTCTTCCTGAGTCCAAAGCACATTCATGCTCAAAACCATATCACTGTTCATTGTTCTGACGACATGGGTTCAGCTCATCCAGTTCCTAGGCCCAAATGACCCCTTTGAGAGCTGAGTAAATTGTTTTGGCCATATCTACGCTGACCTGCTTATTGAGTCAAGAAATAATGATGGTGCACTCTGAGCCAGGCACTACCCCTAGGGCTTGGGACACAATGGTGAACAAACTCACGGGGCTTCCAGTCTAGGAGGGGGTGGCACAGATGAGCACATTACGTACATCCAGGGGGAGGCTGATCTCACAGCAGGGTGGGCAGTTTGGAAAACTTTTCTGAGACCTCGAGTCTCATGGTCACTACATGGCTCTGGGAAAGTGGACATCAGGAGACAGGGTTCCCTGGTCCTGACTGCTGTTTGCCAGCTTCTGCTTCCTTCTCTGGGCCTTAGGTTCTTAGTATAAATGAGAGGTCATGTTTAGATGGTTTCTTTTTTAAAAATGTTTTATTAAAACATAGTTGATTTGCAATGTCGTACTAGTTTCAAGTGTACAGCAAAGTGATTCAGTCTATATATATATATATATAATTTGTGGCTCAACTGGTAAAGAATCCACCTGCAATGCAGGAGACCTGGGTTCAGTCCCTGGGTTGGGAAGATCCACTGGAGAAGGGAAAGGGTATCCACTCCAGTATTCTGACCTAGAGAATTCCATGGACTGTATAGTCCATGGGGTCTCAAAGAATCAGACACAACTGAGCGACTTTCACTTTCATAATTTGTATATATAATATTCTTTTTAGATTCTTTTTCATTATAGGTTATTATATTGAGTATAGTTCCCTGTGCTGTACAGTTGGCCCTTGTTATCAATTTTACATGTAGTTGTGTGTATACTTTAATCTCAAACTCCTAATTTATCCCTCCCCCCTTCCACCTTTGGTAACCACGTTTATTTTCTATGTCTGTGAGCTTATTTCTGTTTTGTAAGTAAGTTCATTTGTATCATTTAAGATTCCACATGTAAATGATATGATTTTGTCTTTGGTTTACCTCACTTAGTATGATGTTTTAATTATCTCTGGGTCCATCTATGTTGCTGAAAATGGGATTATTTTATTCTCTTTTATGGCTGATTAGTATTCCACTGTGTTTGCAAACCACATTTTCTTTATTCCTTTATCTGTCAATGGACATTTAGGTTGCTTCCATGTCTTGCTTATCATAAATAGTGCTGCTTATGAACACTGGGGTACATGTATCTTTTCAAATTAGAGTTTTCTCCAGATATATACCCAAGAGTGTGATCTCTGGATCATATAGTTAAATGGTTTCTTAACTTCCAAGTTCTATGTGCCCTGAGTCTATAATGAAGGCAGGAATTGCTTGGCAGGATCAACTCTGTGGTGAACCAGGAGTTTGCAGAGGTGGGAAAATCCCAGAAGACTGATGAGGTGCAAGGGCAGAGAATCCTGTTTCGAGGACATCAAGGAGGGTCCAGGCACACTGGATGCTGGAAGCCAGTGGGTAAAAGTTTGAGGAAGCAGCACCAGGGGGAGGGAGTCCCATGCAGGACCTAGAGCCTCAGGGATCCCGTTGGGGCAGCTGGGTGCCTGTGTCCATGTGTGGTTTCCTGAACCAGGCATACTAACTGTGTTGCGTGTCCAAAGAAGGGGTTTTATGGCCTCTGATCTGACTGCCTGCTGAAGGGAGCACAAATCCACTCATATGATCACAGGGTAACAGACTCAGTTTTGATTGGCCTTTAATGAGTTATTGGAAAAACTCTAACCAGAGGGAACCTGAGTTATGTACTGTTGTGATAACTACACTCCCAGATATTGTGACCTTGCAGATCAAGTCCTTGGAACTGGGGTCTTCATCTCACTGGCAATATCCCAACCAGGAAGGGTGAAAATGAACACCCATAGAGGAAGAAGGTCCTGTTTAGCCCTCCACATCAGCCTTCCACCGTCCTCCTGATGAATATCTCATTACTGACTGTGTCGCCATCTTCCCTGGGGATGTGATGGAAGCTGATCATCCACTGACATCTGGGTCTTGTCCTTCCCGCCTCCTTCTTCTCTAACACAGCTCCTCCCCACTTCTCCATCCTTATTGTCCCCACTGGTTCCTTCTCATCTATATCTCCCTTTGCGCAGGACAAACATACCAAAAATGACATCTCTCAGAGGACACTGTGGGGCCTTGTTCTGTTCTTTAACCTCCAGCTCCAGGCCCTTCCTGCTCATATCACCTCTCCACAACACGTGTCCAGCAAAGCCCTCTTCTGCCTCCAGATACTTTCCCATCTTCCTACTACTCTCAGCCTCACCAGAGAACTGGAATTGACTGAAGTATATGGATGCTGTTGGGCTATACATAGTTTCAAATAAGACAAACCTTTTGTAGAGCACTGTATAGAAGGTATAATTGTTCCTATGTTATAGATCAGACTGGTTCCAAATCGGGAAAGGAGCAGTCAAAGCTGTATATTGTCACCCTGCTTCTTTAACTTCTATGCAGAGTACATCATGAGAAATGCCGGGCTGGATGAAGCACAAGCTGGAATCCAGATTGCCAAGAGAAATATCAATAACCTCAGATACGCAGATGACACCACCCTTAGGGCAGAAAGTGACGAACTAAAGAGCCTCTTAATGAAAGTGAAAGATAAGAGTGAAAAAGTTGGTTTAAACAACAACATTCAAAAAACTAAGATCATGGCATCCAGCCCCATCTCTTCATGGCAAATAGATGGGGAAACAATGGAAACAAAGACTTTATTTCTTGGAGCTCCAAAATCACTGCAGATGGTGACTGCAACCATGAAATTAAAAGACACTTGCTCCTTGGATGAAAAAGCCATGACCAACGTAGACAACATATTAAAAAGCACAGACATTAGTTTGCTAACCAAGGTCTGTTTAGTCAAAGCTATGGTTTTTCCAGTAGTCATGTATGGATGTGAGAGTTGGACTATAAAGAAAGCCGAGTGCCAAAGAACTGATGTTTTTGAACTGTGGTTGGAGAAGACTCTTGAGAGTCACTTGGACAGCAAGGAGATTCAACAAGTCAATCCTAAAGGAAATCAGTCCTGAATATTCATTGGAAGGACTGATGCTGAAGCTGAAACTCCAATAGTTTGGCCACCTGATGCAAAGAATTGACTCAATGGAAAAGACCCTGATGCTGGGGAAGATTGAAGGCAGGAGGAGAAGGGGACAACAGAGGATGAGATGGTTGGATGGCATTACCAACTTGATGGACATGAGTTTGAGTAAGCTCTGGGAGCTGGTGATGAACAGGGAAGCCTGGTGTGCTGCAGTCCATGAGATTTCAGAGTCGGCCACGACTGAGTGACTGAACTAAACTGAACTATAGATCAGAGATGCAAAGTAATTTTCCTGAAATCACACTGCTGTTAGGTGGCAGATATGCCTCCAAAGTCCTTCCTCTTTCCACTAGCTTAATTTACCTCCCAGTGTCTACAGAGGAAGTTTGTTTGTTTTGTTTGTTTGTACTGCACAACTTGTGGGATCTTAGTTCCCCCACCAGGGATCAAACCCATGCCCCTGCAGTGGAAGCACACAGTCCTAACCAATAGGGAAATCCTCAGGGGAAGTTTTCTTAAGCCTTTTAACCTGATGTTTATATCAACTTAAAAAAATACACAATGTGAGTGTTGCGAATTAAATTTTATTTGGGGCAAAATGAGGACTGTAGCCTGGGAGACAGCACCTCAGATAGCTCTGAGAAACTGCTCCAGAGAGGAGGAGGGGAAGGACAGTATATATGTGATTTTGGTCACGGAGGAATACATGCAATCAAGCACACACGTTTCCAGAAGGTCTCTGCTAGTCATGAGGAACATTCATCACTGTGAAGGATCTCAGTGCTTTTCTAGATACAAGGAAATACAAGAATTGGGCTCATAAATTGGCTCCTTAAAATATCTAACTACCTGAAGACCTGTTCTGCCAGTTTTCCAGAGCACAGAGTACTTCATTTCCGCTTTCCACCTTGAACTCCCTTCAGGAGTGTTGAAGGTCAGCAGCTGCAGCAGCACATGATTTATTAATGATCCTTGTAGAGATAGATGGCAAGTGCCCATGGCAAGTACCGATTTGTAGTTGACACTATCCAAATATAAAATTATTTCATAATACTAAGCATGCCTTTTCCTCCTCTATATTCTGCTCCCTCCCTGCTCCCCAGAGAGCCTGCTGTGCACTCCAGCTCCTGGGGGCCATGAGCAGCTTTAGAGCAGCCAGAAGGCCCCTATACTGAGCTAGAAGAGTGTGTCCAAAAGAAAGCCATCTGCAGTGACTTAGAATAGGCCTGATGAATGGCTCTGAGCCAGAATCAGTCAAAGTACGAAAGAACAGGCATTTTGGGTCCTAGGGTGGGAACAGGAGCCTGTCCTTTCTCTCTCCTTTGCCTGGGTTGTCTAGGTTGGAACATGCTCAAGTTCCCCAGAAAGCAGCTCTTTTTCTGTTCAGTTTGTCCTAAACTGGAGGGGAGTGAGCAGGCCTGATAGTCCAGCTGACATTCCCCAGCAGGGGTGAGCAGCCCATTTCAGTGCAGTGGGGTTGTGGTGTGGGACAGTCCATTTGGACTGAGTTGAGATGGTTGAGCCTCCCTGAACAGGATCACAGGATCTCCAGCTTGGTCTCCCCACCAGACTGAGCACCTCCTGGCAACAGGTAGGGCTAGTTCAGAATCTTCTTCAGCCCCCAGGGCTTGAACAGAACCCTTGCCAAGAAGCACAGCTTTTCTCTGGTCCACAGAAACTGACAGATGCTAGGCTGGGAAAGTCTACTACAGACCTCTCAACTCAGAGAAAAGGAAGAATGGGTTCCTTACTGTCAGGGTTTTACCTGCAGTTTGAGCACGATACTGGTGCACTTCAAAGGAAATAGGCACTTCAAAAAATATTTTAAAATTTAGAAAGTCTGTGCTCAGATTCTGGGAGACTTTTTCATTTTTTAGGGAAAACCTTTCCACATGTACCACCAGTTTATTAGAGAGCAAGTTCCCCCTTTTCTGTTGAGATTCACCTCGTGAAAACAGAAGATTTTCTATTCAGTACTGAGCATGCTCAGTGAACAGGGTAAAGCTCTGTTCTCAACTGAAACGCAAAACACTGCTGACCCCAGATGTATGGGTTTTACATACCAGGCAATTCTGACAGTAACTGCCTCATCTTAACATAGACTCCACAGGTTAAGGGTTCAGTCCCACAAAGCTGCCTCTTCTCCCCCATTTCAGATATCAATTGCAAGTGATGGGGTCCTCAGGTTGCCCACAACCTCCGTCCGACTTGGCTACAAACTTCCCACGACTCCTTCCTTGGGTTTGATGATTTGCTAGAGTGGCTCACAGAACCCGGGAAAGCAGTCTACCTACTATTGATGATCCATTTCAAAGGATACTGTCTGGGACATGAGCCGTATGAAGAGATACACAGGATGAAGTGTGGGGGTGTCCAAGATGGGACCTTCTATTCCCATGGAGTTGAGGTGCCATCGTAGGAATGCACTCAGCAACCCTGAAGCTCTACTAACCCTGTACTTTGGGGGTTTTATGGAGGTTAAATCATTTAGGAGTATCAATTATTTGACTCTCCTTCCAGCCCCATTCCTCTTTCCAGAGAATGGGGGTGGGGTGGGCCTGGAAGTTCCATGCTTCTATTCATGACTTGGTCTTTCTAGTGATCAGACCCCATCCAGGAGCCCAAGCAGAGCTGCCTCATTAGAACAAAAGATGGTCCCATCACCTGGGGAATTTCAAGGGTTTAGGAGCTCTGTGTCCCCTCCTGTAACTCCGGAAATTATAAGGGTTTTAAGAGCTCTTCCAGGAACTGGGAACAGAGACCAACCTACACTTCTTCAATGATTTCAATCTCAGGTTTTCCTTTTCTGCTTTGGCCACATGGGTCAGGAGCCAAAGCAAGGTCCGAAACTTCAACAACTAGCAAGCCTTTTCCCTGCATACTGGGCCCAAACTCCTCTCCCCATCTGACTGTTCTTTTAGCGCCTCATCCCAGCTCTGTCACTCACCAACAGGGGGGCTCTGAGTAAGACAATTCTCTATGTTGGATATCAGTTTCCTTCTCTGTAAAGAGAGGATGTTTGATTTCACTAAGTTTCAGGCCGTTTCCATCCCTATCACTTTATGATGCTTTTGTAATTTTTCTGCTACAACACAATGCACATATCACATATTTAGTGTTCGTTTTATGGTGCATAAATACCATACAAATGATAGTCACAGAAAGAATGGATCTCTATGTTTAATCCACAAGCATTTGCTGGGGCTAAACCGAGCTGATGCTGAGCTGAGAGATATGGAAATAATAGAGTAGCAGAATCTGAGACGCTGGTATTGATGTGGGACTTGAATGTCTTAGGGAGGGTGCTGTGAGGGCCAGGACAAGAAGTAATGACATGGAGCTCTGCTTGCCTGGCTTCCTTGTTTTTGGGGCCCAGCAGTCACAGGGCCCCAGCATTATTCCTCTTCCTTATTATATCCCTTCCTTGCTTCTACTAGTTCTGGGATGACTTTCCAAGGTCTTTCCTTCCTGGTAGAGCCCTTCCAGATGGCCGCCAGACTCTGAAAACCATGGCACCCAAATTCCACAGCTGTGTCTGCCCTGCCCCTTGCACTGGGATGTTTGGAGTGGAGAAATTTGCCAAACTGCCTTTGGGCTGGCCCACTGATCTGGGGAGAACAGAGTCAGGGCTGCCTCTTCTGACCTGGATTTCCCAAGGTTACTCTGTGTATTCATGCACAGGCTGCACTAAAAGGTGCCCAGGTCAAAGAGGGAACAGGAGCTGGAACCCAACGCTCACTCCCCACACTCTGTCCCCCAACATGGTTGCATTTGGGTGGGGAAGGAGCACTTTTGTCAAATTTGCACAAAAGCACCCTATGGGCTAATGGCAGCTCTGGGTTTCCTTAAGCTCCTGCCATTTCATCTGTCACTGCCTTGGTCCATCATCCCCACATGTCTTAGAGCTCCTCACCACTTCTTAATCCAGTGAAATGTGACTCTGGGACCTTCAGCTCTGCCCTTGGGTGTTTCTTCTGGAACTCCTGTTTCCATCCTCGTTACTGCCCTAGCTGGCTTCTCAGACTGCAAACTGATTCTGTCACTACTTCATTGATTACCTGAGCTGAGAATCAATATATCTGGAGAAAGCCAGGGAAAGCAAAGTGCCAGAAACATTAGCAGAAAGTGCAATATAGGGAGTATGTTCCTATAAGAAAAGGCTTCCTAAGAATATAAAGAAAGGGTCTGGCTAGGGAGAGGCTAAGGAAGATGTGAGTCTGGGATCGGGAGGGCTAGCTGATGAACATTCGAGAGTAGGAAAGTGCTGGGTTCAGAAGGGGCTCCAGGGGCAGAGCTAGTGATTTCTGCTGCCCTCCTAGCACACACAGCCTGCATCAGGAGCATTGGGTGGGGGGAGGCTGCAGATAAGGGCACAGGGTGGCAATGGGTTAACATCAATGAAGTGTCTATCATAGTAGCTGCCGTATAAGTGATAAATAAACATGAACACAAAATTGATGCTCTCTGACTGCCGTTAATCTCAGAAGGCAGCCTTGCATCTAGCAAATCTCCAGGCTCAGACAAACCACTGGAGAATCCCCAAGATCTGCAGTAGCAATTCCAAAAGGCAGAGCTGACCATATGGTAGGAACCTTCTTACTCACACCTTTATCTTTTTATTTTCACATCTTTATTATATTTATTCCATGGTCCCTTTTCCCTGCCTACCTTTGAAATTGGTCATCTCAGAATAATCCTTTACATGCCAAAGTCCAAAAACTGTCTTTATAGACTTAAAACTCTAAACTTCTTGAAGACAGAGGCAAGGTCTATTGTGTTCATTTTTGCATTCCCAGTGAGGAACTGTACCTAGCACGTGGTAAATCCTTGGTAACCCTTGGTTAAATGAACATTCAGTCCAACTCTGAGGCAGAATTAGTTTGCAAGTATATGCTAATTAGGTACAATTGTGTTTAAGGAGAAGACAGATAGTTTAATTAAGAACAACCTCAGTTGTGTCCATGCTGAGGCCATGATTTTGATGTCTGTGTAGAAAGGTTAACTCAGCAGGCCTGGGTTGCTCAAACCCTGAACATTTCAAAGAAAGGCCTCCCTTCTGAACTGGCCCTTGACTTGGCTCCTAGGAAATAACTTTCGAGCCCTTGGAATATCCTGCTTGACTGAAAAACACAAAAAAATTTTTTTCAATACCTGAGACCTTGGGCCACACCGTACCAGTTTGTCCAGAGACTTAATGCCAATGATTTAACTTTTGCTAATACTAGTTTTTGCATGTTGAAGGCCTTGAAGCCATGTGTATCAGTTTGACCTCTAGGAAGCAGAGAGCTAAAGACTGGGCAGCTAAAGTCAGCCACTGGCACTGCATGCCTACCTGACTGGCCCCCAATAAAACCCCTGGAAGCAAGGCCTGGATATACTCCTGTCTTGGCAATACTTCACATGTGTTGTCACACAGAGTTTCTCACTGTCATGTAACTCCAGTGGGAGGGGACACCTGAAGATTGAGCCCGGGTCTCCTGGACTTAAACCCAGATTCTTTTCCCCTTTACTGACTTTAATCTGTATCGTTTTGGAGTATAAACCATAACTGTGAGTATGAGCACTTCTCTGAGTCCTCTGGTTCCTTCCAGTGAATCACTGAGCCTGAGGGTGGCCTTGGGGATTCCCAACTTAATGTCCGTGATGAAAGATGATTAGAAGCAGAATAATCTTTGTCTTCAGCTGCACTGATGCCTGTCCACAGAAATGCTTCATTCATTCATGCAACAAATATTCCCTGAACACCTGCAGTTGTAGATGCTGCCGTCCTGGCACTGGAGTACCCCAGTCAGGGAGACACAGATCTTTGCCCTCATGAAGCTTATTAGTTCTAATGGGAACGGGGAGAGGCTGGAAGCAACAGGCAAAACAAATAAGGTAATCAATGCTACTGTTTTATACCTGCTTGAGAAAGTCAAGCAGATACAAGGGACAGAATGCTGGGTGGGGTGGTGAAAGTGAAAAAGTATTGGTCGCTTAGTCGTGTCTGACTCTGTGTGATACCATGGAGTATAGCCCGCCAGGCTCCTCTGTCCATGGGATTCTCCAAGCAAGAATACTGGAGTGGGTTGCCATGCCCTTTTCCAGGGAATCTTCCCAACCCAGGGACTGAACCTGGGTATCCCGCATCGCAGGCAGATTCTTTACCACCCAAGCCACTGTGGGAGTCAGCCACCTATGAAAATTCTATGGAGAACCGCACTCCGCCCCTGGATGCTCAGCAGTGATTCTCATTCTTTAATGAGCACCAGTCACATAGGGAACTTGTGAAAAAAATGGATTCCCAGACTTCTTCATTGTATGTAGAGGGGAAAGAGGGTTAATATGTTTACAAGCACTTCCTGTTAGTCTGACGCCGGACATCTATGAACCACACTGGGAGACTCCACAGTAAGCTGCCTGAATGGTGATTGGACCCAGCCCTGCCCTCAAAGAACTTACTCTTTAGTGAAACAGAGGGTCACTGGGATAAAATGTACGCCTCTTGGAGCATTCTCTGCCATTCATACACACACGGGGCTTTTTTCTTTGTTAAAAGAATTATTTTTGTTTACGCTGGGTCTCTGCTGCTGTGTGTGGGCACTCTCTAGTCGTAGCAAGCAGGTGCTACTCTCTAGTTGTGGTGTTCAGGCTTCTTTTGAGATGGCTTCGTATGTTGCAAAGCATGGGCTCTAAGCAGGTGGGCTTCAGTAGTTTCAGCGAGTGGGCTCAGTAGTTGCCATTCACAGGTTCTAGAGTGCTGGCTCAGTAGTTGTGGGATCTTCCCGGACTGGGGATCAAACCCAAGTCCCCTGCATTAGCAGGCAGATTCTTATCACCAGGAAAGTTCAACAGGGGGTTTCTGAAGTGACAATTGCTGGGAGCAGAGAACTCTGGCAGGATAAGTTTCAAGGAGCTGAGCAAGGAGGGATTCGGAGATGGTGAAGAGAACCCTGCAATGAAAATCAGCGTTCCTGAGAGCAGCAAAGGCAGTGCTGAGATCCTGGGAAATGCCTCTTAAGGGAGGGTTTGAAACCTTCATTGGTTTCCCAGAGGCTCTCCCTGGGGGGGACAAAGTCCTCGGTCATGGGGAGCCTGATAAACAGAAGTGGCCTTGCAGAGAGTAGCAGATGCTGGGAGTGCTGCCACTGGCCCCCTGAGATCCCTCTCACCGGCTCCCTGTCCACCCCTGGCTGCTGTGTTCACTCCTAAGGGTTTCTGCCAACAAGAGTCTGCAGAGTGTAACACAAGCATTCCAGAAGCTACCTCACCCAGAGACACCAAGAAGCTGGAAGTGCCTGTGAGTTTACTATGTCCCCTGGAGCAGTGGAAACCAGTGATTGATGGGTGCGGGAATAGGAAGGAACAGTCCCTTTGCCCCAAGATGGCTACCAGGATCAGACTGAGGTTGGGACGTCAGCTGAAGTCAGACACTAACTTCTCCTTCCCTTTTCTGCTTTCCACAGCTTCTTACAGAAGTGGGAATGTTTCCTTAGTGAACCACTTGACCTAAGACAGCAGAAAGTTCAAGCACCAAAACAATCTTCAATTCCTTATGGAGAAGGGACAAAATAAGGGGTGGTGGGGAAAGCTGAACCTCTTTCCATGGCAACCTAGAGAAGCATTCCTTTCACCTTGCCCAGCCTGGACCACTGAAATCTGCATGGCCTGATTTCTCTAGAAAGGACATCATCAGTACCCAAGGAGAGGTGGTACCAGACTCCTGACTGCCCTGACCTACAGGAAACTGATAGAAAATGCAAACTCGGTATATCAATTTCAGGCGAAGCCAAAGGTGTAAATATGGAGCACACACGAGTCTAATAACTCCAAAACAAGTATAGCGAGGACTCGCTATTTTTAGCAAGCCTGAAAAACTGTCCAGTCAGTTCAGGGAGTGCTGAGACCACCGTGAGAGACTTGGCTAAAAGACAGGACTTTCTAGCTCATCTTTCGGAGAAGGCAATGGCAAGCCACTCCAGGCCTGGTAGGCTGCAGTCCGTGGGTCTGCTAAGGGTCGGACACGACTGAGCGACTTCACTTTCACTTTTCACTTTCACACATTGGAGAAGGAAATGGCAACCCACTTCACTGTTCTTGCCTGGAGAATCCCAGGGACGGGGGAGCCAGGTGGGCTTCCGTCTATGGGGTCACATAGAGTCGGACACGACTGAAGTGACTTAGCAGCAGCAGCAGCCCATCTTTGCTCAGCCTGCCCTCTGCTGGAGAGACGTATGAACAGCAGCTAGTTCTGGGTACTAGAGCCAACGGCGGAAGGACTCCAGAAACCCATTCAAATCCTACTCATCTTTCAGAGTCCAATTTACATGTCACTTCCTCCATGAAGCCTTCCCAGATTCTTGCAGCTAGAAGCAAGTCTTTTCACTGAGTTCTCATAGACCTTCATTTCAGTTCAGTTCAGTTCAGTTCAGTTCAGTCGCTCAGTCGTGTCCGACTCTCCGCGACCCCATGAATCACAGCATGCCAGGCCTCCCTGTCCATCACCAACTCCCGGAGTTCACTCAAACTCATGTCCACAGAGTCGGTGATACCATCCAGCCATCTCATTCTCCGTCGTCCCCTTCTCCTCCCGCCCCCAACCTTTCCCAGCATCAGAGTCTTTTCCAGTGAGTCAACTCGTCGCATGAGGTGGCCAAAGTATTGCAGTTTCAGCTTTAGCATCAGTCCCTCCAATGAACATCCAACCAAGATCTGTCTAGTCAAGGCAATGGTTTTTCCCGTGGTCATGTATGGATGTGAGAGTTGGACTGTGAAGAAAGCTGATCACCGAAGAATCGATGCTTTTGAACTGTGGTGTTGGAGAAGACTCTTGAGAGTCCCTTATACTGCAAGGAGATCCAACCAGTCTATTCTGAAGGAGATCAATCCTGGATGTTCATTGGAGGGACCTTCATTTACACTTCCCTAAATGGTGCTATCTACCTATGCCATGATTATGCAGTAGATATGTTAGTTTTCTCCCCGACTAAATTGTGAGATCCCAGGAGAAAAGAATTTCCTCTTTCTTGAGAGACTGGACTGCCAGGGAAGTCCCTTAATTGAGATTTTTTGAAGATCCATCTGAATTAAAAGGATTCCCTACAATGATGTAAATTTAGAACTTAGTTTTAGGAGGAATTTCTAGACAGGTACAAAATCCTTTGGGGATTTATTTCAAGAGTCGGACACAACTTAGTGACTCAACAAGAACAACAACAAAATGTACCCATACATATATAGTAATAGATTTTTCAGCTTGAAATAATTTTAGAGTTTATAGAAACATTGTAAAGATAAAATATAGAGAGTTCCCATATCAGTTCAGTTCAGTTCAGTTCAGTTGCTCAGTCGTGTCCGACTCTCCGCGACCCCATGAATCACAGCACACCAGGCCTTCCTGTCCATCACCAACTCCCGGAGTACACTCAAACTCATGTCCACAGAGTCGGTGATGCCATCCAGCCATCTCATTCTCCGTCGTCCCCTTCTCCTCCCGCCCCCAACCTTTCCCAGCATCAGAGTCTTTTCCAGTGAGTCAACTCGTCGCATGAGGTGGCCAAAGTATTGCAGTTTCAGCTTTAGCATCAGTCCCTCCAATGAACACCCAGGACTGATCTCCTTTAGAATGGACTGGTTGGATCTCCTTGCAGTACAAGGGACTCTCAAGAGTCTTCTCCAATATCACAGTTCAAAAGCATCGATTCTTCGGTGATCAGCTTTCTTCACAGTCCAACTCTCTACCCCTACCCAATTTCCCCTAACTTTAGCATCTTACAATACAATGGTACTTTGTTAAAACTTCGTAAAATGGTACTTTGTAGAAAGAAACGGACATTGGTATCTTATTATTTAAAAATCTTTATTGAATTTGTTACAGTGTTGCTTCAACTTTCTGTCTTGGTTTTTTGGTCATGAGGCATGTGGGATCTCAGCTTCCCCACCAGGAATCAAACCTGCAACCTCTGCATTGGAAGGCAAAGTCTTAACCACTGGACCTCCAGGCAAGTCCCAGTATATTATTTTTACCTGAGTTCTAGGCTCTCTGTGGATTCCAGCCATTTTTACAATGTTTAGTTCCAGGAGCCAAACCAGGACACTATCTGGCACTTAGTTACCACGTCTCCTTAACCATCTCTGGTCTGTGATGGTTTCTCTTTCCCTGGTTATCATGACCTTGGCTATTTTGAGGAGTATTGGTATAAGATATTTTACAGAATGTTGCCCAATCCACAAACCAGCCAGAAATAGGATTTTTCTGGTGTTTTTCTCATGGTCAGAGTGGGGTTATGAGCTTTTAGGAAGAGCCCTGAAGAGATGAAGGGCCTCCTATCACACCCTGTTTCAGTAGAAGATATTGACCTGACTCCTCACTGGTGATGTTAACCTTGATCACTTGGTTAAGGTAGTGTTTGCCAGGTTTCTCCACTGTAAAATGACTGTTTTCCTCCTTTCCATTCTGTGTTCACTAGGTTCAGCCCACAAGAGGCAAGAGTTAAGCTCTACCTACTAAGGGTGGAGTGTCTACTTACATTATTTGGAATTCTTCTGTAAGGGACATTTGCCTTTTGTCCCCTATCCATATAAAGGCTTCCCTTGTGGTTCAGCTGTAAAGAATCTGCCTGCAATGCAGGAGATGAAGTTTTGATCACTGCGTCCGGAAGGTCGCCTAGAGAAGGAAATGGAAATCCACTCCAGTATTCTTGCCTAGGGAATCCCATGGACAGAGAAGCCTGCTGGGCTATAGTCCTTGGAGTTGCAAGAGTCAGACATGACCTCGTGACTAAACAACAAGAATCCATGTGCTGAATCATTAATTTATGCAAAGATGTCATGCATATTCTATGCTTTGGGTTATAATCCATACCACACTACCAACTTCATCACCCAGATTGTCCCAGCTTTAGCCACTGGGTGTTTTTTCAAGCTAGTTCCTCGATCTGACATCTTTTTGATTTTTGAGCACTTCCTTGCCCTCTGGCACCACAAGTTGCTGATCTTTATATTTTTAAGGTTCTGCGGCTCTAAGTGTATCACTTTGTTGATGTTTTTTTCCTCGCAAAAATGTGCATATTTATACTACTGTATTAGACACCAACTGGAGGGCGAGAGTGGGTGGAGATCCTGCTGTCCTCCGGTACCTAGTCTCCTCTCCTTCCAAAATTAGAGAGGTGCTAGCCTTCTTAAAGCCAGGTGCGTCTCTTGCCTGACCTCTGGCCAATGGTTTGGGAGTGAAACGCGAAGGTGACGCAGACCCCTCCTCAGCTCTTGCTCTTACAAAGAGGGAGCATGAATGAGCTGGGTCCATGCTCCTCCCTCCTGCTGGCTGACAGATGGTGAGATCCACAGCCGTCCTTTCCCATTAGCTGCAGCAGCAAGAGCCCAGACCCCATGTTGGGAAATGGTTTTCTGGCAGCTGAACAGAGGGAGTCCCCAAGCCTGTTCTCCACCCCCAGGAGTCTTCATAACTCCAAACTGGCAAGACTTACAGACAACCACCAGCAAGCAGAACGCACACTGAAACAGCACAGGGTTGAGCAGCTTGCTAAAACCAGGTCTCTGGCAAACATGCTCCAGAGGAGATGCAGAAGTTGCCTTGCCACAGCCCACCTCCCCCTGAACTAAGCAGGAAGGAGAGACAGCCTTGCATTCTGTGGATGCAGAGTAGTGAGAGAAGACAGCACGCTGAGGTGGAAAAAAATCTTCAAACACAGGAAGAAAGAGATCTCATTCAGCTTAGGGTTTCCCTGGTGGCTCAGTGGTAAAGAATCCGCCTGCCAGTGTAGGAAACACGGGTTCGATCGCTGGTCTGGGAAGATTCTACATGCTGCGAAGCAGCTGAGCCCACGCACCACAACTATTGAAGCTGTGCTCTCAAGCCCAGGAACCACAACTTCTGAGCCCGTGTGCCGCAGCTACTGAGGCCTGAGCACCCTACAGCCTGTGCTCTGCAACAAAAGACGCCACTGCAACGAGAAGCCTGGGCACCACAACTACAGTGTAGCCCCGACTCACTGCAACTAAAGAAGAGCCCGCATGCAGCAATGAAGACCCAGCACAGCCAAAAATAAACAAGTTAAAAAAAAAGAATCTGCCTTCCAGTGCAAGGGACTTGGTTTCCATCCCGAGTTGAGGAACTAAGATCCCACATGCCACGGGGCAATGAAACCCATGAGCCACAACTGAGCCCGCGGACAGCTAGAGAGGCCCTCGCGCCACAACTAGAGAAACCCAAAGGCTGCAACAAAAAGCTCCTGCAGGCCACAACTAAGATCCAGCCCAGCCAAGTAAATAATTAAAAATAAAGGAGCCAATGTTGGTTGTTGTCTCCGGACCGCAAGAAACACATCCACCCCAGAAGATGGATCATTTTCACCTCCTGGAAAACATCAGAAGGAAATCTTAGAACAATAGCAAACTGAAGGAGCAAAACTGTCAGACAGCTTCAGGAAGGATGGGTGCGGGCCTGTGCCACCCAGCTGTCACCTGGGGGTTTGCAGAGCTCAGGGAACCACTGGCAGCACAGAGGCTCCAGAAACTGCCCAGGGAACTAGCAGTTGGGTAATGCCCGTATCACAGAGGCCCCACGGTAACAACAGAAGGAGTGGCATCATCAAATCTCAAAGCTGGGAGGAGTCCCAGAGGCCCCACCAGATTCATGAACAACTCCTACTTTCTGAACAGTGCTCACCAACATTTGCTTCCACACCACACTGGAGAGTGGTTCACTATTTCTTGTGAAAAAGTCAGCGTTAGTCACTCAGTCATGTCCAGCTCTTTGTGATCCCATGAACTAGCCCGCCAGGCTCCTGTGTCCTTGGAATTTTCTAGCTAAGAATACTGGGGTGGGTAGCTGTTCCCTTCTCCAGGGGTTCTTCCTGACCCAGGGATTGAAGCTGGGTCTCCTGTGTTGCAGGCAAACTGTTTACTGTCTGAGCCACCAGGGAAGCCCATCTCTTGTGGTAGTTCATCTCATTTATGTACCTCTCTTGGAGAAGGCAATGGCAAGCCACTCCAGTACTCTTGCCTAGAAAATCCCATGGATGGAGGAGCCTGGTAGGCTGCAGTCCGTGGGGTCGCTAGGGGTCGGACACGACTGAGCGACTTCACTTTCACTTTTCACTTTCACACATTGGAGAAGGAAATGGCAACCCACTCCAGTGTTCTTGCCTGGAGAATCCCAGGGACGGGAGAGCCCAGTGGGCTTCCGTCTATGGGGTCACACAGAGTTGGACACAACTGAAGTGACTTAGCAGCAGCAGTAGCAGCATGTACCTCTCTGATTGTTCTCTCTTAAATTAAGGGAAATCTGCTTCCCCGCAATGTCCACCTCCTGGGTCTAGTTCTGCTTTCTGGTAGCACACAAACAAGCCTCCTAATACGTGCTAGTCTTCTGGACATTTGGAATCAGTCCCCCATCTCCTCTGAGCCTTTTCATCACCAGGACAAACAGCTCTAGCTCCTTCTATCGTGTCTTGGTGATCTGAACTCTCGCCACCACCCTCACAATTCTTCTCTTCACATTTTCTTTCTAGAAACAAAATAACCCAGGTACCCTACAGCCAGAAAAACAAGTTTTAGTTCACTTGTGTTCCCTATCAACACTTCAGCTCTGTTCTGACACTTTTTTATATACTTGGTCTCATAGCACTTGGGGTATGCTACTGTTTTCAGATCATGTGGTGGATTGAAATGGCCACAAGAGCTTTGCTGCTCTTACTACCAAGTTCAGTTCAGTTCAGTCGCTCAGTCGTGTCTGACTCTTTGCGACCCCATGAATCACAGCACGCCAGGCCTCCCTGTCCATCACCAACTCCCGGAGTTCACTCAAACTCATGTCCCTCGAGTCGGTGATGCCATCCGGCCATCTCATTCTCTGTCGTCCCAGTCTCCTCCCGCCCCCAATCCCTCCCAGCATCAGAGTCTTTTCCAGTGAGTCAACTCGTTGCATGAGGTGGCCAAAGTACTGGAGTTTCAGCTTTAGCATCAGTCCTTCCAATGAACACCCAGGACTGATCTCCTTTAGAATGGACTGGTTGCATCTCCTTGCAGTCCAAGGGACTCTCAAGAGTCTTCTCCAGCACCACAGTTCAAAAGCATCAATTCTTCGGCGATCAGCTTTCTTCTTCACAGTCCAACTCTCACATCCATACATGACCACGGGAAAAACCATAGCCTTGACTAGATGGACCTTTGTTGACAAAGTAATGTCTCTGCTTTTTAATATGCTATCTAGGTTGGTCATAACTTTCTTTCCAAGGAGTAAGCGTCTTTTAATTTCATGGCTGCAATCAGCATCTGTAGTGATTTTGGAGCCCCAGAAAATAAAGTCTGACACTCTTTCCACTGTTTCCCCATCTATTTGCCATGAAGTGATGGGACCAGATGCCATGATCTTAGTTTTCTGAATGTTGAGCTTTAAGCCAACTTTTTCACTCTACTCTTTCACTTTCATCAAGAGGCTCTTTAGTTCAAGAGTTCAAGGCTCTTCCTACCAAGAGATGCAGTCTAATTCTCTACCCTTGAATCTGGGCTGGCCTTTTGATTGGCTTTGGCCAATAGAACATAGCAGAGGTTATGCATGACTTCTAAGCAAGTCTCAAGAGACCTAACAGCTCCTACTTTGGTCCTCTTGGGATTTTGGCCTGAAACAACTATGCTGAGAAGTCCAGGATATGACACCCAGTGGAGAGAGAGGCCCATTTCTTTCAAACATTCCAGCCATTGCACCCAAGGCCCCAGACACACAAGTGAGGTCATTCTGTTCCATCGAGTCCAGAATGCAGCGGCATGAGTGGGGTCAGGTGAGACCAACATAAGAACTGCCGTTTAAACTCACAGAATGGATAAATAATAATTGTTGATGTTCTGAAAGTGTTTCTCCTTCACGTCCAACCCTTTGAAACCCCATGGATTTTAGCCCTCCAGTCTCCTCTGTCTATGGGGATTTCCGATGTTTTAAGCTACTAAATTTTGAGAGGTTTATTATGCAGCAATAGATAACTGATATGTTTAGAGAAGAAATCATTGAGTGCTTTTGCTTTCCACTTACGCACGGGGTCGTCCCCTTTGCAATAGTGAAATATTTGCCTACCAACCTTCTCCCCCTGCCCTGGGAGGAGAAAGTCTAGCTGTCTTGTTGTGCCAATCAGCTATATCACTGCTAAGAATACATGCCCAGCATGGGAATAAGCTGCTCAAGCCAGGAAACTAGACCCCTATTGAAGTGACAATTGTCATAGAAAAGCAGTATGTCTGAAACTGACACTGGGAATAGTGTGCTCTTCAGTGGCTGGTATCTTACTGCCTGATACTGGGAGGATGTTACAAGCCAAAGGGAAACACAATGGCCAAGAAAGAGGCCAGGTGGTGGACTGTCTATGGAGGCAAGAGAGGAACAAAATACTAACATCCATTGCCAAGAGGTTCTTTCTGTTTTCAATATCTTTTCTTGGGGCTTTGGATTTCTAGGTGCATGCATGCATGCTAAGTTTTTTCGGTCATGTCCAACTCTTTGTGATGCGGTGGATGGTAGCCCACCAGGCTACTCTGTCCATGGGATTCTCCAGGCAAGAATATTGGAGTGGGTAGCCATTTCCTTCTCCAGGGGAATCTTTCCGACCCAGGGAGGGAACCTGTGGATTTCCAGGTAGTAAGACATGAACAGAACTACAGAAATAAATTCATTCCAACAAACCATTGTGAGCATCCATTAAGTGCCACACCCTGGGCATGGGGAGGCAACAAAAAAGAATACAATTGCTGCCCTCCAGGAGGTCAGTTCAGAGTGGTTCAAATCCAGAAGACTTGGTTGCAAGTAGCAAGGTGTGTATATATGTCAAGGAATCTGCTGCAGCTGTGATGTTTAGCTATGGAATGAGCAATTTCTCCATGAAGCCCTGGTTCACCAGTAAGATATACTAGTGGCCAATAATCACATAAAAAAGATACTCCAGAACATTAATCATCAGGAAACTCATATTAAAACCGCAATGATATACCATTACACTCACTAGAATGGCTAAAATTAAGAGGACAATAACATCATTGACAAAGATGTGGATGACTAAAATGCTCATATATTGCTATTGGAACCACTTTGGGGGAAATTGGCAGTTTTTAAAATGAATCTGTATTGTAAAGTTTTATATTTACCATGTGACCTGGAAACTTTTCTCGCATGTATTAGCCTAAGAGAAATGAGAGTCTACATCCACACAAAGACTTGTATATGAATTTTCATAGTCACTTTATTCATAATAGTAAAGAACCTGGAAACAATGCAGATGTCCATCACTGGATCAAGAAATTGTGGTATACCCGTATAGTGGACCACTGTTCTGTAATAAATAGAAATGAACACATGACTACAAAGACTAATCGCAAAAAACCTTGAATCAGAGAAGCCAGACACAGGGTATATACACAGACAGAAAGGAATATTCCAGTATTTTGCAGTTGTAACTTCCCCATAACGCTGTGATAAATAACCCTGTGCCTATGTGGTTTTGTATTGTTCGAGGTGTCTTTTGAGCTTAAATTCTTAGAGATGGGATTTCTGGCTCACAAGGTATGAGACAGGTATTACCAACTTCCTCTCCACAGGGCTGTACTTGTTTGTATTATTACCTGCAATATACGAGAGTCCCTGTATCACCACCACCTTGCCAACCGTATATGTTGCTACCCTTTTGAATTTTTGCGAATTTGATGGATACAGAATGGTTTTTCACTGTAGTTTCAATTTGTCTGTCTCTTACAGTGAGTGAAGTTGAACTTCTTTTCATGTAAAAGTGTGTGGTGCAGACTTTCGCCCTCCACCCTATAAAATCTTTCATTCGTAGAGCCCCTTCTTGTCTGACCAAGTCTTAGCATCTTATTTCAAGTCACTGAGAGAGCATCTGATTGGCTCACCTATCTGTGATTTGGTTGCTACCCCAGGTGCATTCAGCACTGATCAGTTGTCTATTCAAGTCCTACATGAGGGGCCTGATGGGAATTCTAAGAAGGCAGCGAGTGGTCATTGTATATAAGATATTGGGTGAATATCAGTGCTGAAAATGGGAGCTGGAGCCCAGATGACCCTTTCTGCTAAAGCTGATGCAGTCTGACAATTCAATAGATATTTTTCACAAGTACCTGCTGTGTGTAAATACTGATCTAGGCACTGTGAATGAGGTCATTTTTTGTATTAAAAACATATTATGGAGAATATATAAAAGTAGAGAAAATATATAATAAAACTCCATGTACCCATCACCCAACTATAACTATCAACTCATTTGTATTTTTTTCACCTATACACCCCTCCCCCATGGCGTTATATTATTTAATCTGTAAATATCTCAACTTGAATCTCCAAAAGATAAGAACTTCTAACCAAGGACATAACCATAATATCATTATTGGACCTTAAAAATTAACAATAATTGCTTCATATCAAATATTCACTCAGTTCAGGTTTGCATGTTTGGTTATTTTCATAGTTTGTTTAAATCAAGATCTAAATAAGGTCCACATATTGCAAGTGACTGATGCACCTTTCGAGTTTCTTGTAATCTATAGGTTTTTCCCTTTTGTCCTCTTTTTTTCAACTTACATATTGAAGAAACTAGGTCATTTGTCCTTTAGAGATTCCCACCTATGGTATTATTTAAAATATTCCCCCGTCCTCTATATTTCTTTTAAATTCAGATTTTATTTTTCTATCTGTACCTCAAGGCATGTGGGATCTTAGTTTCCTGGCTAGGAATCAAACCCATGCCTCCTGCAATGGAAGTTTGAAATCTTAACTGGACTGCCAGGGAAGTCCCCAGATTATCTATTTTTGAAAGACCTGTCAGACAGACACAAAATGTACGATTGTTGACAGATCAGAGAGAGTGGGGAGGCTGTGTCTGGCTCCCATGCTCACAGCCTCGCAGTATGTTGAGTTTCTCAGCAATGGCACCAGGGCAAGGGAGAGCCAGGTGGCACTGGGTGGACCCTGTGCGTCGCTGAGGAAAAATAACTAAACGTGGACCAAGGAGATCCTAAGAAGCCAAGAGAAAAATGTCATCATATGCATCCTCTGTGCGAACTTGCTGGGAGGACCCCAAGAAGAAGCACCCAGATGCTCAGTCAACGTCTCAGAGTTTTCTAAGAAGTGTGCAGAGAGGTGGAGTACCACGTTTGCTCAGGCTAAAGGGACATTCATAGACATGGCAAAGGCAGACAAGGCCCATCATGAAGAAGAAATTAAAATGTATATCCCTCCTAAAGAGGGAACAAAAAAGAAGTTCAAAGATCCCAGTGTACCCAAGAGGCCTCCTTGGGCCTTTTCCTGGTTTTGTTCTAAGTATTGTCCAAAAATCAAAGGAGAACACCCTGGCCTCTTCACTGGTGAAGCTGCAAAGAAACAGAGAGATGTGGACTAAACACTGCAGCAGATGACAAGCAGCCTTGTGAGAAGACTGCTCAGCTGGAGGAAAAGTACGAGAAGAGTATCGCTGCATGCCAGGCTGAAGGGAAGCCTGATGCAGCAAGAGTGAGCACATATACTAAAATTGGAACGATACAGAAGATTAGTATGGCTCTGCACAAGGATGACATGCAAGTTCGTGAAGCTTTCATGTTTTTATAGATTATAAGATAAAGTCAAGCATTTATCTGCTGATACTTTTTGAGTTGACCTGCCTTTATACTTAGAAATATCTCTTAATAGTAGGCTTCCCTGGTGACCCGGAGTCAGACATGACTGAGTGACTATCACGATGCAGCAACCAAAGGAGTCGTCAAGGCTGAAAAAAGCGAGAATAAGAAGGAATATGAGGCAAGGAGATCCAACCAGTCCATTCTAAAGGAGATCAGTCCTGGATGTTCACTGGAAGGACTGATACTAAAGCTGAAACTGCAATACTTTGGCCACCTCATGTGACGAGTTGACTCACTGGAAAAGACTCTGATGCTGGGGAAGGTTGGGGGCGGGAGGAGACGGGGACAACAGAGAATGAGGTGGCTGGATGGCATCACCGACTTGATGGACACGAGTGAACTCCGGGAGTTGGTGATGGACAGGGAGGCCTGGCGTGCTGTGATTCATGGGGTCGCAAAGAGTCAGACACGACTGAGTGACTGAACTGACCTGAACTGAACTGATGAGGCGAGCCCACGAGCTGCAACTACCAAGTCCCCTGAGCCTACAGCCCTACAACAAGAGAAGCTACCATAATGAGAAGCCTGTGTACTGAAACTAGAAAGTAGCCCCCACTCCCCACAAATAGAGAAAAGCCTGCATCAATGAAGACCAAGTGAAGCCAAAAATAAATAAGTCAACAGTTTTTTTAAAAAGAAAATGAGAAGGAAGAAGATGATGAATAAGTTGGTTCTAGCCCAGTTTTTTTTTCCTCTTGTCTATAAAGAATTTAACCCCCATGTGGACAGCTCACTCCTTTCAAAGAAAAATACTGGAATGTTAAGACTGTGTAAAATTTGTTTTTAAACTGCCCAATGTCTTTTTTTATATAGTTAACACACTACCAAATGTGTCTTTAGATGGCCCTGTCCTGGTGATATTTTCCACAGCTACTAACACTGCCTGGTACAATATGGGGGTTGCAAATTTGCCTGGAAATTTAAAGCATGTTCTTGTTGGTGCACAGCACAAGTTAGTCATATATGGGAATGGAAATTTTTTCATCTTCAGTTGTCTCTGATGAAGCTTATATGAAATAATTCTTATTCTGTTAACTGGACACCACCCTGTAATTGCAAAAAAAGAAAAAAGTTGCATCTGTTTTGTTGACATTCTGAATGCTTCTAAAGAAACACAACTTTTTATTAGTATTGTCATCCTTTCCATATAGGTCTGAAAATTTTCTCCTTGAGCAGAAGCTAGTCTTTTCCTTTTGTCCATTTTGGATCACATGAATTATTACAGTGTTTATTTTTCATATAGTTAGCTGATAAAAAGCTTTTGTCTACATACCTTGCATACTCATGATGAGGATAATTAAAGTTGAATTGAGACAGTTTTCCTTCATAACTGAGGCTCAAATCTTGATCAGTTGATATCAAGTTCACAGAGCCCAGTTACATTTACAAAGTGAATACTAACCCATCTACTCACAGCATGGGATTATTGGAATCAAGCATTTTGAAGGTCTGTCCCTGAGGGACGAGTAAAACAGTCCATGTGCTGGGCAGTTATATTTGCAGTTCCCTTGTTAAAAACCTGAGAGTGTAACCCCAGAAGTGTGAGCTTAAAATACAAGACTGACATATTAAGTTTTTTTTGTTGACATTGACAGAGGCTCTGGGAAAAAAGTGCTGGCTGTAAATATCTTTTCCTTTTTATCTAAATATGGATTATTTAGGAAACTTGAGATGTTCCATTAAAGATACTTAATTGGGTCAACTTTTAAAATTGTGTACCACACTTTCAATCAGGTATATTTCCCTATATTATGGTCTGCCCCTTTATAATCAATAGACATGAGGGAAGAAGACGCATAAGCTTTGTATCTCAGTGTGAATTATCTGATTTACTTGAAATTGATTTTTTTAAAAATTCAAGCTCATTCATTAGGGTCATATGCTTATCTGCTTAGCAGTTTAGAGAACAATTTGGCAATTCTGTGGTTTTCAAGACTATCATTTTCTTAAAGTGCCAGTGTTTTAAAATAACATTCTTGCAATTTAACATGCTTTTGTGATGGAGTGTTGTTTTGTTACATAATTTTGACTTGGATTCTTTCCATTTGCATATGTTTATGTAATTTCAGGAGGAATACTGAACATCTGAGTCCTGGATGATACTAATAAACCAATAATTATGTGTGTGTGCATGTGCTTGGTCATGTCCAATTCTTTGTGACCCCATGGACTACAGCCTACCAGTCTCCTTTGTTGATGGAATTTTCCAGGCAAGAATACTGGAGTGGGTTGCCGTTTCCTCCACCAGGGGATCTTCCTGACCCGGGGACTGAACCCCCGTCTCTCATGTGTCCTGCACTGGTAGGTGGATTCTTCACCAGCTTTACCTGGGAAGCCCCCAAATTGCAGAGGTTTAAAAATGTGTAGGTTTGTCTCTCCTTTTGAGGTGTCAGCAGTCATGTTCAATCCATTATTATTTCTTTAGGAATTATGAAGTGGTGATATTTTAATCCTATCATTTCTTCTTTATATATTAGCTGGAATATTTTTATAAAAGGAAGTTTCTCCTTACCTATTTGTTATCCCTATTTATAGTTCCTACAGGAAGGCAGGACAAATACTTGAACCAATTTCAATGCAAGAATTGCTTCCTCGCATGGAAAATGCAAACTGAATCCAACTTGGATCCTGCCCTAAGGAGATTTACATTTGGTAGGGGAATAAGGCATGTACACGGAAGGGATGAGAGAATCCAAGAGGTACAAAGGGTTCTGAGCATGCTTTGAGGAGCACCACTGCTGACAGGCACAGCTGCTGGGATTCGGTGCTTCTGGAAACTGGGGGGTTCAGCAGGGGACCTAGTAAAAGCGCGGGCGTTTCAGTTGGCGTTCACTCCCAGGATGGGGTGGCAGGGAGCACCAGTTGCTCTCCGACATTAGTTCTCTTCTTCTCCTAAGCCTGGGTTCATGGTCTCCCAGAAGTAAGACAGCTATTGATTCTTCCTTGCAGTTCAGTGTGGCCACATGACAAAGTTCTGGCTTATGGGCTGTTATGAGAAAAGGTGACCTGTGCAATTTTCAGACTGCACCCTTAAAGAGAGGAACAGGCCTTTCTCTCCCCGCTCCCTATCCTACTGCTCACAAGGTCGATTTTGTGGTGCCTTATCTTGGAACATGAGGACTACCGTCGTGAAGATGGCAGAGCAACAGGTAGAAGGAAACTCCTGGATGCCCTCCTATGAGGCACCATACCAGCCCTGGGTGCTGGCCAACTATGACAAGAGCAAGGAATAAGCCTCTTCTCCTGATGGGGAGGCCGAGGAGATGGGAGTGCTGTCTGGGGTCCCACTGGAAGCATCTAGTATCTGCTGGTGCTGGGAAGTGGTGAGAAAGGGAATTCAGTTCAAAAAAATATAGGGAAAGGAAAAAGTGTAAGGCAAGGTCAATGTTTTCACATTGAGCAAGAGAAGAGAGCAATTAAAATATCCCAAAGTCCCTTGCATGTGTGTGTGGTAAGTTGTGTCCGACTCTGTGTGACCTATGGACTGTAGCCTGTCATCATTGGATTTTCCAGGCAAAATACTGGAGTGGGTTGCCATGCCCTCCTCCAGGGGATCTTCTCGACCCAGGGATCAAACCCACATCTCCTATGTCTCTTGCATTGGCAGGTGGGTTCTTTACCACTAGCACCACCTGGGAAGCCTAAAGTCTCTTAAGAGTAGGGTTATCAATATTTTTGAAAAGCATTGACTCTCCCTTCTCCCTCCTGAAGTTTGATTCAATGTGAGAATAGGGCCAATGATAAATCTCACAAACATGTTATTGAGTGAAAGAAAGAAAACAATATAAACTATCTCATTTTATTTATATAAAGTTTTAAAATGGGCGAAATGAATCTATATTGTTAGAGGTTATCTTTGGGGAAGAGAGTAGAGTTAGTAACTGGGGGGACCTGTCTGGGATACTATTGATGTTCTTTTCTTAACCTGCATGGTGGTTGCTGCTGCTGCTGCTAAGTCGCTTCAGTCGTGTCCGACTCTGTGCGACCCCATAGACGGCAGCCAAACAGGCTCCGCCGTCCCTGGGATTCTCCAGGCAAGAACACTGGAGTGGGCTGCCACCTCCTTCTCCAATGTGTGAAAGTGAAAAGTGAAAGTGAAGTCGCATGGTGGTTACTTTGTAGTAATTCTCTGAACTGCACCTTTACAATGTTTACATTTTTTATATGTATATTATGCCTCAATCTAAAAGTTATTTGAAAAATCAGTGGGTTGCTGTTATATTCTAAAGGAAGGAAGACTGAAGGAGAGGCATATAGTTAGGACAAAGCTCAATGCCGAAAATATTAACAGTTAAAATTTCACCAAATGAAAAAATACTATAGAATACACAGTTGTAAAAAGCTGCTGCTAAGTCACTTCAGTCGCGTCTGACCCTGTGCGACCCCATAGACGGAAGCCCACCAGGCTCCCCCGTCCCTGGGATTCTCCAGGCAAGAACACTGGAGTGGGTTGCCATTTCCTTCTCCAATGTGTGAAAGTGAAAAGTGAAAGTGAAGTCGTTCAGTCGTGTCCGACCCTTAGCGACCCCACAGACTGCAGCCTACCAGGCTCCTCCATCCATGGGATTTTCTAGGCAAGAGTACTGGAGTGGCTTCCATTGCCTTCTCCGTGTAAAAAGCTACATTAAGTTATTTTACAACTGCCTCACGCTGCAAAAAAAAAAAAATCCAATGCCATACCTAAGTTATCCCTCTCTCAAAATAGAACTTGAGCACAAACTTGTGCTTTGTACCATTTATTAAATAAAAATTAAAAAAAATAAAAAAGAAATAAAAAAAAAAAAGAAATAGAGTTAGGACAGATCCTGTGCGGAGATGGCCTTCTTTTGGTTTCAAAGTAGCTTTTATATTTCTCTAGTTAAATACCAAAACATATAAGATATTTGAGATACATGCAAAGCAATGTTTGATGATATAAATCCGTGAATGGAAGAGGAAAATAAAACTGGTAATCAGATTTCAGCAAATCTCAAATTTTATTTATTCCTAGAGATTTGGCAGTTTTTCCTCCCTTTATTTGCCGTATTTGCTTGGTGCATGATATTCTGATTGACATTGCTTTTGCATATATGTATGTCAGGTACAAAATGGAACACAACTTCATCTAGTTGTGGGCCTCTTCCTTTCTTTGGTCTTATAAAGCTCCTGGTCTTTACCAGAGAATTAGCATTTTGGCCATTCCTCCATAGTGAAATGTTTGGTTCATTTCTACCAGTTTGTCCCTGTTGCTCTGTTTCTCTGCCGTTCTGTGACTCCGGTAACCTTTTATTTCAGCGAGCAGCCTTTTACAGGACGTTTTAGACATCAGTTAAGCTCATCTTCAGTGAGGCCAATAGAAGAGGCATGGCCAAGTTCACACATGGGAAGCAGTGACACAGCTGCTGCCGGGCCAACAGTGACTATAAGAGGATTCTCGATTTCAGAGCTGTTAGAATGTGAAAAAAAAAAAAGTACATCTTAGAACTGATGAATCAGTATGTTGAAGGAAAAGGCAGAGTCAGAAAATTACTATTTACAGAATTAGAGGAAGTCTTACATACTTGCATAATTTGGGCTGAAAATAAGAAGTGATGTATTTCAAGGACCCAGAATAAAATCAGGGAAAAGGTTAAAAGAAAACAGCACAGTTTGCCTAAAATAAGTATACTATGTTTGATGGAGGCTGGTATTCATTAACTTGATCTAGAGAAGCACGGTTGGTCTCTCTCTCCCCTTGGGAGAGAGCACTGAAGGGTTGATAGATTTCAGCAACTGACTTTCTAGAAAAATGTGCATATATATGCTTATTATAAATTTTACTGATAGGAAGGATAGGTAGCACACAGCTTACAAATATTATTAAATATACTACTCTTTGTGGTAAATGACCATATAGCAGGAAGCGAAGAACTGAAGTGACTCTTGATGAAGGTGAAAGAGGAGAGTTAAAAAGCTGGTTTAAAGCTCAATATTCAAAAAACTAAGATTGTGCCATCAGTTCCATCACTTCATGGCAAATAAATGGGGGAAAATGAAAATAGTGATAGACTTTATTTTCTTGGGCTCCAAAATCACTGTGGACTGTGACTGCAGCCATGAAATTAAAAGACACTTGCTCCTTGGAAGAAAAGCTATGACCAAACCTAGAGAGGGTATTAAAAAGCAGAGACATCGCTTTGCCAACAAAGGTCCATACAGTCAAAGCTATGGTTTTTCCAGTAGTCATGTACGGATGTGAGAGTTGGATCATAAAGAAGGCTGAGAGCTGAACTGATGCTTTTGAACTGTGGTGTTGAAGACTCTTGAGAGTCACTTGGACAACAAGGAGATCAAACCAGTCAATCCTAAAGGAAATCAACCCTAAATATTCATTGGAAGGACTGGATGCTGAAGCTGAAGCTCCAACACTTTGGCCACCTGATGGGAAGAGCTGACTCATTAGAAAAGACCCTGATGCTGGGAAAGATTGAGAGCGGGAGGAGAAGGGAGCGACAGAGGATGAGATGGTTGGATGGCATCACTGACTCAACGGACATGCGTTTGAGCAAGCTCCGGAAGATGGTGAAGGACAGGGAAGCCTGGTGTGCTGAAGTACATGGGGTCGCAAAGAGTTGGACACAACTTAGTGACTGAAAAACAATAGCCATATAGCCAATTAGCCGATGCATTCTCACAGAAAGCTCTTGTGGTTTTTCCCTAACTCTGTATCCAAAGCCAACCTATGGTTGCAGTTGACAAAAGAGTACAGTTTTGTCATGAATGTTGGTTGGTGTTTTTGTTTACATTAATGAATAAGAGCAAAATGAACAGCAAAGACGTATGTTGAAACTTCACTGGTTTGTCAGTGACATAAGTGACTTCCTTGCTGAATCAGATAACAGTCTTCTAATACTGAAAGATCATTCCTCAATGTTTTTGTGTTTTGATAAATGTAGTAGCTACAGACACACACACTTTTAAGTTTAGTCTACAATTCTAACACTTCCCCACCACCTTCTTAAGTCTAGACAATTAGCAAAATGATAAATCATGTCCTGAACCATAATGTGTCCCATTTGTTATGTCGTAAATCATGGTCAATTTCAAACTATCAACATGATCTTACTGACTGAAGTTGGGAAGAGATTCAGGGTAGCACAACATTATTTAGCATCTCCACTCTATGGATCCAAAAGATGTAAATAACCTTAAGAGCATAGACACTATTATAGGTAGTGATAGTATTTAGGAAGTGATGAATTTTCAGTATTTATTCTCTTGTTTTGAATATAATTTAAGTATAAGTTGGCATCACTTAAGTTTTGCATTACTTAAGTTTGTATCACTTAACTGCTTGACAGATGCTCACAAAATTCCTGAAATTTTGCCTATCAGCTCTTGCAAGGCTGTACGTGTCAGTCCTAGCACACCTCTGCTTTGGAGTCAGACAAGCTCAGGTTCTACTTAACTTTGCTGACTCTGTTCTCCAACTGTGGGCAGTACATAATACCTGGCCTCTTCAAGTCAGGTCGTTTCTGCAACAGGGCTAATAATACCTTCATCATAGAGCTGAGTGAAAACAAAATGAGATCAAGTTTATGAAGTGCCAAAATCAACACAAAGTAGGAACATAATATTAATTTTTTTATTAATGCATGTGGCTAGTCAGGAAAATTAAAGTAAACATTGACCTATGACACTGTCAATTCCAGGTGCACAACACAGTGATTTGATGTTCTGAAACTAAACTGATCATCACACAGTATTAATCTTTTTCTTTCACTCGCCTTTCTGATCTATCCTGAACACTGCTTATTAAAATTATCTTCCTGAGACAGAGCTATGCAATGTCATCTCTCTGACTTACACCGGTATTGATCACAAATCTCAATTTGCTGTCAGAGTCTGCATCTCACCAATCTCGTTTCTTCATTACTCCTCAGAAAGCTGTCTGTGCCCCAAATACAAATCTGTTGGCATCCCCCACAGGGTCCTTAAGGATCCTATTGCAACACCTTTACTCCCGGCATTCCTTCCTGTTGAGACCTTTGTATTATTTGTACCACCCTCCTCCTTTCCCATCAAAACACACCTCCACGAGGCTGCCTCTGTTAGCCCCATCTCATCTGAGATGATATCTAACCTGTACTGAGTGCTGGGGATATGCCAGGAATGGTGCAAAGTTTTATTGCGTATTATCCCATTTAGTTAGTCCAGCTGAAAGGTGAAGGAATGGAGGCACAGTGAGAGTAAGTCATTTGCCCAAGGTTGTATACTTAGCGAATGGTAGCGCTTACATTGCAATTCAGGTGGTCTGAATGTGAGCTCAGAACATGGGCTCTTAGACATCATGTCCCACTTGAATAATTCCCTTTAAAATAAATTATCTCTGCTTGTTTAACGTGTCGTGTGTACTGTTATAGAATATACCATGTTCTTGGCCTCCTTCATGTGTAGGTTTGTATGCTTTATTACACTACCATTTTCTTGAGGGCAGAGTTATTCATTTTTCAAACATTTATAAAGTGCCCTCCCTATGTACCAGGAGCTATGTTAGGCACTGGGGATATAGGACCTGTCCCTGCTTAAAGAAATGACAAAGCATCCATATGGTGGGATACTATGTAGTTATAACAAAGAATGAGAAGGCTCTTTATGTAAAGGCATTGGAAATGTCCCAAGATATACTGTTAAGGTATCAAAGCAAGATACAGAACATATTGTACACTATGTCAACTTTTGTGTAAAATACGAGGAGGGGGTTAGACTTTTTCTGTGTGCTCTTACCTGTTAAAATGAAAGAGTCATTTTTTTATGATTATCTTTTTTTAAAATTAATTTATTTTTTATCGAAGGATAATTGCTTTACAGAATTTTGCTGTTTTCTGTCATGGCTGATTCATGTTGAGGTTTGACTGAAAGACTCATTTCTTATCAATATGAAGTTTACAGTTTAGACAACATACTGTAACAATGCTGTAGTTGATGTACAGTGGAAACTTGAGGGTCAAAAAATATAAATTCTGAAATCTTCAAAAACATATAAAACAATGAGTACCACCATGGCAGTGAAGTCCAGGTTTTTCATGAAGTCTTATGTTCCCCTTGCACATTATAGAGCTGTTGCTAACAAGTGGCTTCTAGCAAAGGACTTTGCATCATTCCTTGCATGTCGGACCACGTGATTAGATCCTAGCCGATGGAATGTGGGCAGAAATGATGTAACCCTAAAACTTTCTGTGGGGTCTGCAAGCTGATTGTTGACATCCAGGAAGTTCCTGAATGACTGTGGAGCAAGGCTACTTTACTTCTCCTCCCTGCTTCCCCTTGGGCTGCATATGAAAAATGAAATTGTACTGTGCTTAGCCAGTGGGATTACAGTGTACCTCTGTTATTATAATTTGTATTGACTTTAGTAATACACCAGACTAGTATACAATTTTCTTCTCAAATATAACTGAAAATTTTAAATGATTCTTTCAGATTTTTGTTACTTTATCTCAGATGATGAGCATATTTCTATACACTGGCTAGAATACTTGCTGAAACAGTTTTACAAATTGATTTTTCTTATTTCAACCTAGTGCTTATGGTGGGATCATCCATATCACAAAGCTATATCACAGGCATATGTGACATCTCACTCTTTAATCGATCCAATATTTCCATTTTCTTAACAGGACTATATTTTCTTAGATGTTTTAACTTTTGTCTCTAGTGTTTACAGCTGCAAACTTTCTTCTTCTTTTTCCACATTTAAAAATTTTATTATGAGATGCATCATACCTACAGAAGAGGGCATGAAACAGAGAGTATATTTTCAAGACAAATCAGAAAACAAAGACCTGTAAAATGCCACCCAAGTTGAGAAACAGAACACTGTTGGCCCCCAAGAAGCCCTTCAGTTGTCCCTTCTCAATTATAATTTCCTTCCTTCCCCCACAGAGGCAATCACTGACCTGACCTTGGTGATAACCATTTTCTTGCTTTGCTTTGTATTTTGCCACCTATATCTGATCCCTAATTTATGTAATGTAGTTGATCTGTTTTTGAACTTTGTATAAAGGGAGTAATCAGCTCTGTCTGCTTTGCGTCTAGCTTCTGTGTCCAAAACGACGTTTCTGAGATTCACCCGTGTTGTTTCATGGGGGCTGGTTAGTTCACTGTCATTGCTGAGTCTTTTCTGTGACTGCCCTGCATTTAACGTATTCATTCTAGGGTTGAAGGACATTTGACTGTGGCAAGCATTGCTCTGATGAACATTCTCCCCCATGTACCCTGGTGCACGTGAGCCTGAGTTTCTCGAAGGTACACACATGAGAGTGAACTTGCCAGGATATGGAACATGCTCCTCTTCAATTTGACTGGATGATTCCATCCTGTCTCACAAGGGTGCCCGTTAGTGCTATGGAAGATGAAAGATCTCGTCCCACATCTATGCCAACATACTGGCACTGTCAGATTTGGAATTTTTCTGTTAATCTGGTAGTCATTTCATTGAGGGTTTACTTTGATTTTTCATTGTTAATAAAGTCAAACACCTCTTTATGTGCTTATTGATCATTTAGAATTCTCTTCATGTGAGGCGCTTAAGTCTTTTGCCTAGTTTCTAATGGTGGTTTGATTGCAAGAGTTCTTAATCTTAGCCTTGTGCCAGTTATATGTGTTTCAGATATTTTCCCTATCCTACACCTTGTCTTTCCACTTTCTTTATGGTATCTTTTGGAAAATAAAGATTCAATTTGATCAGGACTGGATTTATCTTCTCCTTTACAGATAGTGCTTTTTGTGTCTTAAGAAATCCTTCTTTTCCCTGAGGCCATGTAGTTATTCTTCAGTATTAGAGTCGAAAGCTTTTATAGTTCTGTCTTTCACATTTAGATCTTTATTTCACATGGCAGTAGTCTAATTTCAATTATTTTCCATGTGGTTATCCAATTTTAGCACCATTTATTGAAAAGTCTGTCACTTCCCCATTGGTCTGCAATATCAACTATGGTCAAACATCAAGGATTTATATACGTGGAGGGTCTGTTTCTGGGATTTCCATTCAGTTCCATGGATCTGTTCATCTAACCCTGTGTTAACAACTTTTTTTTTTTCCCATCTTAGTTTCCTTCTGTCATTCATTCAATATATTTATTTTGAGTGCTTGATAGATCTTCTTCTAGGTACTGAGAATAAACCAGTGAATAAAGCAGACTTAAAATCCCTGCCCTACCAGAGTTTATGTTCTAGTGGGAGAGTCAGACAATAGACAAGACAAATAAGTAGACAGTATGCTAAATAATGATATTTGCTAAAGAGAAAAATAAAGCAGGGAAGGGGAATTGGAAACGCTGGGGGTAGAATTGAAATTTTGGATAGGATGACCAGGGAAGGCATCACTGAGAAAGAGATATCTGTTTATATCTAAAGGGAATAAGGGGACACCCTGTGGCTGTCTGGAGGAAGAGAGAAGAAGGATGATCCAGGCAGAAGGATCAGCAAGTGCAGAAGCCCTGGTGTCTCTGAGTAATGAGGGAGGCCAGTGAGTGTGTGTGGTATGGGTGCAGATAGGAGATGAAGTCAGAGACAGTTGGCCTAACAAGGGCCAGTCCGGGGAGAGGGCTTCCCTGGTGACTCAGTGGTAAGGAATCTGCCTCCCAAGGCAAGAGATATGGGTTCGATCCCTGGGTCAGGAAGATCCCTGGAGAAAGAAATGGCAACCCGCTCCAGTATTCTTTCCTGGGAAATCCCATGGACAGAGGGGCCTGGTGGGCTATAGTCCATGGGGTCTCAAAGAATCGTACATGACTTAGTGACTAAACAACAGGCAACAACAACAAGCCAAAAGTAAGTTAAACCAAAAGTAGGATAGTCCAAAAGTCCACAAGCCTACACTATAGTGTATATTATCGTGGGGGATTTCACATTGGTTGCAGAGAAAAGGAAGACTAGAGTGAATAATGTCCTCCACATCACCAATATTTCTGTGTGGGAGATTAGGAGTAATCTCAGAGATAACATCTCCAGACTGGAGTCTGATGGCATCACAGAAAGCTAAGGTATTAAATCCTGTTATCATTGAAGGGAACAGTGAATTTAGAGTAAGCAGGAATGTCGGGAATGAGGGATAGAAGATTAAGTAAATTATTATTGGGTCAAAAGTTAGAGATGAAAAGCCAGGCAGAACATCCAAAGAGGGAAAGGACTTCTGCTGGATTTCCATCAGGAAACCCTAGGGATGGAGACAGAATAAGAGGGTCACAGGCTCTCAGGGTGGGAAGGGGCATGTCCCACTTCACACTTGAAACATCTGTGTACATCAGTCATCCTTAACCCGGGGTCAAGGACGAGTTTCACAAGAGAATGTAAAGCTGCGTGTTAGTATATGTGCATGTGTGTGCATGGATCTGTGAATTTATCTGGGAAGAAAAAGAAGTTCATAGCTTTCATCAGATTTTCAAATGGGTCCTTGATCTTAAAAATGTCCAGAACGACTGATCCAACAGTTTCTCCTTGAACAAATGCTTTTGGCTGTTTTCCTCAGAGTGGTCTGATTTGTTGCTGATCAGCTCTATTAGAACATCCTTCCTCATACTGAGCTGGCACTTATCTCCTAGGAACTCCCAACCCTGGTCTTAGTTTTGCCCCCTGGAGCAACCTTGGGTAAGTCTAATCCCTTGTTCATCTTTCTAAATGTAAACTCATTTCTAGGTGTGAAGTTTTTTCTAACATGAGCTTAGTTGTTTAAGGAAATCCTTGGCATTTTTGATGTCCTCAAAGATTCTCATGAAGTCAGCAAAAATTCTTAAATTTTGAAAAGCTTGTATGGAGCTTAAAAGTAACAAATTCTATTACATGAACCCCATGTAATCCCATGAGGCTGACTTTCCAAGTTTGTTAAAATATTGGAGAAAGGATATAGAACTCTGTTCTCTCTCACTCTTTGGCAAATAATGTCTAATGATAGCTCCAAAGGGTCTGGTTTTCAGGAAAAGCCAGTTTTAGTATCAAGGACATACATCCTTACTATAACAATCATAGAGTTTAAAAAATGCAAAATAAAAACCATTTACAAAGGCAAGTAAGAAGAAAAAGTTTCTCCATGTCATGAGATTGAATTTTTAAAAAATCTATAACCTCAAAATTCTAACTTATTTACACATTGGTTTTCTTATAAATTATACTACATAAAGCTTTGAGTAATTCTGCTTAACCATTTTTGTGGATTTCATTTCCATTCCTTCTCTTTATAGTTACCTCATAAAATAAATATCCATTAATCAATATAAGGCATATTGAAAAGAGGACAAAGAATAGAAAGATAAATAGGAAATAAATGGCACAATGTTAGATTTAACCCCAACCATATTAATAACCACATGAACTGTAAATTGTCTAACCACCCCAATTGAAAAACAACTTGTGAGATGGCAGCGGGGGGGGACTGGGGAACAAGGTTCAACCAGACATTGCCCAAAAGAAACCCATTTTAAATATAAAGATATAAATATGTTAAAAATTTTAAAATATGAAAAGAAATACCATGCCAGTATTTGTCTATATCAGATAAAGTAAATTTCAGAGCAAAAAATATTACCAGGGATGAAGAAGGTCATTTTGTAACAATAAAGAAGTCAATTCATCAATGCTGCTGCTGCTAAGTCGCTTCAGTCGTGTCCGACTCTGTGTGACCCCATGGACTGCAGCCTACCAGGCTCCTCCATCCATGGGATTTTCTAGGCAAGAGTACTGGAGTGGCTTGCCATTCAAAATATATGAGGCAAACACTGATAGAATTGCACTAATCTATAATTATATTCAGAGATTTCAACATCTTTCTCTCAATAACTGATAAAACAAGTATAAAGAAAATCAGTAAAGATATAGAACAATATAGTATACTTGAACATAACTATTAATCAACTCGACCTAATTAATGTTTATGCAACAGCAGAGAACACACCCTTCTCAATTGCACATGGAATATTTACCAAGAGAAGTCATAGTCTAGGCTATTAAAAAAAAGTCTCAAGAAATTTTAAAGGGGTCAAGTCATACCATTCATGTTCTCTGACCAAAGTGCAATAAAATTAGAAATTGATAACAGAAAAATAGCTGGAAAATCCTTAAATATTTGAAAATTAGATAATATACTTCTAAATAATCCATGAAGCAATGAAAAAATCAAAAGGGAAATTAGAAAGTTTCTTTAACTTAATTAAAATGAAAATCTAACATATCAAAGTTTGTGGTTTGCTGCTAAAGCAGTACTTAGAGAGCAATGTGTAACAATAAATGCCTGTTTTGGAAAAGGAGAAGGTCTCCAATCAATGACCTCAGTTTCTACTCTAAGAATCTAGGAGGAAAAAGAACAAATGAAACAAAGTAAGCAGAATAAAGGAAATAAAAATGATCAGAGTGGAAATCAATGACAGAAAACAAGGAAAATCAGTAGAGAAAAATCAGTGAAACCAAAAAGTGGTCCTTTGGGAAAGTCAGTAAAAATTATAAACTTTTAGCCAGACTAATCAGAAAAAAAAAAGAGAGAGTGAGAAAAATCATAAATTACCAATCTCAGGAATGAGAGAGCTGGCATCACTACTGATTCTATAGGTAGTAAATGAAAACTATGGTATTATTATGAACAACCCTATGGCTATAAATCCAATGACTTAGATAAAATGGAAGTTCCTTGAAAGACACAACTATCAAAGTTCACTCAAGAAGAAATAAAAAACCTGAATGGCCCTAATCTATTAAGGACATTTAATTTGTAGTGAAAACTTTCCTTCAAAGAAAACTCTGGGCCAAATGATTTCATTTGGGCAATTCTATTAAACATTTAAGGAAGAAATAATATAAATTCCACACAAACTCTTCCAGAAAACTGAAGTGGAAGGACTACCTCCTAACCCTATGAGGCCAGGATTACTCTAATACCAGAAACAGGGCATTACAAGAAAATTGTAGACCAAAACACCTCATGAACACAGATGCAACAATTTTTAACAAAATGTTAGTAAATCAAATCCAACAACTTATGAAAAGGATAATACACCATGACCAGTTCACTACCCTAGGTTGGTTTAACATTTGAAAATCAGTCAGTGTAATTCACCATATTAACAAATTAAAAGAAAAACCATACGCAGAAAAAGGATTGAGAAAGTTCAATATTCATTCCTGATTTAAAAAAATCTCAGGAAAGCAGAAAAAGAGGAGATGCTCCTCTCAACATGATAGAGTATCTAGGAAAAACCTACAGTTAACATTATATTTAGTGGTAAAAGACTAAATGTATTCCCCCTAAGCAGAGAAGGCAATGGCACCCTACTCCAGTACTCTTGCCTGGAAAATCCCATGGATGGAGGAGCCTGGTGGGCTGCAGTCCATGGGGTCGCTAGGAGTCGGACACGACTGAGTGACTATGCTTTCACTTTTCACTTTCATGCATTGGAGAAGGAAATGGCAACCCACTCCAGTGTTCTTTTCTGGAGAATCCCAGGGACGGGGGAGCCTGGTGGGCTTCCGTCTATGGGGTTGCACAGAGTCGGACACGACTGAAGTGACTTAGCAGCAGCAGCAGCATTCCCCCTAAGATGAGGAGGACAGTTTGCTCTTACCACTTCTATTTAATATTGTATTAGAGGTTCTAGCTAGTGCAATAAGGTAAGAAAAAGGAATAAAAGGCATTCAGATTGGAAAGGAAGAAACAAAACTGTGTTTATTTGCTAGTGACACAATCATCTCTGTAGAAAATCTGATAGAATCTACAAAAAATCTAGTAGAGCTAGTAAGTGAATTTAGCAAAGTTGCAGGACATAAGAACAATATATAAAAGTTAATTGTACTTTATATACTACCAATGAATAATCAGAAGTTAAAATATAAAAACATTGGGACTTCCCTGATGGGACTTTGAGCTTCCACTGCAGGGGGCACAGGTTCAAACTAGGATCCCACATGCCATGTAGAGTGACTAAAAAAACAAAAACACTATTTAATAGCATCAAAAATATGAAATATTTAGGAATAAATCCCAGAAAGGTGAACAAGACCTGTATCCTGAAAACTATAGAACATTGTTGAAAGAAATTAAAGAGAACTGAAATACATGGAATGATACATCATGCTGTTGTAATAATGTCAATTGTCTCCAAATAGATCTGTAGATTCAATGCAATCTTGATCAAAATCCCAAGGGCCTTTTTTGCAGAATTTGACAAGCTGATTCTAAAATTCATATAGAAATGCAAACGAACTAGAATAGCAAAATCAATATTCAAAAAGAAAAGCAAAGTCGGACGGCTTATATTATCTAACTTCAAGATTTATTAAAAAGCTAAAGCAATCAAGACAATGTGGTCTTAGAATCAAGATAGACAAAAAAATCAATGAAATAAAATAGAGAGGCCAGAATTAGACCGTTAACATACTTGATTAACTGATTTTGACAAATGTGTATGGGTAATCAGATAGCACAGGAAAAACTAGATATCCATGTCAAAGAAAAAAAAAAACTTATATATGACTCCAAAGGCAGGATCCATAAACAAGGAGAAAATAAGTCAGACTTCATAAAAATCAAGAATTTTATCACTTTGAAAAGCTTTAGGAGAATTAAAAGGTATGCCCAGATTGGGAGACAATATGTACAAATCCCATATCTCATAAAAGACTTGCATCCAGAATATATAAACACCTCTCAAAACTCATTAATGAGAAACAAACACTCCAACTGAAAAAAACAGGCAAAAGACTTGAATAGAAACTTCACCCCAGAGCACTTACTGATGACAAATAAGCCCCTGAAAAGATGCTCAGTATCTTTAGTTATTAAGGAAATGCCAATCAAAACTGCAATAAGGTAACATTTCTCACCTGTCAGAATGGCTAAAATGAAAAAGACTGACTATACCTAATACTGTCAAGGATGGGGAGCAACTGAAACTGTCATTTACCGCTAGTAAGAATGGAAAACGGAGAAGGCAATGGCAAGCCACTCCAGTACTCTTGCCTAGAAAATCCCATGGACGGAGGAGCCTGGTAGGCTGCAGTCCATGGGGTCGCTACGAGTCAGATACGACTGAGCGACTTCACTTTCACTTTTCACTTTCACACATTGGAGAAGGAAATGGCAGCCCACTCCGGTGTTCTTGCCTGGAGAATCCCAGGGTCGGGGGAGCCTGGTGGGCTTCCGTCTATGGGGTCGCACAGAGTCGGACACGACTGAAGTGACTCAGCAACAGCAACAGCAAGAATGGAAAATGACACACCTTTGAAAAGTAGTTTGGCCCTTTCTTAATATGCTTAATATAATGTACAATAGGACTCAGTTGTTCCATTCTTAGAAATTTATACACAAGAGAAATAAAAGCACGTGTTCATACGAGGATGTGCACACAGATACTCACGACAGCTTTATTTATAATGGGACAAAACTGGAAATAACCTATATGTCATCATCACATGATTAGATAGACAAATTGTGGTATATCTCTATAATGAATACTACTCGGCAATAAAAGGGAAAGAACAATTGATAGACGACTGAATAATCAACAACAGAATAATTTCAAAATTATTATGCCGAGCAGAAGAAGCCATACAAAGAAAGTACATAAGGTACGATACCATTTGTTTAAAATTCTGGAAAATGCAAACTAATATACAGTAATAGAAGATCGTGGCTGCCTGGAGAGGGAGTGTAGGAGAGTGATGTATGGAGGGATTACAGAGGCCTGGGGAAACTTTTGCAGGTGATGGGTATGTTCATTACCTTGATGATTATTGATAGTTCCATGTATACATACATCAAAACTGTTCACTCTAGACATGTATAGTTTATTCTATATCAAATATACTTCCATAAAGCTATTTTAAAAGCTATTTTAAAATGTATATAGTGGGCACACTATGTGTGCCAGATAAGTGTTTTAATTGTGTAAAATGCAACCTCCCCTTTAATTATCACAACAAACCTACAGACTGGTGCTATGATTGTACCCTTTTACAGATGACACTTAAGATCAGAGTTGTTCACGTCCAAGGCTACCCAGTTAGTAAGTGGCAGCCTGACCACACTCTCACTCTTAACTGTGAACTTGCGGTAGAAATAAATATCTATGAGAGGCACAATAAAGTGCCAAGAGTCCACACATTCATCATCTGGATCCTCCTAAGAGAGTGTGGAGTAAGCAATTCAAATGACTGTGCCTACTTTACAGATGGACAAACTGAGGTTCAAAACGATTAAAGTGACTTTTAGTTTCAGGTCTGGGAGAAGGGATGTCTCCCTCCTCCTACCGGGGCTCCCTGTCCACTAAATCACAAGGCTCCAACTGCTGTTGATAGACTTCTGCGATATTTTTTTCTTCCTCCGATGGCCAAAGATAGGATAAATTGAGTTCCTGGTGTTTACAGATGTCAGAAATTCTAACAACTGAGCACTGCAATATTGCTGGACGTTTTCTTCTGCGACTGCCGTTCAGGAGAAAGACAAGACTTGGCATTTACAAGGGTCACGGGGCCCTCGAGCCCGCATGGCACCTTTCGGGTTTCAGCGCCCGCGTGCTGGCTGACAGCCCGCCAGCGTGTTGGGCGGCCGCGGCCCGGCGCTCTGCCCGCTTGCCCCTCCCGCGCGGCTCGGTGGGGGCGTCGGGGAGGCGGGCCCGGGGACGCTCGCGAGGCGCTCCGGCGCGGCGCCCCCTACCGGCGCCCTGCTCCCTCGCCCCGGATCCGGTCCGGGCGGCGCGGGGACGCTGGCCTGACAGCCCGCGAGCGGACGGGCGAACGGCGCGCAGCGCCGCGAGCGAGCGGGCCCGCCCTGCAGGGGTAGGTGGGCCTCGGGACGCAGGCGGGAGGGCGGCGGGGGCGGCGTGCGCGGGCGGGCCCGGGGGCGGGCGGGGGGCGCGCGCCGGGGGTCGGCGCGGGGGCGCGGGCGGGGGGCCCGGCGGCGGGGGCGCGCGCGGCGGCGCGCGGCGGGCGCGAGTCCTCAATTATGCAAGGACTCGGGCGGCGCGGGGGGCGGGCGCGGGGAGCGCTGCAAGATGGCGCCCACCGCAGTCCCGCCCGCCGCATCCTCGGCGCCTCTGCAGTCCGGCCGCGCCTCCCGGGCCCCGCGCTAGGGCCGCCGCCGCCTCCCTCGCCGCCGCTGCCGTAAGTCGCCCCAGAGCCCCTGCCCCGGCGCCGCTGCTCGTCCGCCGGGTTCCCTTTCTCGCCTCGGGACCCTGGAGCGGGGCTCGCCCATCTCCAGTCAGGGGCTTTGCCGCAGAGTGCGCGGCGCGGCTCTAGGGGCCGTGGAGCGGGGTTTCTGCCCTCCCGGTTTTGTACAGGTGCTTGGAAGTCATGCTTCCTTCTAACGTGTTTATCGGGGATCCCTGAGGAGAATTGAGGACCACTGTACCCCCACCCCCATACACCCTCTCTCTCCTCCGCTTTTGGCTGCACAGGGGACTCTGGCTGCCCTCGGCGCCCCTTCCGTGGTGCAGCACCCTCTCCTCCCTGTATCCCAGAGCCAGGGCAGAGTCGGGGCCCCTTGCCCGGCTGCACTGGAAGGGCAGCGCTGTCCGGATCTTCTAGAGCAGCTCCTTAGCTCTACCCCCTCCCCCATGTCTTACTGCATCCTTCTCCCCCATCCAGCTCCAGATTGTTACCAACTGCAGAAGCCAGGGGCTCGTGGGTTGTAGGGTGGCCGGGACTCCCCTGTCCTTTACTCGATGCGTCCGTCCCCCTCCCGACAGGGTGCTCTGGGGCTGTGTCGGGGGCCCCCGGGACCTTCCTCGGCAGGCTAGGATTCCTGCATTAGGGAGTACATCACTTTGAGAATATCCCCTTCCCCCACCCCCACCCCTACGCCACCCGATGCAGAGCCTGCTCCTCTCCTCCCCTCTCCTGCCCTCCCCCACCGTGCCACCGGCAGCGAGCACCCTGGGCTTCTGCTAGCTTTGGGCTTACAGGACTGCCCAGCTGCACAGGCTTCGACCCCAGCTCTTTAGTTCTCTCTTGGTACTCGGGGGACTGCAAAGCCTCTGCATTTTTCCTGAGAGTTCAGCTCCATCCTCTCCGTGCCAGCAGCAACCACCAGTGGAGACTTGACAGTTAACTTTCGGGGGGCTTAGCCAGGGCTTTCAGACCCCTTCAAGGGTCCCAGTTTCCAAGTGGTATGGAGTAGGAATCATTTTTCAGTCTGATAAATATGATTTTTCAAACCAGGCATTCCTTCCAGGTACCCCACCCTGTGCCCTCTTCCTCTTACACTGCAGTTTTTGAAACATGGGGGAATACATTTTACATCCGGAGACTCCAAGGTTCAGTATCAGTATTCATAATAAAAGGATGTCATCTGTTTGGGGAGTGGGGGAGGGTTGGAGAAGAAACTTTGCATTGCATCTGGCTAATTTAGGGGGAGGGAGAAATAATTAACATGGAGCAAGCGCTACCAAACAAAAGAGAAAATTGCTTTTAAGGCATGCACAGTGGGCACCAGAGAAGTCGGGATGGAGGCAGGAAGTGTGGGTGAGGGCTCTAGGGGCCAAGGGGGAAGTTACTTTCTGTAACTGTTCTCAAGTTTGAACCTGGAGAGCCTTCAGAGAGGTAGGGGTGTGCTAAGGCTGGGGGTGTTTTAGTTTTCCAAGGGAGATTTCAGGTGTGGTAGGTTTTCACTGTTTCACAGTCTTTCTGTACTTCTCTTTTCTCCACGTGCGCTAGAAGATAATGGTGGTTGGGGGATTTTTTTTTTTTTTCTTAAGAAAAAAAAATTTTATTTTTGATGTGTAATGCAAATGGCTGGGTGACATTACCATCCGGTACCATCCTGGTAGAAATCTTGGGGGAATCAGACTTAAAATGCTGAAAGCTTTGTAATACATTGCCTTTAACCTGGTTCTTAAATACTGCAACATTTTTTCTTTGGAGCTCATGACACACAAGGCCTTCAGTTCTCCCTGAAAGAGAATTTGATTGCTTGGAGGGGGGATGGTAGTGATGGCTCGGCACTCAGCGAACATTGTCGTCTGTCCTAGAAATTGAGGCTGTCCCTGGAGAGGGCTCTAAGCATGTTATGTGTTCTGTGGACATCTGTTACAGGGTATGTGTAAATGTGTTGTGTTTCTTAGTAGTGCTGCTGGTGGGTACTACAGCACAGTTCTTGACAGTGCAGGCCAGTTACTGGTTTTTTGGGTTCAGTCTGAGAGGCTGATTTAATACATCTTCGGTTTTCTTTTGGGGTTTTGTCAACTTTTATCAAAATATTTGAAGGATTTTATTTTAAATTAATAAAGGATTATGAAATGGCAGATAATGTACTTAAAAACAAACAACCATACAGTTGGTTGTTGCTTTCTTTGCAGGGTCTCTAACAAACATTTCTCAGGTTTCTAACAAACATTTCTAACAAAAATTGCCCAGCTTTGGTTGCCTGTATGGAGGTTTACGCCAGGGGTTCTTGCCGTGGTGCTGAAAGGACAGTTCCCTGGCAGGCCTGCTAGTGGAGTGCATACATGCTGGACATGGTTTGGGTTTTTCTTGCTTTTAGATCAGCAGGCTCTCCTGTAGATGTGTGCATGCGCAGCTTGGTTTATACTTGAAGTTGCAGACCTAGTTATCATATTTTATTACTCCCACGTAACTCTTCATTTTGGCTGTCCCTCATGGAGACAGTGTTTTTACAGGCTGCAACAGATCCATATGTAAGTCACACAGTGACATTTTGCTGACTGCATTATTTCAGCACATTTTGATAATTTCAAGTAGCAAGAAACTATTAATGTTATGAGATTTTGGTCTCCCAAATTAATCACCTGGCTTGCTAAGTTAAGCTGGATCAGAAGGGCATCTTATTTCGGTTGGTTTGAATAGTGAGCTAGGAAAAGGACTTGACACAGCAGAGGCCGGTATGCGATTTCACCAAAGTAATTTGTTAAAAAAGTATTTTAAAATCCTAAAATAGTGAAGACAGCCATAAAATTCAGCTTGTATGGATCTCCCACCTAGCACAGGAATCCCCTTATATGAGACCATATAAAGCAGCTCATTCCATTGGGGTTCCACTGTGACTTCTATGTTATTGAAAAGGTAACATAAAGTTAAAAGACATATAAGTTGGGCGTGATCAAGGGCAGATGTCATTCTTGTGCTTCTTACTAAGAAAACACTGACATTCAGTGTTCTATAGAGATTATACAAGAAACCTGCACCTGCTTGAAAAGAATACAAAGATAGAGACATATCCACCTAAAGCAAGGAAAACATTCTTGAATGGAAGCAAAAATAATTATCTTTAATGTGCTGATAGTATATAACAAGTTGTTCTAGAGCCACATGCATGAATTAATGAATACTTAATTCTTATAGATTATATCTGAGAAGGAAAATAAAACCACACTGTTTAGAAAGTGTTAAAAATGCAGTTTATTCAACAGTTGTTTAAAGTAGGGTGTGGGCAGCAGTTGGCTCACCCCAGCAGACCCATGGCCCCCTGGCCTGGTGCTGGGTGCTCCAGCCCAGCCATGGTGCAAGGTTCCCCCATAATAGATACTCATCGCCCAGTGTCGTGGGAAGGCCCAGTTGCCACAGGTTATACACCCATCATGCAGGCCTCTCTGCCATGCTCCCCTTGCTTCAGCAGCGCCTGGAGGTAACAACCCCTGCTCTCTCCACACCTAGCCTTTGTTCTGGAAACCTCAGAGAGGACTGGGGCTTGACTTGTCTCAGGGTATGTTGCCCCTGGGCCATGGCTTAAGCCTACACTCCTGACCTCTCTGCTCACCCCAAGGTCTCTCTTAAAGCCCACTGCCTCCTCTGCAGCTTCTCCGAGGTACTACTCTTTCCACTCTGGGTCTTGCCTTTTCCTAGCAGTGTCCCAGCTCCTGGCAGCCTGGGGACAACTCTACATAGAGTGACCTGGGTGGGACCAGGCACAGGGAAACTTGTATAGCTCAAGCAGTGTCTAACTGCATAAACAGTCATGTCTGAATAAAGTGCTCTGGGCTGTAGGTGGTCCCTGCAATTGGCAGAAAAGCAAAAAACAGTTTATTCAGAGATGAGTTTCCATAATCATAAAAATAAAGTATACTTATTACAGAAATATTTTAATATGTGAAAAATGGGGGAAAAGTCATCATTAGTGAAACAATTGTTTTATGGTTATTTCAGTTTTGTTTTTCTGTAAAGAGGGAAAGAAGCACTTGCAAAAGTTATTCAGAATAATAAAAATAAGTATTTTAAGACCAAACCTTTTAAACTCTTAAGTTCACAGTCTACTAGTTAGTCATTTAGAGACTTAACTGCTAGACTGTTAGATTTCAATTTCCTTTTTTTTTTGGAATCATTTTTAAAAAATTTCAAGAAATTATCTTTAATGTAAAAGAATTCATTCTTAGAATTGGGCTCAAATATCGCCAGTTAACTAGAATAGAGAAATCTCTCAATCAGGGACTCCATAAATATTCTCCCTCTGCACCTACTGTGTGTGATGCATTGTACTAAGCACTCACACTCTTTAAATGGCAAGAACCAGCTTAGAAAATGATAACATGCTCAAAAACTATGACTATTAAAGTGTTAAAAGAAGGGAACAGAACTTTCACCCTTCATGTATATTAACTGCTGAAATATTGACTGGTAGCGTAGTAGATCTAGCCCAGTGATTCAACCTAAAAAGAATAATTTTGTGCAGAAACATGAAGTAAATGTATGTAAAGAAAAGGCAAAGAAGAAATCTGGAAAAGTTTTCTTTGTCCCTTTGTGAAGTTACAGATACACAACCAGGACTCGCAGTTAAGTACATATCAGGAATTAAGTGAAGACCCAAGAAGGTTGTCCTGGTTACACCAGTGAGAGGAAAAAGTCAGAAGCAGTGTGGGCTTTGGGAATAGGCAACACTAAAGTTCAAGTCTCCACTCTTCTACTTACTAGCTTTGTCATCTTGGATAGGTTATTTAATCTATCTGAGCTTTGGTGTTCTCATCTGTAAAAATAGGAATAATAATACCTATGTGGCGTGGTGTTTGTGGGGATTAAATGAAATCTCTGTTTCCTTATGGTTTCTGACACGTAGAGCTCAGTGTATATTAGCTTCTTTTCCTCTCGGGATTTAGCAGCTTAGTGTGTATTTATATGTGTATTTGATATAGTATATGTGTACTATATTAAATTTCAGTAGTCTGAAAAGCAGACGGTTACTTTATCTTCAGTCTGGCAGAGAATAGAGTCAAGAGGTATCCTGACTTTGGGTGGACATTGCTAATGTAAAACGAGAAAAGTTTTACTGTATAGTTGCAGTGCTGACCACCACCATCCCCATGCATCTCCAGTTACTAAAGTAATTCTTTCTGCGTTCATTCCCAAACTGTTCTAGAATAGGACTTTTTACCAAATAGGAATGCTCTGGCATTCACCAGTTGGCAGCCAGCTGAGCTGGTTTTAGCCGTGGCTTGAGATCTGAAGGTGGAATGGACTCAAAGACTGAGGTTCCCCTTTATTCTCAAGTTGGATGTCTTAACTTTGCTAAGTGATTATACAGGTTTGGAGTTGCTTTTGTCTTCAGCACTCTAATAGGTTTTCCCATTGTATAGTCTTTTTTTGCAGAGAGGGCATGGGTGGGAGTGAAGCATGTGGGATCTTAATTACCTGGCCAGGGATCAAACCCATGACTCTGCATTGGGAGTGTGGAGTCTTAACCACTGGACCACCAGGGAAGTCCTCAATTATATAGTCTTCTAACTGCTTTCTTTGAATGAGTGTCTTACATTTAGGTCTCATGGCTGACCATCTACCTAATTATTACTCTGTGTTTATAAAAACTTTAAAAACCTTTTGATGAGTTCATTGAGTTAGGTAAGACAGATATTATTCTACTCGTTTTCAACTGAGGACATTGAGTATCCTAGCTTGAGTTGTCCAGGGCTATGGAACCCTTAAATGATGGAGTGGAGGCAGAGACCAGGTTGGTTAATTCATACTTAAAGATTTTTTTTCCTATTAAATGGTGTTATATTCTGATATTCATATAACCAAGTAATGTGAACGATTTTGGCTTTATTTTAGGAAATTATCATTATCCTAGGTAGCTAAACATATCTTAGTGAGTGGGCATAATGAAAGATTCTGGGATAGGCAGAGGGAAGGCAAGAGTACCTTTGAAGGAGAGCATTCTGGAAGCAGGAAGGATGAGCGAAAATGAGCAGAAGATGCATCTTATCAATAAATAGAGTATAGATGAAAAGAGGCATTGAGGTAATATGCTTGTTTTGTTTCTGCAGCTATCCTAGCTGCTTTTTTTTTAAAGTCGTCATGTCTTGGGGTTTGCTTGTCTTTCTTAATTTCACTTGCACATAAACACGTTTGGCTCCTCATAAATGCTCCCACATCGCCAACATAAGTTATATCCAGGACCGTAGGGGAATTATGGCCACCATCACCTGGGCTTTTTTGCTTATGCAAGGCTGAAATCGGTGTAGGACTCAGAAAAATTGCTCCTGCGGGGTGAGGGTAACCTAATTGAAGTAGAAAAAGTTCTGGGAGGCTCTCAGTCTAAAAGAGCAAAGGTGAAAGTAAATAATAGTTCTGATTTCCCTAAGGTATATGGAGACGTGTCGTACTGAGCAGAGCAGAACAGAAGAAAAGCTGGGACTCTAGGGTCTGAGATGTGCTCTTAGTTTGGAACTGAAGCGTTCTTGATCCTGGAAGGAGTTGATTGGGTTAGAATAACTAAAATGTTGTCTGAAGAAGTTTTATGTTCACTATTGGTGGTAGTGAGAGGCTTCCTGCGTTCACTGGGCTTGTCCCAGGATCTGGAAATGGAAAGAACTGAAATCCCTCAAAAGACACATTAACAGGCTCCTTTCATGTTCAGTTGATTAGTGTGATTTTTATGCTGTAAAATCTTTTGGGTTCCTGGGGAGTAAGAACATCAGAGAAATACAGTGAATGCTTATTTATCCAGGGATGGGTTATCTAGGCTATGAATTATACATGCCATTTATTTTCCTCCCTTTTTCTACATTTTGAGTATTTAGCTGATTATTAGCATTTCCATCAGAGTGAACTTGGGAAAGGAGAAAAAGTAAAAATTAAAATGTTACTGTAAATTTTTAGATAGTGATTGATAATTGGTCAATTAAAAAATAGTTCATTTTTCATCTATTCTTACTCTCTCCTTATTTTAAAGTACAGACAGTTGAAAGCTGAGCCTCCAAAAGCTTAATGTTCACCAGAAGCCAGTATGAAATGGCATTTTTCCTTCATTTTACTGAGTTGACAGCCCTGTAAATAAATAGGTCTTAATTTATTACATGGTTAGTTTCTTGTTTCACAAGGAATTTTTCTTCAATTAAGGATAAATGCAGCAGGCTTTTGCTTCACATTCATTAGTATCTTTTTGTTTTAGCAAGCAGCTGAGTAAAAATGCTTTTAACTGAAAGCAAATTGATGCATTATTATTAAGTTGCAGAGAAGGATTGAGCGGCTTTCAAAAGAGACTGGTAGCGCTTTCTTGGAGGTCAGAATACCCAGAAATCTCATTTGCTACAGAATTCCCAATTGGATAGCCAGAGATTTTGGTGAAAATTAAGAGGAGAAATGTCTTGTTTCTAAGAATGATACCTTGAAGAAAACAAAGCATTTAAAATAGATTTATACTGTGATAAGGAAGAACCCATCGGAGTGTGAGAAATTATCAAAGTGGAGAGTGAGAGAAAGTGAAAAGAATGACTGCCTTATGTGTTTACCTATGGCTGATTCATGCTGACGTTTGACAGGAAGCGACAAAATTCTGTAAAGCAAGTATCCTTCAATTAAAACAAAAAGAATGACTGTAGTGAAAATGAACAAGGGAATTTGGATGTGAACTTGGGGAGAGTTATCTCTCCTCTGCAGACTCCTTTGGATACATGTCTCTGTTCTGTTCCCTGAGCTAGAGTGATCCTGAACTTCTGGATCTAGCACAGACCTTTAGGAGGATGTTTTGTGTTTTAAATGTTATTTTACCTCTTCCTCTGCTAGAACTTTGCTGTAGATAGCTTACTTTTCCTGATCTCTACTTTGGAAAAGATGGAGAATACTTTCTTGCTTTGTAATAAAACAAACAAGCAAAAAATGGTAACATTCTAACATGTTTTTAATTAACTTTTTTTTAAAGGATTTTAAGTCATTTAATATAAAAACATTTTATCAAAAGGTACTGTTGCGGGTATCTGTCCATTCTATACATAAAATTTATCTTTAACATTTATTTGTTTGAATAGTTAACAGAGGCAAAGGGTTACAAAAATCAGAAGCTTCAAAGTTAAGTCTTCTTATCCTGCCACCTTCACTCAGTGTGCATTCTATAAAGATGACTACTGTTACCAGCCTCTTTGTATCCTTTCTACATGATATGCTTGTAAACACTTTCTCTTCCCTGTCCCGCACAGGATTATATCCATTGTCTTTTGAGGAAGACTGTTAAAATAGTTTGAGGATTTGAATTCTCAGTCTAGGTCATTTTAGATCAATTAATCCCCCCTTAGCAAAAAAAAAAAAACAGTGACATTCTTAAATGTATTTTTTTAATTTCCTCTTTTTTTAAAAAAAAGGATATTAAGTCATTTAATATGAAGACATTTTCTCAAAAGGCGCTGTTGAAGGTATCTCTTCCATTCTGTGTTATAAATTTGGGGATTTGAATATAATTAGAGTATAATTAGAATTATATTCAAATGAGAATAGAGATTTCATCAAGAACAAATCAGTAGGACTAGGGTAGGATACCCCAGTGGCAGATAAGCCTGCAAAGATGGGGGAGAGTTAGCTAAACGTTATGAATTTGTTGACGTTGCAGTTATCCTTGGAGACAATGGAGAACATGGAAGGTTTTTTGCTTTTTTTTTTAAGGCATGCAGAATGACACATCATCAAAGTTTGTAATATTTTAGGAGGAATGGGCAGCAGTGAATGTACAGTGGGATAAACAAAACAAGGAATGGACTTCCAGTTAATTGGCTGTTTGATTTGGCCTAGTTGTGTGGTGACAAAGCCTTGGACTTGGATAGTAGTGATGCAGACGGATGGGAAAGCACATGAATGTAATTTTTATATGTGTGTCACATGGTTGTGTGTGTTTAAGTAACATTTTTAATATAAGTAGTTTCTAAGAAGGCCCAATAGAACTTGGTGAATAACTGTACTTGGGGGGAAGGAAGGAAGGAGTTAAAAGATTATTTCGCTCTTTTAAAGTAGAGAGACAGAATCTTCTCTTTAGAAAATCTGAGGAAATAAGTTCTGTAATATATGTTGGCAGTCTAGTGCAGAGCATCTTGGTTAGCAGGCTACTGATTTCTAATCTTTAATCTTTTCTCTGCAGAGGGTTTTCCCCCTGAGCTTCTCATGCTTTCTTTAAGGAAAACCTAAGTCTTCCAACTTTTTTATTCTGTGTGTTCTCTCACTGATAAAGATTACTTAATCTTTGTGGGTTTCTGTCCTTTGCTTATTGTGTGGTCTTTCATTCTGTCCATATATAGACACTTAGTTCACTTGATATTCTCAACTTTTCCCTTTGGTTTAGTGTATAAAGAAACAAGAATTATGTGCCTTTTCATAGGACTGTTTTGTTTTCATGAGGACTGTTTTGTCCTTTCGGAGAAGGCGATGGCACCCCACTCTAGTACTCCTGCCTGGAAAATCCCATGGACGGAGGAGCCTGGTAGGCTGCAGTCCATGGGGTCGCTAAGAGTCAGACATGACTGAGCGACTTCACTTTCACTTTTCACTTTCATGCATTGGCGAAGGAAATGGCAACCCACTCCAGTGTTCTTGCCTGGAGAATCCCAGGGATGGGGGAGCCTGGTGGGCTGCCGTCTATGGGGTCACACACAGTCGGACATGACTGAAGCGACTTTGCAGCAGCAGCAGCAAAGATCTTTGAATACGGAAAAATAAAGGATGATCAGAACATCAGAACACACACATGCAAAATAACAGACTGCATCTAGAGAAAAGCAATTTAATTGGTTGAATTTTTTCATTTAATTTTCCTTCTCCCCTCCGAAGTTACTGAGTCCTTGCAAATTCAAGTAACGTTTGCTGCAGTTTGCACTCAGCCTGTTGGCAAGACATCTCTGTGGTTTGTGTGGAACCAGTGGACCGGCAGAGTTCATGTACAAGAAGTCAGTAAATTTAGCCCTTTGTTTAGGGACGCAAAGGACTTCCCATGCAGCACAGTGGTACTGAGCGCGATGTCGCTTGGGGGTGTAAAGCGTCTTTACAATAATCCCATCAGGAGGCTCTCTGTGCAGTCATACTGTAAGTTTGTGCCTGTTTCCTAGTTTGAATGCTCAAAGTTGCAGTTAAACAGCAGCCTCTTGGGAAGCCACTCTTGAAATAGTTTGGGTTGAGGAAAGTCCATAAAGACCACTTGGCTAAATGATGGCAATCTGTTTTATTATCTAGATGTTCTAATACAAGTAATATTTTAGTAAATTGTGTCTGACTCTTTGCAGACCCGTGGACTGCCGCACGCCAGGCTTCCCTGTCCTTCCCCATCTCCTGGAGCTTGCTCAAACTCAAGTCCATTGAGTCGGTGATGCCATCCAACCATCTCATCCTCTGTCATCTCCTTTCCTCCTGCCTTCAATCTTTCCCAGCATCAGTCTTTTCCAGTGAGTCAGTTCTTCGTATCAGGTGGCCAAAGTATTGGAGTTTCAGCTTCAGCAACAGTCCTTCCAGTGAATATTCAGGACTGATCTCTTTTAGGATTGACTGGTTGGATCTCCTTGCTGTCCCAGGGACTCCCAAGTCTTCTTCAACACCACAGTTCAAAAGCATCAGTTCTTTGGTGCTCAGCTTTCTTTATGGTCCAACTCTCACATCCATACACGACTAATGGAAAAACCATAGCTTTGACTGTATGGACCTTTGTTGGCAAAGTAATGTCTCTGCTTTTTAATATGATGTCTAGGTTTGTCATAGCTCTTCTTCCAAGGAGCAAGTGTCTTTTAATTTCATGACTGCAGTCACCATCTGCAGTGATTTTGGAGCCCAAGAAAATAAAATCTGTCACTGTTTCCATTGTCTCCCCATCTATTTGCCATGAAGTAATGGGATCGGATGCTATGATCTTTGTTTTCTGAATGTTGAGTTGTAAGCCAGCTTTTTCACTCTCCTCTTTCATTTTCATCAAGAGGCTGTTTAGTTCCTCTTCGCTTTCTGCCATAGGGTGGTATCATCTACATATCTGAGGTTGTTGATATTTCTCCCTGCAATCTTGATTCTAGCTAGTGCTTCATCCAGCCTAGCATTTCACATGATGTACTCTGCATAGAAGTTAAATAAGTAGGGTGACAATATACAGCCTTGATGTACTCTTTTCCCAATTTGGAACCAGTCCATTGTTCCATGTCCAGTTCTATCTGTTGCTTCTTGACCTGCATACAGGTTTCTCAGGAGGCAGGTAAGGTAGTCTAGTGTTCCCAGCTCTTGAAGAATTTTCCATAGTTTGTTGTGATCCACACAGCCACAGGCTTTTGCATAGTCAATGAATCAGAAGTAAATGTTTTTCTGGAATTCTCTTCCTTTCTCTATGATCCAGTGAATGTTGGCTATTTGATCTCTGATTCCTTTGCCTTTTCTAAATCCAGCTTGAACATCTGGAAGTTCTCAGTTCATGTATTGTTGAAGCCTGGCTTGGAGAATTTTGAGCATTACTTTGCTAGCGTGTGAGATGAGTATAGTTGTGCAGTAGTTTGAACATTCTTTGGCATTGCCTTTCTTTCGGATCGGAATGAAACCTAACTTTTTCCAGTCCTGTGGCCACTGCTGAGCTTTCCAAATTTGCTGGCATATGAGTGCAGCATCATCTTTTAGGATTTGAAATAGCTCAGCTGTAGTTCCATCACCTCCATTAGCTTTGTTTGTAGTGATGCTTCCTAAGACCCAATCGACTTCGCATTCCAGGATGTCTGGCTCTAGGTGAGTGATCACACCATCGTTGTTATCTGTGTCATTAAGATATTTTTGTACAGTTCTTCAGTGTATTGTTGCAACCTTTTCTTAATATCTTTTGCTTCTGTTATTTCCATACTGTTTCTGTCCTTTATTTTGTCCATCTTTGCATGAAATGTTCCCTTGGTATCTCTAATTTTCTTGAAGAGATCTCTAGTCTTTCCCATTCTATTGTCTTCCTCTGTTTCTTTGCACTGTTCACTTAGGAAGGCTTTTTTATCTCTCCATGCTCTTCTTTGGAACTGCATTCAGACAGGTATATCTTTCCTTTTCTCCTTTGCCTTTCGCTTCTCTTCTTTACTCTGCCATTTGTGAGGCCTCCTCAGACAACCACTTTGCCTTTTTGCATTTCTTTTTCTTGGGGATGGTCTTGATCACTGCCTCCTGTACAATGTTATGAACCTCTGTTCATAGTTCTCAGGCACTCTATCAGATCTAATCCCTTGAATCTATTTGTCATTTCCAGTGTATAAGTGTTAAAGGATTTGATTTAGGTCATACCTGAATGGCCTAGTGGCTTTCCCTGCTTTCTTCAATTTAAGTCTGAATTTTGCAATAACAAGTTCATGACTTGAGCCACAGTCAGCTCCAGGTCTTGTTTTTGCTGACTGTATAGAGCTCCATCTTTGGTTGCAAAGAATATAACCAATCTGATTTTGATATTGACCATCTGGTGATGGCCATGTGTAGAGTCGTCTCTTGTGTTGTTGGAAGAGGGTGTGTACTGTGACTAGTGCGTTCTCTTGGCAAAATTCTGTTAGCCTTTGCCCTGCTTCAGTTTTGTACTCCCAAGGCCAAACTTGCCTGTTAGTCCAGACATGTTAGTCCAGACTTCCTACTTTTGCATTCCAGTCTCCTATGATGAAAAGGACATCTTTTTTTTGGCAGGTTTTTATTTTTTCACTTTCCTTTCATTTGTAATATTTCTTCTTCCTTGTCTCTGGAAAAGGGAGTGGTGAAAGGCACAGATTGAATGATGAATTGAGTAATTAAATGGAGTCGTGAAACAAAATAGAATGAGCCTATGAGTATTTCACTCACCTCGCAAGGCTTTTGTTTTTTTTCTCTGACTCATACGGAAAACTTAAGCCATAAGTGCCGAAGGGGTAAACGGTTTTTTATTTTGGGATCTTAATGTAGATTCTTTGCATTAGAAATTGCTCCAAACCTTTATGGGTCAAAGAAAATAAGTCCATTTGTGTCATGAGTGGGTATCAAAGACTTGTTAATTACATCCGCATGTTTTCTCTCTTTCATTTTGATAAGCTTATATGCAGCTCGACCCTTGGGGCTAGCGTGCTATGTTCCTAGCCACATGCTCCTTCCTGACCATTAGGAAGTCTCTGGTCTGTATTGTCCCTTGCGGCTTGTAGGAGGTGGGCATTTTCCATTTCCCTCTCCTCAGCAGGCTGCCCAGGTTCCCAGGGCTGAGGTAAGCCATCATCATCCAGGGGTGTGTGACTCCTGTGTCCTGCTTGGGCTCTGCTCTGCAGCCCTGCCTTTAAAGGCCCAGGCTAGTGCTCAGGGAAAGGTTTTTTAAAGAGCAGTGCATTTATCACTCAGTGCAATCTACTGCAAAATCTGAAAGAGAAAAAAATCCTCCCAGGAAGCAATGCCACTTTTCTAGCCAGGTTTCCAGAACCATTAGTTCCTTATAGACACTGCTTCTGTTTATAGATGTTGAGTTGTTAAGGGTTTACCAGTTATTTTTTCCTTCATGGTTTAATCACAGAACCTAGTTGAGAACTCTTACTTGTGAGAACTGAATGCTGACCTTTGCGGATGTTGTAAAAATCTAGTCTGTAGAGTTCGAAGTATGGATGCTAGTCTGTATTTTAAGCAAGAGTGTATCAGATGTACTTTTGGTGGAAACTGAGGCATCATAACTCCTGCAATCTACTTGTAACCTTGGGCCAAGACACAGTGCCCCTGGGACACACGGGGTCCTTTTTCCTATTTGGAAATTTATTCCTATTACGGTACTATAACCAAAAGAGGACTATTTCCTTCACAAGAATAAGTTCAATATTACTAATATTTGAAAAACTTTTGAAGTTCTAGCTTATGTTTGGCAAATATATATATTTTTTCCTTTTTAACATTTTTAATAGCTTTGGTTATTTTTTATTGTTGTTTTAAAAATTTATAAGAGGACAGTTGAAAAAATTTTTGGACTAGAGTTCTATGGGTATTAATACATGTATATATTTATGGAACCAGGACTACAGTCAGGATACGAAACAGTTCCATCACCTCAAAAAGCCCTCTGCTGCCCATTTGTAGTCAAACTCTCTAATGTGTGATCTCTGCCAACTCCCAAATGGCTCTCTATTCCTGTGGTTTTGCTTTTTTATAATGTCATTTAAATAGGATCGTGTTATAGAATATTTTGAAATTGCCTTCTTTCACTCAGCATGGTACCTTGGAGATTTATCTATGTTGTTGGCTTTATCATAGTTTGTTCTTTTTTTTTTGCGTAATAGTATCCCATTGTATGGTTATATATCAGTTTGTTTATCCATTCATTTGTTGAAGGATATTTCAGATACGTCCAGTTTCAAGTGATTATGAATGCTGCTGCTATAAATGTATAGGTTTTGGTATGAATCTGAATTTACAGTATTCAAAGATATCTGTAAGGGTGAATTGCTGTAAGGGTAAATAAGTATATGTTTACCTTTATAAGAAACTACTAAACCATTTTTTTCAGAGTGATTATACCATTTTGCTTTTCCATCAATAGTGTATGAGAGTTGTCATTAATATCTTCATTTGCACTTGGTATTGTCAGAATTTTTGTTTGTTTTTTAGTTTTATTGTAAGAACACCACAGAGATCTTTCCTCTTAACAAAATTTTAAATGTACATGGTTCTTGACTATAGGTCCAATGTTTTACAGTGGATTTCTAAAGCTTATTCATCTTGCTTAATTGAAACTTTCTGTCCAGTGATAAGTAACTTCCTATTTCCCTCTTCCCCCAGCCCTGGCAAACATCATTCTACTTGGATTCTATGAATGTGACGATTTTGTATATCTCGTGTAAGTGTAATTATGCAGTATTTCTCTTTCCATGACTGGCTTATTACACTTAGTATGATGTCCTCAAGGTTCATCCATGTTATAGAATATGTCAGAATTTCTTTCTTTTTAAAAAAAGCTGAATAGTAGTCCTGTGTATGTGTATACCACATTTTCTTTGTATGTTCATCTATAGATGGACATTTAGGTTGTTTCCCTATCTTGGTTACTGTTGAATGGTGCTGCAATGAACATAGTATAGCTAATATTTCTTCAAGATCCTGATTTTAATTCTTTTGGATAACTACCCAGAAGTGAGCTTGCTGGATTGTATGGTAGGTCTAGTTTTCATTTTTTGAAGAATTTTCGTACTGTCTTCCATAGCAGCTGCACCATTTTGCATTCCCACCAGCAGTGTGTCAGGGGCTCCAGTTTGTCTGCATCCTTTCTCACACTTGTTACCTTTTATTTTTTTTTGATAATAACTGTCTGACAGCTGTGAGGTTGATTGCTAACTGTAGTTTTTTTAAATTTCATATTTCACTGGAAGATAATTGCTTTACAGTCCTGTGTTAGTTTTTGCTGTGCAACAGTGTGAATCAGCTATAAGTATACATATACCCGCTTCCTCTTGTGCCCCCTCCCTCCCACCCCCTCCCACACCTCTGGGCCATCACAGAGCACCAAGCTGCGTTCCCTGTGCTGTACAGCAGCTTCATACTAGCTGTCTGTTCTCACTGTAGTTTTGGTTTCACATTCTCTTGATGATTAGTGATATTGAGCATTCAGATTTTTTATTTTGGCAATTTTAATAGGCATGCAGTGGTATCTCATTGTGGTTTCAATTTGCTTTTCCCTAGAGCATTCCCTAAGATCTTGAACATTTTTCACACGTATATTGTCATCCATGTTTTTGGTTAAGTGTCTTAACCAAATCTTTTATTTAAATCTTTTGCCCATGTTTTAAACTGAGTTATTTGTTTTATTACTGTGAGTTTTGAGAGCCTTTTTAAAAAAACATGTATCTGGATATCAATCATCAAGTAAATTACTTGAACGTGTTTTGCCTTGGTGTGTAGCTTTTCTTTTTCTTCTCTTTACAGTGTCCTTTATAGAGCTAATGCATAAATTTTAAGTAAGTTTAATTTGTCAATTTCTTTCTTTGATGGCTCATGTTTTTGATGTAAATAAGAATTCTTTATATAATCCAAACTTGCAAATATGTTCTTTGCTTTCCTCTAAGAGTTTTATGGTTTTGCATTTTACATTTAGATGTATAATTCATTTGAGTTAATTTTTGCATTGGATATGAAATTTAGGTATAAGTTCATTTTTATATATTTATTTTGAAGATAGATGTGTGATTGTTCTAGCACCATTGCTTTTAAAAAGACTATCCTTTTCCCCTTGAATTGACTTTGCACTCTTGTCAAAACTCAATTGGCAATATTTGTTTTGGCCTTTTTCTTGGTTATTCTATTTCATTGTCATATATATCTGTCCTGTCACCAGTACCACACTGATCTGATTATAGATATATAACTTTACAGTAAGGCTTAAAATTATGTAGTGTGAGTCTTCCAACTTTATTTTCTTATTTCAAAATTGTTTGGCTATTAATAGTTCTTTTGCTTCTCCATTGAATTTCATAGTCAACTTGTCTATGTCTGCAAAAAACACTGGAGGAAGTAGTGGTAAACCACTCTCATATTCTTGCCGCAAGAACCCCATAAACACTATGAAAAGATAAAAAGATATGACACCACAAGATGAGCCCTCCAGGTTACAAGGTGTTCAGTATGCTCCTGCTGAAGCGCAGAGGACAATTACTAATAGCTTCAGAAAGAATGAAGTGGTTAGGCCAAAGCAGAAATGAAACTCAGTTGTGAATGTGTCTGGTGGTGAAAGTAAAGCCTGACGCTGTAAAAAACAGTATTGCATAGGAATCTGAAATGTTAGGTTCATGAATCAAGGTAAATTGGATGTTGTCCAGCAGGAGATGGCAAAAGTGACTGTTGACATCTTAGGAATCAGTGAACAAAAATGGACCAGAATGGGCGAATTTTAATTCAGATGACCATTATATCTACTACTGTGGGCAGGAATCCCTTGGAAGAAATGGAGTAGCCCTCATAGTCAATGAAAGAGTCCAAAATGCAGTACTTGGGTACAGTCTCAAAAAAGACAGAATGATCTTGATTCATTTCCAAGGCAAACCATTCAACATCACAGTAATTCAAGTTATGCCCCTACCACCGTTGCTGAAGAAGCCAAAGTTGAACAGTTCTATGAAGACCTACAAGACCTTCTAGAACTAACACTAAAAAAAGATGTCCTTTTCATCATAGGGGATTAGAATGCAAAAGGAGGAAGTTTAGAGACACCTAGAGTAACAAGCAAGTTTGGCCTTGGAGTACAGAATGAAGCAGGGCAAAAGCTAACAGAGTTTTGTTAAGAGAACACGTTGGTCCTACCAAATACCCTTTTCCAGCAACACAAGGGATGACTCTACACATTGACATCACCAAACGGTCAAGACAGGAATCAGACTGATTCTATTGTTTGTGACCAAAGATGGAGAAACTATACAATCAGCAAAAACAAGACCTGGAGCTGACTGTGGCTCAGATCATCAGCTTCTTATTGCAAAATTCAGGCTTAAATTGAATAAAGTAGGGAAAACCACTAGGCCATTCCAGTATGACCTAAATCAAATTCCATATGATTATCACAGTGGAGGTGATGATTAGATTCAAGGGATTAGATCTGATAGACAGAGTGCCTGAAGAACTATGGATGGAAGTTTGTAACATTGTACAGGAGGCAGTGAACAAAACTATCCCCAAGTAAAATAAATACAGAAGGCAAAATAGTTGTCTGAGTAGGCTTTACAAATAGCTGAGAAAGAAGAGAAATGAAAAGCAAGGAAGAAAGGGAATGATATACCCAACTGAATGCAGAGTTCCAGAGAATAGCAAGGAAAGATAAGAAGGCCTTCAATGAACATTGCAGAGAAGTAGAGGAAAACAATAGAATGGGAGAGACTAGAGATCTCTTCAAGAAAACTAGAGATATCAAGGGAACATTTCATGCAAGGATGGGTATGATAAAGGACAGAAATGATAAGGACCTAACAGAGGCAGAAGAAATTAAGAAGAGGTGGCAAGAATACACAGAAGAACTACATAGAAAAGGTCTTAATGACCAGTATAACCACGACAGTGTGGTCACTCATCTAGAACCAGACATCCTGGAGTGTGAAGTCAAATGGGCCTTAGGAAGCATTACTACAAATAAAACTAATGTGGGTGATGGAATTCCAGCTGAGCTATTTCAAATCCTAAAAAATGATGCTGTTAAAGTGTGGCACCCAATGTGACCAGCAAATTTGGAAAGCCCAGCTGTGACCACAGGACTGGAAAAGATCAGTTTTCATTCCAATCCCAAAGAAGGGCAGGTCCAGAGAATGTTCGAACTACCATACAATTGTGCTCATTTAGCATGTTCATATGTTAGTAAGGTTATACTCAAAATCCTTCAAGTTAGGTTTCATCAGTACATGAACTGAAAACTTCCATATGTACAAGCTGGGTTTAGAAAAGGCAAAGGAACCAGAGATCAAATTGCCAACATTCATTGGATCATAGAGAAAGAAGAGGATTCCAGAAAAACATCTTCTTCTTCATTAATTACACGAAATCTTTGTGTGGATCACAACAAACTGGAAAATTCTTAAAGAGATACCAGACCACCTTTTGTGTCTCCTGAGAGACCTGTATGGGGGTCTAGAAGCAACAGTTAGAACCTTACATGGAACAACTGGCTGGTTCCCAGTTGGGAAAGGAGTACAACAAGGTTGTATATTGTCACCCTGTTTATTTAACTTCTATGTAGGGTACATCATGGAGAAGGAAATGGCAACCCACTCCAGTGTTCTTGCCTGGAGAATCCGGGGGACTGGGGAGCCTGGTGGGTTGCCGTCTATGGGGTCGCACAGAGTCGGACACGACTGAAGTGACTTAGCAGGGTACATCATGTGAAATGCTGGGCTGGATGCATCACAAGCTGGAATCAAGATGGCAGGGAGAAATTCAACTTCAGATATGCAGATAATACCACTCTAATGACACAGTGAAGAGGAACTAAAGAGCCTCTTGATGAAAGTGAAAGAGGAGAGTGAAAAACTGCTTAAAACTTAGTATTGAAAAAACTTTTAAAAACTTGGTATTAAAAAAATCTAAGGTCATGGCATCCGATCCCATCACTTCATGGCAATTCAGTTCAGTTCAGTCGCTCAGTCGTGTCTGACTCTCCGCAACCCCATGAATCACAGCAGGCCAGTCCTCCCTGTCCATCACCAACTCCCGGAGTTCACTCAAACTCATGTCCACAGAGTCGGTGATGCCATCCAGCCACCTCATTCTTGATCGTCCCCTTCTCCTCCCGCCCCCAACCTTTCCCAGCATCAGTGTCTTTTCCAGTGAGTCAACTCGTTGCATGAGGTGGCCAAAGTATTGCAGTTTCAGCTTTAGCATCAGTCCTTCCAATGAACACCCAGGATTGATCTCCCTTGGAATGGACTGGTTGGATCTCCTTGCGGTACAAGGGACTCTCAAGAGTCTTCTCCAGCATCACAGTTCAAAAGCATCAGTTCTTCGGCGATCAGCTTTCTTCACAGTCCAACTCTCACATCCATACATGACCACGGGAAAAACCATAGCCTTGACTAGACGGACCTTTGTTGGCAAAGTGATGTCTCTGCTTTTTAATATATTATCAAGGTTGGTCATAACTTTCCTTCCAAGGAGTAAGCGTCTTTTAATTTCCTGGCTGCAGTCAGCATCTGCAGTGATTTTGGAGCCCAAAAAAATAAAGTCTGACACTGTTTCCACTGTTTCCCCATCTGTTTCCCATGAAGTGATGGGACCAGATGCCATGATCTTAGTTTTCTGAATGTTGAGCTTCAAGCCAATCTTTTCACTCTCCTCTTTCACGTTCATCAAGAGGCTTTTGAGTTCCTCTTCACTTTCTGCCATAAGGGTAGTGTCATCAGCATATCTGAGATTATTGATATTTCTCCCAGCAATCTTGATTCCAGCTTGTGCTTCTTCCAGCCCAGCGTTCCTCATGATGTACTCTGCATATAAGTTAAATAAGCAAGGTGACAATATACAGCCTTGACGCACTCCTTTTCCTATTTGGAACCAGTCTGTTGTTCCATGTACAGTTCTGACTGTTGCTTCCTGACCTGCATACAGGTTTCTCAAGAGGCAGGTCAGGTGGTCTGGGATTCCCATCTCTTTCAGAATGTTCCACAGTTTATTGTGATCCACACAGTCAAAGGCTTTGGCATAGTCAATGAAGCAGAAATAGATGCTCTTCTGGAACTCTCTTGCTTTCTCCATGATCCAGCGGATGTTGGCAATTTGATCTCTAGTGCCTCTGCCTTTTCTAAAACCTGCTTGAACATCTGGGAGTTCACGGTTCACATATTGCTGAAGCCTGGCTTGGAGAATTTTCAGCATGACTTTACTAGTGTATGAGATGAGTGCAATTGTGCGGTAGTTTGAGCATTCTTTGGCATTCCCTTTCTTTGGGATTGGAATGAAGACTGACCTTTTCCAGTCCTGTGGCCACTGCTGAGTTTTCTAAATTTGCTGGCATATTGAGTGCAGCACTTTCACAGCATCATCTTTCAAGACTTGAAATAGCTCAACTGGAATTCCATCACCACCACTAGCTTTGTTCATAGTGATGCTTTCTACGGCCCACTTGACTTCACATTCCAAGATGTCTGGCTCTAGGTCAGTGATCACGTTATTGTGACTATCTTGGTCGTGAAGATCTTTTTTGTACAGTTCTTCTGTGTATTCTTGCCACCTCTTCTTAATATCTTCTGCTTCTGTTAGGTCCATACCATTTCTGTCCTTTATCGAGCCCATCTTTGCATGAAATGTTCCCTTGGAATGTCTAATTTTTTTGAAGAGATCTCTTGTTTTTCCTTTTCTGTTGTTTTCCTCTATTTCTTTGCATTGATCACTGAGGAAGTCTTTCTTATCTCTCCTTGCTATTCTTTGGAACTCTGCATTCAGATGCTTATATCTTTCCTTTTCTCCTTTGCTTTTCGCTTCTCTTCTTTTCACAGCTATTTGTAAGGCCTCCTCAGACAGCCACTTTGCTTTTTTGCATTTCTTTTCCATGGGGATGGTCTTGGTCCCTGTCTCCTGTACAATGTCACGAACCTCCGTCCAGAGTTCATCAGGCGCTCTATCTATCAGATCTAGTCCCTTAAATCTATTTCTCACTTCTACTGTATAATCATAAGGGATTTGATTTAGGTCATATCTGAATGGTCTAGTGGTTTTCCCTACTTTGTTCAACTGAAGTCTGAATTTGGCAATAAGGAATTCATGATCTGAGCCACAATCAGCTCCTGGTCTTGTTTTTGCTAACTGTATACAGCTTTTCCATCTTTGGCTGCAAAGAATATAATCAATCTGATATCGGTGTTGACATCTGGTGATGTCCATGTGTAGAGTCTTCTCTTGTGTTGTTGGAAGAGGGTGTTTGCTATGACCAGTGCATTCTCTTGACAAAACTCTATTAGCCTTTGCCCTGTTTCATTCCGTGCTCCAAGGCCAAATTTGCCTGTTACTCCAGGTGTTTCTTGACTTCCTACTTTTGCATTCCAGTCCCCTATAATGAAAAGGACATCTTTTTTGGGTGTTAGTTCTAGAAGGTCTTGTAGGTCTTCATAGAACCGTTCAACTTTGGCTTCTTCAGCGTTACTGGTTGGGGCATAGGCCTGGATTACTGTAATATTGAATGGTTTGCCTTGGAAAAGAACAGAGATCATTCTGTCATTTTTAAGATTGCATCCAAGTACTGCATTTTGGACTCTTTTGTTGACCATGATGGCTACTCCATTTCTTCTAAGGGATTCCTGCCCACAGTAGTAGATATAATGGTCATCTGAGTTAAATTCACCCATTCCAGTCCATTTTAATTCACTGATTCCTAGAATGTCTATGTTCACTCTTGCCATCTCCTGTTTGACCACTTCCAATTTGCCTTGAATCATGGACCTAACATTCCAGGTTCCTATGCAATATTGCTCTTTACAGCACCGGACCTTGCTTCTATCATCGGTCACATCCACAACTGGGTATTGGTTTTGCTTTTGCTCCATCCCTTTATTCCTTCTGGAGTTACTTCTCCACTGATCTCCAGTAGCATACTGGGCACCTACCGACCTGGGGAATTCCTCATTCAGTATCCTATCATTTTGCCCTTTGTTACTGTTCATGGGGTTCTCAAGGCAAGTATACTGAAGTGGTTTGCCATTCCCTTCTCCAGTGGACCACATTCAACTGTGGTCCATGTGATCAGATCAGCTAGTTTCCTGTGATTATGATTTCAGTGTGTCTGCCCTCTGATGCCCCCTCGCAATACCTACTGTCTTATTTGGGTTTCTCTTACCTTGGGCGTGGAAAATCTCTTCACAGTGGCTCCAGCAAAGTGCAGCCGCTGTACCTTACCTTGGACGAGGGGTATCTCCTCAAGGTCGCCCCTCCTGACCTTGAACGTGGAGTAACTCTTCTCGGCCCTCCCGCGCAGCCACCGCCTGTTGGATGTGGGGCAGCTCCTCTCGGCCGCTGGCCCTGGCCTCAGGCGTGGGGTAGCTCCTCTCCGCCGCGCCTTTTTGCCTGGTCGGTTGCGCCGGGGAGGGCCTGCGCCGCCGGGACCGGCGTCTCTCGCGTCTGTGCCGCCGAAGGGGAAAAAATGGAAGCAGTGACAGATTTTATTTTCTTGGGCTCCAAAATCACTGCGGATGGTGGCTGGAGCCATGAAATTAAAAGATGCATACTCCTTGGAAGGAAAGCTATAACAAACCTAGACAGTGTATTAAAAAGCAAAGCCATCACCTTGCTGACAAAGGTCTGTATAGTAAAAGTTATGGTTTTTCCAATAGTAATGTACAGACAGATGTGAGATTTGGACCATAAAGAAGGCTGAGTGCCAAAGAATTGATGCTTTTGAACTGTGGTGAGGAGAAGACTCTTGAGAGTCCCTTGTACCTCAATGAGATCAAACCAGTCCATCATAGAGGAAATCAACCCTGAATATTCATTGGAAGGACTGATGCTGAAGCTGAAGTTCCAGTACTTTGGCCTCCTGATGCGAAGAGCTGACTCATTGGAAAAGACTCTGATGCTGGGAAAGATTGAAGACAAAAGAAGAGGGTGGCAGAGTTGAGACAGCATCACCGACTCAATGGACATGAATTCGAGCAAACCCTGGGAGATAGTGAAGGACACAGTAACCTGGTGTGCTGTAGTCCATGGGATTGCAAAGAGTCAGATACGACTTAGCAACTGAACAGCATTATAGTTCTTTTGTGTTTCCATTGAATTTCATAGCTTGCCTATGTCTGCAGAAACTCCCACTAGCATTTTGCTTGTGTGTGTGCTTTGTCTTTCAGTCATGTCTGACTCTCTGCAGCCCCATGGACTGTAGCCCACCAGGTTCCTCTGTCCATGGAATTTTCCAGGCAAGACTACTTGAGTCGGATGCTATTTCCTGTTCCAGGGGATCTTCCTGACCCAGGGATCGAATGCATGTCTCTTTTATCTCCTGCAGATTCTTTACCACTGACCCTCCTGTGAAGCCCTGTTTTGCCTGGGACTGTTAAATCTGAAGATCAGTTTGAGAACTGATAATTGTGTCTTCTAGTCAATGAATATGATAAATTTCTTTAGGTAGTATTTTATTTCTTTTATCACTTTATCTGGTTTTTCCATTAGTCGTGTACAATGTGAGAGTTGGACCATAAAGAAGGCTGAATGCTGAACTGATGATTGGACGTGACTTAGCGACAGAACAACAATCATTTTATAGTTTTCAGCATGTAGGTTTTCATATATTATTGGATTTATACCTATTTTTAAGCTATTGTAAATTTTTAAATTAAATTTCAATTTCTAATTCATTCCCAGGATGTAGAAATAGGATGGATTTTTTGTGTTGAAGTTGTGTCTTACAGCCTTATTAAACTGTTTAATTCTAGGAGCTTTATTATAGTTTTTGTTTTTGTTTTTTACCGTGATGTTTGGTATGTGGGATTTCAGATTCCCCAACCAGGGTTAAACCTGTGCACCCTGTAGTGGAAGAATGAAGTCTTAACCACAGGACGGCCAGGGAAGTCCCTGGATTTTCTATATGGATAGTTATGTCATCTGTAAAAAATGAGTTTTATATCTTTCCTTCTAGTCTTTGTCCTTTTTATTTCTTTACCTCCTCCACTGTTAGTATAGCCTTCTAGTAAGATATTGCTTGCAAGTGGTGGAAGTGGATATTCTTGCTTTCTTCCTGATCTTAGGGAAAAAGCGTTTAGTTTCTCACAGTTAAAAATGATGGTAGCTGTTAGTTTTTGTAGATATGCTTTCTCAGGTTGAGTAAATTCCCTTCTGTTCCCAATTTGTAGAGAGTTTTTTCAGGAATGGATGTTAAATTTTGTCAGATGCTTTTTTGTATTAGTTGATATAATTATGTGATTTTTTTCAAATTATTTAATCTGTTAATATAATAAATTATACTGATTGATTTTCAAATATTGACCTACCCTTACATTCTTGGGGTAAACACCAATTGGCTGTGATGTGTTCTTCTATATTGTTGGATATGATTTGCTAATATTTGTTGAGGAGTTTTGCATCTGTGTTCATGAAGATATTAGTCTATAGTTTTGTTATTTTTTTCTTGTCATCAAGTTTGGTATCAGGATAATGCTGGTCTTATAAAATAAGTTTAAAAGTGTTCATTCTGGGGAAGAGAAAATGTAGAATTCCTTTTTAAAATATTTGGTAGAATTCTTCAATGAACTGTGCCTAGAGTTTTCTTTGTGTGGGAGTTTTTAAGTACAAATTAAACTTCTTTAATAGATACAGAACAATATAAGTTGTCTAATACTTTTTGGGTAAGTTCTGGTACTTTGTGGCTTTTAAGGAGTTGGCGCATTCATCTAAGTTGTCAATTTTATGTACATAGATTTATTCATGGTATTTTCTTAGTATCCTTTTAGTGTCTGGGTTTATATTAATATCCTTTAATTCTTAATATAGATAATTTGTATATTCATTCATTTCTTTTTGTTTGGCTAGAAGTTTATCAATTTTATTCATCTTTTCAAAGAACCTATTTCTGATTTTATTGATTTTTCCTCTATTTCTTTCTGTTTTCAATATAATTGATTTCTACTCTTTTTATTTTTTCCCTTCTGCTGACTTTGAATTAATTTACTCTTTTTTTAAGGTGAAAAACTTTTTTAGATCATTGATTTGAAACCTTTCCTTTTTTTAAATACAAGCTTTTAATACTATAAATTTCCCTATAAGCACTGCTGTGGTTGCATTTTTACAAATTTTTACAAATTTTGATATGTTGAAACTTCTTCTTTGACCAATGAATTCTTTAGAAGTGTATTGCTTTGAGTGTTTGGAGTATTGGAAGATTTTCCAGTCTTTTGTTTTATTGATTTCTAGTTTAATTCCATTATGGTCAGAAAACTTTGTATGATTTCATGTATGATTTCAACATGTTTGAATTTGTTGAGGTTTGTTTTATAACCAAGATATGGTCTATCTTGGTGAATGTCCTATGTGCACTTGAGTAGAATGTATATTCTACTGTTAGGTGGCATGTTCTATAAATGTTCATTATAGGCAGTTGGTTGTTCAGTTCCTTGGTATCCTTGATTTTTTTTCCTCCCAGTTTTATTCAGATACAATAGATGTGGAACACTGCCTAAGTTTAAGGTGTATAACATAGTAATTTGACTTATATACATCATGAAATGATTATTGCAAAAAGTTTAGTGAGCATCTATCATCTTTTGTAGGTATAAGATTAAAGAAATAGAAAAAATTGTTTTTGTTGTAATGAGAACTCTTAGGATTTACTTTCTTAACAGCTTTCATATATAATATATAGCAGTGTTAATTATATTTATCGTGTTGTACATTCTATCTCAAATACTTAGTTCTTTTATAACTGGCAGTTTCTTCCTTTTGATTGCCTTCATCCACTTCCCCTCCTTCCACCTCCTGCCTCTGATAACCACAAATTGGATCTTTTTTCTGTGTTTGTTTGTTTTTGAAGAATAATTGACCTACAACACTATGTTTCTGTTATACAACATAGTAATATACTTCTGTACATTTCAAAATGATCATCATGGAAGTCTAGTTACAATATGTCACCATACAAAGATATTACATAGTTATTGACTGTATTCCCCACATATATATTTCATTCCCATGACTCATTTATATACCAACTGAAAGTTTGTACTTCTTAATCTCTTTTACTCCTTTCTTTCCTTCCCTCACTCCCCTATAGGCTTTTTTTCCTTCTCCTTCTTAAAAAAATTAAAATGTGATTTATTATTCAATTGCAACATTACATCCTACCTCTTCTTTATTTTTTCAGACTTATTGAGGTATTATTGACAAATAGGAATTATATATATTTAACATGTACATGTTTTGATATCCTTGATAATTTTCTGTTTACTTGTTCTATCGAGGACTGAGGAGGGAAGACTGAAATCTCTAAAATTGTACATTTGTCCGTTTCTTTCCTTAGTTCCATCAACTGTTGCTTCATATATTTTGAAGCTCTTTTCTTAGATGCATACACATTTAAGATTGTTTTTTATTTTAGTGAATTGACCCTTTTATCGTTATTTACTATCCTTTTTATCCCTGATAATTTTCCTTGTTTTGAAGTCTGCTTTATCTGATATTAGTATAGCCTATTAACATACAGTTAATATAGTTCTGATAACTCTCATTTTCATAGTATATTCTTACCTCCTTCTTTTACTTATGTTTTTTATAATAATTTCACATTTATAAATGAATTGCAAAAATAGTACATAGGGTTCCTGTATGCCCTTTACTTAGCGTTCCCTAATGTTAACATATTACATAAAACCATAGTACATTTATCAAAACTAAGAAATTAACATTGGTATATTACTCTATTAAGTAAGCTACAGAATTTCATAGGTTTCATCAGTTTATCTACTAATGGTTTTTTTTTTTCCTTTTCTATAATTCAGTCCAGGCAGCAGTAATAGCATTTAGTATCCTTTCATTTTTTAACCTAGGTATATCATTGTATTTAGCAGGTTTCTGGTAGACTACATGCAGTGTGTCTTTTTTTGTAAATCCATCCTGATAATTTCTCTTTTAATTGATGTGTTTAGACCATTTACTTTTAATCTAATTATTGATATTTTAGATTTAGGTCTGCCATTTTATTATATTTTTCTGTTCTATTTTGTGTTTCTTTGTTTCCCTTTACATTCTTGGATTATTTGAACTATTTTAGTATTCTACTTAGATTTCTCTATTGAGTTTTTGGAGTTTCCCTGGTGGCTCAGATTGTAAAGAATCTGCCTGCAATGTGGGATACCTGGGTTTGATTCCTGTGTTGGGAAGATCCCCTGGAGGAGGGAATGGCAGTCCATCCAGTATTCTTGCCTGGAAAATTCCATGGAAGGAGGAGCCTGGTGGGCTACAGTTCATGGAATCACAAAGAATCAGACATAACTGAGCGGTTGACACATACACACACACATTGAAATTTTACTGCTTTTTCATTTGTATAGTTATTTTAGTGTTGACTAGGAATTACAGTACACATATTCAAGTATTCTACTTAAAATGAACATTTATCACTTCAAGTAGAATATAGAAACTTTAGTACCATAAAGATTGGTTTGCCCTCTTCCTTTTTATCTTGTAGTGGTCATACACGTAACATCTATTTTCATTGAAATCCCCATCAGACATTGTTATAATTTTTGCTTTCAATCATCTTTCATGTTTTAAAGAACTTAGAAGCGGAATAGGCTGTTTCATTTACTCAGATATTTACCATTTCTAGTGTTCTTCCTTCTTTCCTGAATCTGTATCCATGTTGTATCATTTCCTTCCATTCGAAGAATTTTCTTTTTTTTTTATTTCTAAAAAAGAATTTTATTAAAAAAGCACAAATGCAAAGAAATGAACAGAGGAAAATGTATGCGTCGAACCTGGACTGGTCACTTATGATAATATACATGCTACAATTCCATTCTCCCCAATCATTCCACCTTCACCCTCTCCCACAGAGTCCCAAAGACTGTTCTAAATGCCTATGTCTCTTTTGCAGTCTCTTATACAGGGTTCAGGTTACCATTTTCTAAATTCCATATATATGCGTTAATATACAGTATTGATGTTCTTCTTTCTGGCTTACTTCACTCTGTATAATTGGCTCCAATTTCATCCACCTCATTAAAACTGATTCAAATGCATTCTTTTTGATGGCTGAGAAATACTCCATTGTGTATATGTACCAAAGTTTTCTTATCCATTCATCTGCAGATGGACATCTAGGTTGCTTCCATGTCCTGGCTATTATAAACAGTGCTGCAATGAACATTGGAGTACATGTGTCTCTTTCAATTCTGGTTTCCTCGGTATGTATGCCCAGGAGTGCGATCGCTGGATCATATGGCAGTTCTATTTCCAGTTTTCTGAGGAATCTCCACACTGTTCTCCATAGTGGCTGTACTAGTTTGCATTCCCACCAACAGTGTAAGAGGGTTCCCTTCTCTCCACACCCTCTCCAGCACTTATTGCATGTAGACTTTTGGATAGCAGCCATTCTGACTGGTGTGAAATGGTATCTCATTGTGGTTTTGATTTGCATTTCTCTGATGATGAGGGATGTTGAGCATTTTTTCATGTGTTTATTAGCCATCTTTATGTCTTCTTTGGAGAAATATCTGTTTAGTTCTTTGGCCCATTTTTTGATTGGGTCACTTAGTTTTCTGGAATTAAGCTGCAGGAGATATAATTTGGAGATTAATCCTTTATCAGTTGCTTCATTTGCTATTATTTTCTCCCATTCTGAAGGCTGTCTTCTCACCTTGCTTAGAGTTTCCTTTGCTGTGCAGAAGCTTTTGATTTTAATTAGGTCCTATTTGTTTATTTTTGCTTTTATTTCCAATATTCTGGGAGGTGGGTCTTGGAGGATCCTGCTGTGATTTATGTCGGAGAGTGTTTTGCCTACGTTCTCCTCTAGGAGTTTTATAGTTTCTGGTCTTACATTTAGATCTTTAATCCATTTTGAGTTTATTTTTGTGTATGGTGTTAGGAAGTGTTCTAGTTTCATTCTTTTACAAGTGGCTGACCAGTTTTCCCAGCACCACTTGTTAAAGAGACTGTCTTTTCTCCATTTTATATTCTTGCCTCCTTTGTCGAAGATAAGGTGTCCATAGGAGCGTGGGTTTATCTCTGGGCTTTCTATTTTGTTCCATTGATCTATATTTCTGTCTTTATGCCAGTACCATACTGTCTTGATGACTGTGGCTTTGTAATAGAGCCTGAAGTCCGGCAGGTTAATTCCCCCAGTTCCATTCTTCTTCCTCAAGATTGCTTTGGCTATTCGAGGTTTTTTGTATTTCCATACAAATTGTGAGATTATTTGTTCTAGTTCTGTGAAAAATATTGTTGGTAGCTTGATAGGGATTGCATTGAATGTATAAATTACTTTGGGTAGTATACTCATTTTTACAATATTTATTCTTCCAATCCACGAACACGGTATATTTCTCCATCTATTCGTGTCCTCTTTGATTACTTTCACTAGTGTTTTATAGTTTTCTATGTACAAGTCTTTTGTTTCCTTAGGTAGATATATTCCTAAGTATTTAATTGTTTTCATTGCAACAGTGAATGGAATAGTTTCCTTAATTTCTCTTTCTATTTTCTCATTATTAGTGTATAGGAATGCAAGGGATTTCTGTGTGTTGATTTTATATCCTGCAACTTTACTGTAATCATTGATTAGCTCTAGTAGTTTTCTGGTAGAGTCTTTAGGGTTTTCTGTGTAGAGGATCATGTCATCAGCGAACAGTGAAAGCTTTACTTCTTCTTTTCCAATTTGTATTCCTTTTATGTCTTTTTCTGCTCTGATTGCTGCGGCCAAAACTTCCAGAACTATGTTGAATAGTAGTGGTGAGAGTGGGCACCCTTGTCTTGTTCCTGACTTTAGGGGAAATGCTTTCAGTTTTTCACCATTGAGGATAATGTTTGCTGTGGGTTTGTCATATATAGCTTTTATTATGTTGAGGTATGTCCCTTCAATTCCCACTTTCTGGAGGGTTTTTATCAAAAATGGATGTTGAATTTTGTCGAAGGCTTTCTCTGCATCTATTGAGATAATCATATGATTTTTATTTTTCAGTTTGTTAATGTGGTGTATTACGTTGATTGATTTGCGTATATTGAAGAATCCTTGCATTCCTGGGATAAAGCCCACTTGGTCATGATGTATGATCTTCTTAATATGTTGTTGGATTCTGATTGCTAGAATTTTGTTAAGGATTTTTGCATCTATGTTCATCAGTGATATTGGCCTATAGTTTTCTTTTTTTGTGGGGTCTTTACCAGGTTTTGGGATTAGGGTGATGGTGGCCTCATAGAATGAGTTTGGAAGTTTCCCTTCCTCAGCTATTTTCTGGAAGAGTTTGAGTAGAATAGGTGTTAGCTCTTCTCTAAATTTTTGGTAGAATTCAGCTGTGAAGCCGTCTGGACCTGGGCTTTTGTTTGCTGGGAGATTTTTGATTACAGTTTCAATTTCCGTGCTTGTGATGGGTTTGTTCAGATTTTCTATTTCTTCCTGGTTCAGTTTTGGAAAGTTGTACTTTTCTAGGAATTTGTCCATTTCTTCCAGGTTATTCATTTTATTGCCATATAATTGCTGATAGTATTCTCTAATAATCCTTTGTATTTCTGTGTTGTCAGTTGTGATCTCTCCATTTTCATTTCTAATTTTATTGATTTGGTTCTTCTCCCTTTGTTTCTTGATGAGTCTGGCTAGTGGTTTGTCAATTTTATTCACCTTCTCAAAAAACCAGCTTTTGGCTTTGTTGATTTTTGCTATGGTCTCTTTTGTTTCTTTTGCATTTATCTCTGCCCTAATTTTTATGATTTCTTTCCTTCTACTGACCCTGGGGTTCTTCATTTCTTCCTTTTCTAGTTGCTTTAGATGTAGAGTTAGGTTATTTAGTTGACTTTTTTCTTGTTTCTTGAGGTGTGCCTGTATTGTTATGAACTTCCCCCTTAGCACTGCTTTTACAGTGTCCCAGAGGTTTTGGGTTGTTGTGTTTTCATTTTCATTCATTTCTATGCATATTTTGATGTCTCTTTTGATTTCTTCTATGATTTGTTCATTATTCAGCGTGTTGTTCAGTCTCCATATGTTGGCACTTTTAACAGTTATTCTCCCATAATTGAGATCTAATCTTACTGCATTGTGGTCAGAAAAGATGCTTGGAATGATTTCAATTTTTTTGAATTTACCAAGGCTAGATTTATGTCCCAGGATGTGATCTATCCTGGAAAAGGTTCCGTGTGCGCTTGAGAAAAAGGTGAAATTCATTGTTTTGGGGTGAAATGTCCTATAGATATCTATTAGGTCTAACTCTTCTATTGTATCATTTAAAGATTGTGTTTCCTTGTTAATTTTCTGTTTAGTTGATCTATCCATAGATGTAAGTGGGGTGTTAAAATCTCCCACTATTATTGTGTTATTGTTAATTTCCCCTTTCATACTTGTTAGTAATTGTCTTACATATTGCGGTGCTCCTATGTTAGGTGCATAAATATTTATAATTATTATATCTTCTTCTTGGATTGATCCTTTGATCATTATGTAGTTTCCTTCTTTGTCTCGTTTCACAGCCTTTGTTTTAAAGTCTATTTTATCTGATATGAGTATTGCTACTCATGCTTTCTTTTGGTCTCTATTTGCATGGACTATCTTTTTCCAGCCCTTCACTTTCAGTCTGTATGCGTCCCTCGTTTTGAGGTGGGTCTCTTGTAGACAACATATATGGGGGTTTTGTTTTTGTATCCATTCAGCCAGCCTTTGTCTTTTGGTTGGGGCATTCAACCCATTTACGTTTAAGGTAATTATTGAAAAGTACGATCCCGTAGCCATTTTCTTTATTGCTTTGGGTTCAAGTTTATACACTCTTTCTGTAATTCCTGTCTATAGAAGATCCTTTAGCATTTGTTGGAGAGCTGGTTTGGTGATGCTGAATTCCCTCAGCTTTTGCTTGTCTGTAAAGCTTTTGATTTCTCCTTCATATTTGAATGAGATCCTTGCTGGGTATAGTAATCTGGGCTGTAGGTTATTTTCTTTCATCACTTTAAGTATATCTTGCCACTCCCTTCTGGCCTGAAGAGTTTCTGTTGAAAGATCAGCTGTTATCCTTATGGGAATCCCCTTGAGTGTTATTTGCTGCTTTTCCCTTGCTGCTTTTAATATTTGTTCTTTGTGTTTGATCTTTGTTAATTTGATTAATATGTGTCTTGGAGTATTTCGCCTTGGGTTTATCCTGTTGGGGACTCTCTGGATTTCTTGGACTTGGGTGATTATTTCTTTCCCCATTTTAGGGAAGTTTTCAACTATTATCTCCTCAAGTATTCTCTCATGGTCTTTCTTTTTGTTTTCTTCTTCTGGGACTCCTATGATTCGAATGTTGGAGCGTTTAACATTGTCCCAGAGGTCTCTAATATTGTCCTCATTTCTTTTAATTCGTTTTTCTTTTTTCCTCTCTATTTCATTTATTTCTACAATTCTATCTTCTAGTTCGCTTATCCTGTCTTCTGCCTCTGTTATTCTACTGTTTGTTCCCTCCAGAGTGTTTCTGATCTCATCTATTGCATTATTCATTGTATATTGACTCTTTTTTATTTCTTCTAAGTCCTTATTAAATCTTTCTTCCATCTTCTCAATCCTTTTCTCCAGGTTATTTATCTGTAACTCCATTTTACTTTCAAGATTTTGAATCATTTTCACCATCAAAATTCGAAATTCTTTATCAGGTAGATTCCCTATATCTTCTTCTTTTGTTTGTGTTGGTGGGCAATTATCTTGTTCCTTTACTTGCTGGGTATTTCTCTGCCTCTTCATCTTGCTTATATTGCTTTGCTTGGGGTGTCCTTTCCCTCTTCTTGCAGTTTGTGGAGTTCTCTTTATTATGTAGTTTCTTCGCTGTGTGTGGGGTTGGACAGGTGACTTGTCCAGGTTCCCTGGTTAGGGAAGCATGTGTCAGTGTTCTGGTGGGTGGAGCTGGATTTCTTCTCTTTCCTTTAGAAGACAATGGGCTACTTTTCTGGGAGCCTGATGTCCTCTGCCAGTATTCAGAAGTTGTTTTGTGGACTTTACTCCACGTTCAAATGTTCTTCTGATGAATTTGTGGGGAAGAAAGTGGTCTCGCCGTCTTGTTCCTTCCTCCCCAGAACACTGGATTCTTATATTCCACTTGGTCGTGGAGTATCTCTTCCCAGCTGCTCCAGCAAGGCACAGCCGCTGCACCTTACCTTGGACGAGGGGTATCTCCCCAAGGCCGCCCCTCCTGCCTTGAATGTGGATCAGCTCCTCCCGGCCCTCCGGTGCCCAAGCAGCCACCGCCTCCTGGACGTGGTACAGCTCCTCTCGTCCACCGCCCTAACCCTGGGCGCGGGGCAGCTCCTCTCAGCCACGATTCTGCATGTGGTCGGTTGCGCCGGGAGCCGGGCGTCTCTCGCGTCTGCGCCGCCGGGAGCCGGGCGTCTCTCCTCGAAGAATTTTCTTTAGCAACTTTGGCAAGTCTGCTAATGATAACTTCTCTTGGTTTTCTTTGAGAATTTATTTCATCATTTTTGAAAGCTATTTCACTGGATATGTAGAATTCTGGGTTTGGCCATTGTTTTCCAGCACTTAAAATTCTTTTTCCACTGTCATCTGTTCTCTATGGTTTCTGATAAGACATTCACAGTCATTTGAATTACTTTTTCCCCTATATGTAATGGATTATTTTTCTCTGACTGCTTTCAGATTTTTTTTTCCTTTGCTTTAGATTTTACTGGGCAGAAATTTCTTTGAGGTTATCCTGATTGATATTCACTGAGTTTCTTGAATCTATCAGTTTGTGTCTTTTACTAAAGTTGGGAAGTATTGAGCTATTATTTCTTGAAATATTTTTCTTTTTGACCACAGCACACATCTTTTGGGATCTTAGTTTCCCGACCAGGGATTGAACCTGGACTCATGGCAGTGAAAGTGCCAAGTCCTAACCACTGGACCACCAGGGAATTCCCTCAAATACTATTTCTGTACCATACTCTTTCTCCTTTACTAATCGGCCTTTGATGATACAAATATTAGGCCTTTTGATATTGTCCAGTGGGTCCTCAAGGCTCTGTTCATTTTTGTTTTCCAGTCTTTTTTCTCAGTTGTTCAGCTTGGATAATTCTGTTGATCCATTTGCAGGTTCACTGACCTGTCATTTCAGTTACACTGTAGAGCCCATCTAGTGAATTTTAAAATTTCTGTCATTATATTTTCTGGTTTGGATTTTTTCATTTGGTTCTTCTTCTCCTTCTTCTTCATCTATTCTTTGTCAAGACTGTCTGCTTTTCCTTTTACTTCAAGATCATTTATCTTTATTTCTTTGAGCATGATTATATTTGCTTTTAGATCAGTTCAGTCACTCAGTCGTGTCCGACTCTTCGAGCCTCTATGGACTATAGCACGCCGGGTTTCCCTATCCATCACCAACTCCCAGAGCTTGCTCAAACTCCTGTCTATTGAGTTGGTGATGCCATCCAACCATCTCATCCTCTTTTGTCCCCTTCTCCTCCTGCCTTCAATCTTTCCCAGCATCAGGGCCTTTTCTAGTGAGTCAGTTCTTCACATCAGGTGGCCAAAGTATTGTAGCTTCAGCTTTAATATCAGTTCTTCCAATGAATATTCAGGACTGATTTCTGTTAGGATTGACTGGTTTGATCTCCTTGCAATCCACTTCGGTTCAGTTCCGTTCAGTCGCTCAGTTGTGTCTGACTCTTTGTGACTCCATGGACTGCAGCACGCCAGGCCTGCCTGTCCATCACCAACTCCTGGAGTTTATTCAAACTCATGTCCATTGAGTTGGTGATGCTATCCAACCATCTCATCTATCATCCTCTTCTCCTCCAGCTTTCAATCTTTCCCAGCATCAGGGTCTTTTCAAATGAGTCAGTTCTTCCCATCAGGTAGCCAAAGGATTAGAGTTTCAGCTTCAGCATCAGTCCTTCCAATGAATATTCAGGACTGATCTCCTTTAGGATGGATTGGTTGGATCTCCTTGCTGTCCAAGGAACTCTCAAGTGTCTTCTGCAACATCATAGTTCAGAAACATCAATTCTTTGGCGCTTAGCTTTCATTATAGTCCAACTCTCACATCTGTGCATGACTGCTGGAAAAACCATAGCTTTGACTAGATGGACCTTTGTTGGCAACATAATGTCTCTGCTTTTTAAAATGCTGTCTAGGTTAGTCATAGCTTTCCTTCCAAGGAGTAAGCGTCTTTTAATTTCATGGCTGCAGTCACCATCTGCAGTGATTTTGGAGCCCCCCAAAAAATAACTGTTTTCATTGTTTCCCCATCTATTTCCCATGAAGTTATGGGACTGTATGCCATGACCTTAGTTTTCTGAATGTTGAGCTTTAAGCCAGCTTTTTCCATTCTCTTCTTTCACATTCATCAAGAGGCTGTTCAGTTCCTCTTTGCTTTCTGCCATAAGGGTGCTGTCATCTGAGGTTATATAATTCTAACATCTTGAAGTTGGTATCTGTTGATAATCTTTTCCCTTGTGAGATGTTGAAATTTTCAAGTCTTTTTGTACAGGTTGACCCTTGAACAGTGTGGAGGTTATGGACACCAACCCGCATGCTGTCAAAAATCCACATTTAACTTTGTCATTGGCCCTCAGTATCAGCAGTTCCATATCTGTGGGTTCAGCCAGCTGGAGATTGTGTAGTATTATTGAAAACAATTTGTGTATAAGTGGATCCACGCAGTTCAAACCCATGTTGTTTAAGTGAAGAAGAGAAAGTCGCTTGCTCATGTCCGACTCTTTGTTACCCCATGGACTGCCATGGACTTGTCCAGGCAAGAATAGTGGAGTGGGTTGCCATTCCCTTTTCCAGGGGTCTTTCTAACCCAGGGGTCAGACCTGGATCTCCTGCATTGAGGCAGATTTTTACCATCTGAGCCACAAGGGAAGCATGTTAAAGAGTCATCTGTATATCAGTTTGGATTTATATTCTGATATTTAAAAAATTATATGAGACTTTCGATCTTGTTCAAATCCTATAGATTTGTTTGTTTATGTGATCAGGCAGTCAGTCTAGTTAGGTTCAGGCTGCAAATACCTGTCTGCCTTCTTTGGGCTGGAGTTCAGTATCAGTTTAGTTTTCAAAGTGCTATTTGCTGTGTTATTTGTATCTGTTCCAAGTGCATACCAGCCAGTGGCTAGTCTCCGACTTGGGCAGTGGTGTACCTTTCATGGGTCAATTGTCAAAATCTTCAGTGTGCTGTTTAGGGTCAGATACTTTCATGTGCAGCCTGGGGGTGATTCCTGGAGTTCACATACAGCTTCATTGAGCTCCCTCTTCTTCCTGTTGTTAACCCAGACTTTCCAGTTCCCAAAGGATTCTCCTTCTTGCTTCACTTGCTAGAAAGGTGAGACTTGAATTTCTCTGTTCTGCCTTGCACATCCTGTGGTTACCTTTCCCTTGAGAACCAAGTGACAGGAGGCTCAGGAAAGAAAACAAAGCAGTGGAGTTTCCTTCAAGGCTCCTTTTCTCTGGTCAGAGAAAAGGTTTTCCTTTCTGACTGCTGTTGTCATTGCAACTGCTGCCTAGTTGCCTTGAAGGTAGGGCGAGAGGACAGAAGGGAAACAGACAAAATCAGGGGGTTGCCTCTACTCTCTTTGACCTTTAGGGAATCCCTTTACTGTTTCTTGGGCCAAAAATGGAGGTCTTCTTGGAACTTTTTCTTTCTGTACCTGGTGCACAGTTCTGAGTTTGGGCTGCCTTTGAGCCAGGGCCAGGAGATACTCAGTTCAGTTCAGTTGCTCAGTCGTGTCCGACTCTTTGCGACCCCATGAACCGCAGCACGCCAGGCCTCCCTGTCCATCACCAACTCCCGGAGTCCACCCAAACCCATGTCCATTGTGTCGGTGATGCCATCCAACCATCTCATCCTCTGTCGTCCCCTTCCCCTCCTGCCCTCAGTCTTTCCCAGCATCAGGGTCTTTTCCAATGAGTCAGCTCTCCGAATCAGGTGGCCAAAGTATTGGAGTTTCAGCTTCAATATCAGTCCTTCCAATGAACACCCAGGACTGATCTGCTTTAGGATGGACTGGTTGGAGCTCCTTGCAGTCCAAGGGACTCTCAAGAGTCTTCTCCAACACCATAGTTCAAAAGCATCAGTTCTTCTGCACTCAGCTTTCTTTGTAGTCCAACTCTCACATCCATACATGACCACTGGAAAAACCATAGCCTTGACTAGACGGACCTTTGCTGGCAAAGTAATGTCTTTGCTTTTTAATATGCTGTCTGGGTTGGTCATAACTTTCCTTCAAAGAGCAAGCGTCTTTTAATTTCATGGCTGTAATCACCATCTGCAGTGATTTTGGAGCCCAGGAGATACTAGAAGAAGCCAAAAAGGAAACTCCGTAGTGGCTCAAAACTTCATAATATTTTAAGCCATGGTTTGTTTTCTCTGTCCACCAGCTATCAGTTACTTTTTAGATGATCATGGAGCAGCTTTGTCTATCCGTGGAGTTTAGCTGAATTCCTTGGGGGAAACACTGTGGAATGTACTTACTCCATCTTAATTGGAACCAGAAACTTAGGCTATTTATTAGACACATTTTAAGAGAGGACCAAGCTAGGGACAGAAAAGACGGTGGCTTCAAGGCAGGTTATCAGTCCTGAAAGATCAAGTGACTGGACTAACAGTCCTTAGGGTCCCTAATGGAGAAGACTCCCCAAGGAAGGACTCCAGTGTTTTTGGTTCAGTGTGCTCTTTCTTCCTTCTTTTTAATTTTTGGATTTAAATTAAAATTTAAAAAGAGATTGTATTTCTACTCAGTACAAAATCTGGAAGTTATAAAGGGAACGAAGTTAGAGAGGTACTCTACCTATTTATCCACTGGCCACCCAGTTCTTTTCCTGGAGGCACCCATGTACCAGTTTCTTGTGTATCCTTACAGAGATATTCCACACAATACCGTATATAAAATGGGAATAAGTGTGCATATAGTAACAAAAACAGTGTGCTATGCACACTGCTCTATGCTTTGCTTTCCCACTTAATATGTCCTGGAGACTTTCCATAGCAGTGTCTACAGAAGGCCTCCTTCTTCTTAGCAGCTGTGTAGAATGCTATATAAAGAATATATTATGATTCATTTAATGAGTCCTTTATTGATAGACTTTATTCCACCAATAAATGTTTATTCAGTCCTTTGTTATTGTAGGAAAGTTGCATTGAATATCCTTGTATACCTATTTGGCATATGTGGGGCAGTATCTATAGAATAAATACCTGGAAGTGACATTGCTGGGCAGGAAAGTATGTGTGTTCACTGAAAGTTACCAAGTTGTTAATAGCATATTGATATCTTATTTCATACAACTGCAGATAATCCGTCAGTTTTTTAAACCTTGGTAAGGAGAGGACTCGGAGAAGGCAATGGCAAGCCACTCCAGTACTCTTCCCTAGAAAATCCCATGGATGGAGGAGCCTGGTAGGCTGCAATCCGTGGGGTTGCTAAGGGTCGGACACGACTGAGCGACTTCACTTTCATGTTCACACATTGGAGAAGGAAATGGCAACCCACTCCAGTGTTCTTGCCTGGAGAATCCCTGGGACGGGGGAGCCTGGTGGGCTTCCGTCTATGGGGTCACACAGAGTCGGACATGACTGAAGTGACTTAGCAAAAAAAAAAAAGAGAGGACTATTAGATGACATAATAGAAACCTTCATATAATCTTAAGTCTTTCTCTATCTCTGGCTGATATCTAACTCTGGTTGTGCCTGTTTTTTTACCAACATGATGTGGAAGAAAAGGAAAATGTGCTAATTGGCATTTTTCTTCCTTTCTTGTCCCTGTTACTCTAGTAAGAGACATGCCAACAAGCTATGGGAAAAAAAATATTGTAAAATTACTAAACAGGAAATATCCAAAAGGAAGGCTGTGACAATCAAGAGGATGTGGATGACCAACTGATGGGACAGTCAGTTCCAAATCCTCAAATGTTGGTTTGCGTGAAAGCCCTTATTCTGAGGAACATTTTGTCCATCATGTGTGCTTACATATGTAACCATGCCTGTATAGGTAGGTAGAGAGGGCAGAAGAAAGCTGTTATTATTCACTGTACTGATGGTGAAACAGAGGCCCTACAAATATAATGATTTTTTTCTGACCCCTGGATCACCACATTTGATGTGAAAAAGTTGCATGTGGGGCAGTCTTGGAGACATAGTTAATATAGATACCAAGGAGTTGTCACTTCAGGTTTTTTTTGATGATTTATGGTGTTTATTTGAAAGCAAGGCTTTATTGGAAAATCTGTATGTCAAATTTTCCAATATGATGGAGCATTTTGCTAGTAACCTTCCTTTTGATCCTTTTGACATGACAGCTGAGACTAGAAATCAGATCAGTGAGGTGCTCAAAAATCTTCATAATTACTTGGCTTTGACTGTGTCATTATCTGCCTCAATTAATTTTAATAAATAAAATTAGCTATAAAATTGATTTAAAAAAAGACTTTTAAAAAACTTTTTGGGGTTTTTTTGTTTTGGCATCTGGACAGGGACTTGAAAAGACTATTTTTAAAGTGAATGATGTGTGGCTTTCCAAGTGAGAATTCTAATTGGGTAGATTATTAAGTGATGGAACTGGTTTGGGTAGCTCTTCAGATAGTCATCTTGTTTTTAATTTTTATACCTTTAACCCTATGTTGTTTGATATTTTTGGATGGGCATGTATAACTTTTTAAAAGAAATGTAATATAGTAGAAAACAAAGGAAAACAGCTATCTTGGAAGGCTGTGTGTTTAATACAGTGAAACAGTTGTTACATAAAATATTATTGGCATTTCTTGTTTGAAATTTCCCTTCAAACCTATTCTACATCAGTCCAAAAAAAAAGGCTGTAGAATCAGATAGCACTGTGGGTCAAACTGGGAAAGTAAAGTGTGAAAATTCTTACAATGACTTGAGTAGAGCAGGCTTACTGGAAGATGCTGAGGATGGCTCATGGCATATCCTTGATCTTTCCTGAGATTGTGGCTTTCCAGAGTAATGCAGTAGAGGAAGGACTCAAGAAACTTTTGATTGTTTAAATGCTTTATCTTTTACTTTTTATCATCATAAAGTTTTGTGACCTCTGCTTATCATATGAAGCAAGTTTATCAAGAGTGCTTATCATAAACTTACCATGTCTGTTTGGGTCTATAATTCTCTTTTAAACTTTACCGAATTTAGATTTAGACATCAGAGTCAGTATGCATCTTTCTTAGAAGGCAGCCTATGAATTCTCTGAATTTTAAATCAATACCCTAAATAGTGCTGATTTTCATTTCAGTTCAGTCGCTTAGTCATATCCGACTGTTTGCGACCCCATGAATCACAGCACGCCAGGCCTCCCTGTCCATCACCAGCTCCCGGAGTTCACTCAAACTCATGTCCATTGAGTCGGTGATGCCATCCAGCCATCTCATTCTCTGTCGTCCCCTTCTCCTCCTGCCCACAATCCCTCCCAGCATCAGAGTCTTTTCCAGTGAGTCAGCTCTTCGCATGAGGTGGCCAAAGTATTGAAGCTTCAGCTTTAGCATCAGTCCTTTCAATGAACACCCAGGACTGATCTCCTTTAGAATGGACTAGTTGGATTTCCTTGCAGTCCAAGGGACTCTCAAGAGTCTTCTCCAGCATCACAGTTCAAAAGCATCAATTCTTCGGCAATCAGCTTTTTTCACAGTCCAACTGTCACATCCATACATGACCACTGGAAAAACCATAGCCTTCACTGGATGGACCTTTGTTAGCAAAGTAATGTCTCTGCTTTTTAATATGCTATCTAGGTTGGTCATAACTTTCCTTCCAAGGAGTAAGTGTCTTTTAATTTCCTGGCTGCAGTCAGCATCTGCAGTGATTTTGGAGCCCAAAAAAATAAAGTCTGCCACTGTTTCCCCATCTATTTCTCATGAAGTGATGGGACCAGATGCCATGATCTTAGTTTTCTGAATGTTGAGCTTCAAGCCAGCTTTTTCACTCTCCTCTTTCACTTTCATCAGGAGGCTTTTTAGTTCCTCTTCACTTTCCACCATAAGGGTGGTGTCATCTGCATATCTGAGGTTATTGATATTTCTCCCGGCAATCTTGATTCCAGCTTGTGCTTCTTCCAGCCCAGCATTCCTCATGATGTACTCTGCATATAAGTTAAATAAGCAAGGTGACAATATACAGCCTTGACGTACTCCTTTTCCTGGAACCAGTCTGTTGTTCCATGTCCAGTTCTAACTGTTGCTTCCTGACCTGCATATAGGTTTCTCAAGAGGCAGGTCAGGTGATCTGGTATTCCCATCTCTTTCAGAATGTTCCACAGTTTACTGTGATCCACACAGTCAAAGGCTTTGGCATAGTCAATGAAGCAGAAATAGATGTTTTTGTGGAACTCTCTTGCTTTCTCCATGATCCAGCGGATGTTGGCAATTTGATCTCTGGTGCCTCCGCCTTTTCTAAAACCAGCTTGAACATCTGGAAGTTCACAGTTCACGTATTGCTGAAGCCTGGTTTGGAGAATTTTGAGCATGACTTTACTAGCTTGTGAGATGAGTGCAATTGTGTGGTAGTTTGAGCATTCTTTGGTATTCCCTTTCTTTGGGATTGGAATGAAGACTGACCTTTTCCAGTCCTGTGGCCACTGCTGAGTTTTCCAAATTTGCTGGCACATTGAGTGCAGCACTTTCACAGCATCATCTTTCAGGATTTGAAATAGCTCAACTGGAATTCCATCACCTCCACTAGCTTTGTTCGTAGTGATGCTTTCTAAGGCCCACTTGACTTCACATTCCAAGATGTCTGGCTCCAGGTGAGTGATCACACCATCATGATTATCTTGGTCGTGAAGATCTTTTTTGTACAGTTCTTCTGTGTATTCTTGCCACGTCTTCTTAATATCTTCTGCTTCTGTTAGGTCCATACCATTTCTGTCCTTTATCGAGCCCATCTTTGCATAAAATGTTCCTTTGGTATCTCTAATTTTCTTGAAGAGATCTCTTGTTTTTCGTTCTGTTTTCCTCTATTTCTTTGCATTGATCACTGAGAAGGGCTTTTATCTCTCCTTGCTATTCTTTTGAACTCTGCATTCAGATGCTTATATCTTTCCTTTTTTCCTTTGTTTTTCGCTTCTCTTCTTTTCACAGCTATTCGTATGGCCTCCTCAGAGAGCCATTTTGCTTTTTTGCATTTCTTTTCCATGGGGATGGTCTTGGTTCCTGTCTCCT